>NC_139350.1:10234936-10767893 GCF_055883805.1 Amblyomma maculatum
CTATCAGAGCGGGGATTCTTGTTTTTTCGGTGTGATTTTGAACACACTCGTTCGAAGTTGTGCTAGGAATGACACCGATATTGTTTCAGCACCTCAAATAAGGCTAGTTGTGAGACACTGTTCAAGTTTCCTTCACAGCAACGCTTACAATTCGTCGAAAGTGACTCGCCCTAGCTGGCTTGTGCAAGTCTTACATGTATAAAACAGATTATAAAGAACTAGTTTTAAAGAAAGTTTTCCATTTAGCCGATGGATATGGGTCAGCGTGTATAGATTCCTCAGAAGTCAAACGATACAGCTGACATCCACTAGTCCGTGATCCAGGCTTCCTACTCTGTTCCGCAATTAAGGCTGATCAAAGTATTTCTCGCCCTTTGACCATGCTCTACAGCAAACACACTTCCCTCTCCACTTTCTGTTCAGTATTTTCGGCGTTCTCTAGAAACTGCAGTACTTTGACTTAAGAAACTGCGTTTTCTGTTCGCAGGCTTCTCACCCTTTGCCCATCCCTGAAGCTCGCGAAGGGAAAAGCCTCAGTCGGGACATGACCGCCAAGCCGGAGCAGTCGATAAAGCCCTCTGTAGTATCAAAACTGACAGGCCAGCCTAACCAGGCAAGAATCTTTGTTAACAATGCCTGATTGATTTCTTTAGGCCTCTTCTCCGCACAATCTCCCCGCACAAAGAAAGGGCGCACTAAATAAACCCTAGATAAGTTGCAGAATAATGATATGAATTCCATACTAAAGATGTTCTCATTCGCGGTACAATATGCAGTGAAAGCTTATTTTAAAGCTTCCTTTTTCTGTCAGGCTGACGGGTGTGCCTCTGTTAAGAACGAAACACTTTTATGATAAAATGGGCTGAAACAAGTTAATGGAACCTAAGGAAGTGCGATGCGTCTTTTTTTTTTTTTGTCAGCGCATTGTAGACGTATTTATGGAAGACGACGAGGCGGTGATTGATTCGGACTGAGTGTTCGCGCTGCATCCATAACCATAAACTCGATGTACCATGCAGAACTATCCGATCATCTTGTTCTTCAGCTTGCCGCCACATAGCAGTATAATGCCAGTTGACTCTCCCTTCAGGCGCTCAGATATGCAGCGTAGATTTCCAGAGATACCGCAATAGTGCCAGGATGACGTGTGCCCTGAAGTGTATTCTATATTTGTCCAAGATTAAGCCGCGAATGCTGGTGTTTTGCCCTTTTTTTGAGCGTGAATAATTTCTCAGCGCTACGATGCAGGCGGCCATCTTCGGAATTCTGAAACATAGGGTGCCGTTTCAAATGGTAGCATTTAGTGAATGGAATTACCTTTTAATGTCGATGATATCTCAAACCACGTTCAAAATGAAGAGTTGAACCAGTGGGAAGGACAAGTATAAGGGAAGAGACTTACACTTGGACGGCTGGCATATTCCCATTCCTCTGCATAACCTCAAAATGGCATATATGGAGGTAGCTAACAGCCATAAACGCCACAGAAGGCATACAGCCTCCATTGTAGAGCTGATAAGTATAAAAATATTGTAATCAGCTTATGGTTCAGCGGTAATTGCTAAAGAATGTAGAAAGAAAACTTCGGCAACTTAAGCACAGCTTCATGGGCTATGAATTGACAAAGTTAACCTGTTCTGTCAGTTAGCTTCCATTGCAGTTCCTCGATCAAGTACATGCACTTGCTATTAGCTTAATCACCAATTACTTGATAACTGAGTCTTTATTATCTGATACGCACTCGACAGCATAGTGTTGTACAGGCTGTCTTTCTATGCGAAAATTCCCCAAATGAAAAACCCTTTGACCAGTCCGTTCGAACGCGCCTATGTGGTAAGGAGTGGCAATGAGAATAGGGATGCAAATGCCCCAGACGGTTCGATCTCTCATCCTAAAGGAGAACACTGAGTCACCAGCGCCTGTTGCTCACCTATGGGATGTGATAAGATGACGTCACACAAATATCTCGCAGTTCGGTAGTCGACCCTGTCGCTTTGTCATCTACTTCTGCCAGGTGAATGCCCGTGATTTTTTCCCTCACAATGCCGGCAGCGCTCACGGTGACTGCGAAATTTTTGGAGAATGGGGCCTTTATTGCTGTCGCATAAAATTACTTTGTACTGCCGGTGTTGGCCGAACTGATCATCATCATCAGATGGACTATACTGACTGCAGGGCGCAGGCCTCTCCCATATTTCTTCGACTAGCCCGGTCCTGTGCAAGCTGCGTCCACTTGACCCCTGCGAACTTAATCCCATTGGCCACCTAATGTTCTGCCGCCCTCTGCTACGCTTTTATTCCATTGAAATGCAGTTTGTTACCCTAAGCGACCATCGGTTATCCTCTCTTAGCTTTGCATATCCAGCCCATGCCGTTTCTTCTTGATTTCCACTAGAATGTCATCAACTCGAGTTTTATCTCTGACCTACTCTACACGCTTTCAATCTCTTAACATTACCCCTACCATTTTTCGTTACATGGCCCTCTGCGGTTTTCTCAACATACGTAGAATACGAGTCATTAGGCTCCACGTTTCAGCCCCAAAGGTGAGTATAGATAAGATGCAAGTGCTCTATACTTCCCTCTTGAGCGTTACTGGTAATTTGGTAGTTATAATCTGCGAGTACTTGTCGAATACGCTCCATCGCAGTTGTATTTTCCTAGTTAATTTTCATGGTCCGGATCTGCGGTTACTGCATGTCCACCAGTTTCAGTGCTTCGGAACCTTTTTTATGCTGCTCTTCCTTCCAGAGCCTGTTGAACATTCCCCAGTGTTCTAAATTTTATTTTTGAGCCTGCCTGCTTTTCCTGTCTAGGTCATCATTCTTTGCAGTTCATCCCCTGAGTTACTTAGGAAGGCAGTATATTCAGCGAATAGAAGATTACTGAGGTGTTTTTCATCAAGCCTTGTCCATACCTACTCCCATTTCAAGTCTCTGAATACTTCCTCTGAGCATGTGTTAAATAGTAGTGGGGAGATCGTGTCTCCTTGCCAGCACCTTTCGTTATAAAAATTTCACTACTTTCTTTATGCATACTCTTTGGCCTGAGACTTCCTTGTCCCATTAAAATCCAAGATCATCATCATCATATTTTTGTAGAACTACTGGCGCTGTACAGCCACCATAGATAGATTCCACTACTTTCCCATCCGTCTACACCCTGATTTCGTATCGCCTGCACGACTACCGCGTGCTCCAGTGGTCGACTGACTGAGCTTTAGTGGCGAATTTTACTTCAATAGGTATTCGTTCTGTCTAACCTGTCCTTGAAATTGTTTGCCAGCGTTAGCCTCCTCCTGAGGCCGCTCCTGTGCAACCGCGAATCCCACATGAAGTGAGATCTAACGTGGAAAGTGAGAGCATTTAAATAACCGTCTAACACTATCTATGGCATCAAGACATTCCTGGACGCATTTACGGAGAACACTCAAGCCTATGCCGCTAAGTTGGGGTGCGTACAAAAATCAAGCAATGGCAAAAAAAACGAAACCGACAGATATGCAGTGAGAGATAGAGCACTATTTAGCACAAACTCCGTGACCAGCCGAATCTAGGCGCACGAGCGGCATCAGTTTCCAACAGAGACATGGACGGGGCAGTTCACTTAGGATCCATCGTCTGAAGTGTTCATCATATAAAGAAGACGGGCTTGCGCTAGAGCTCGATGGTCTTCCCCTAATTCGTGCGCCTTGCTGGTGTAGCTTATCGATGATTGCTTTTATGTCTCCCTCAGTTCTCAAGCCTTAAATAAATAAACTCCTACTTTAAATTTGGTGGAGGTGCTAGAAGTCATCTATCCTCTCTCCCTGGAACTCCACAGACGCATGTTACCGCCTCCGGTGATGACTGAAAATGCCAACCACTAAGCCCGTCATCTTGATTGCAATGGCCCCTTCGCCCCTTCATTTAGAGCCATGGTGAATGCATAGGTATCGCTTGGCTCTTCAGGTTTGTTTTCAACACCGGCTGCACCAGTGGATCACTTCCATTCGACATGAACGGGCTCAGTCCACCTATTCCTGCTCCCGCTCGTTGTCTCCAGATCTCTTCGCTGTATTGATGGCTTACTTCATTCATCTCAGCGAAACCGGCTTCTTGCGTTCCTTGAAGTGTTCCGTGTCCTTCGGTTGCCACCAACCTGTTTTAGACTGCACATAACCTGTCGAACGCCGCACTGACGCCAGTGCCCATGCTCCGCTGCGTCAGCGTCCATATCGCGTTTCCACCACCGAAAGCCAAGTTATTGAAGAACAGGTGCACGCAATATATCAAAGCGGTGTTATTCGCCCTCCAAAAACCCACGGGGCCCACCGGTATTACTTGTGAAGAAGGGTGGCTCTGTCAGGTTTTGCGTCGCTTACCGCCGAATTAACAAATACGTCTACGCTTTACCCCGCACTGATAACTCTCTGGACTGCCTCCAAGGTTAGGAGCTCTTTTCGCCACTCGACTTGCGCCTGATTATTGCGCCAAAACAACATTTGAGACTGCTGACCGCCTTTAAGAGTTCACTGCCATGCCCTTCTGCTTATGCAAAGGTCCGTCAAAATTGGAGCAAATGATGGACGCAGTTTTGCGTGGCGTCAGGTGGAAAACGTAGCTGTGCTGTTGGACGATATCGAAACCATTTCGCCCAATTTTTCATTTCAGCAGCTATTCTATGCAGGAAAAACGCAAGCCACTGTGTATTGTGCTACGACAGTACACGGGAAACACCACATGTAGGCACCAAAAATTTGAGAGCACTACACTCCGCCTCCGTCAATAGACTAAGTCGTTGTGTAATGTTAAACGCTATAACCCTACAATTCCCTCTGTCATTTTTGTAAGCATATTTTTGTGTTGATTCCACGCTAGTACACATTAACCACAGCACAATTGCTACCCTTTGCTTTAACTCACCTGCAGATGAACCGTCGGACGTCGTCAGTGCAGACTGAAGCCTGCAGTACCGTCCACAGGTTCGCCAGTGGTCTCCGGACCTCACTGTACAGTGGCCACGATCGGGTTACCCAGATGATGAAGGTGCGGTTGCGTCTCGCGATTAGAGCCGTTTTTATTCTTGCTTGTTTCAGTAATGGTGTTAAAAAATTGAGTTAAAGTTCAAAAAATGAATGAATAAATTCAAACACAGAAATATTAAAACTAGTTCTCCGGCCTATGTTTCATGGTCCAGGTTGCACATGACCATTAATTCAGTAGCCATGACGTGACTAAGCAATCAAAAGGACGTTAGCTTTCAGGTCGGGAATTGGAGCTTATTCACTGCTACGGTAACTTTTGTTTCCATGATGTGAACATTTACTGTTGCTCCTCCTGTCCACATATCCAACAAATATAAATACAAATTCAATGCAAAATACCGTGCTTAGAAAATAATTATGGTGGACAATTAAGCTCTGCGTTTAAGGGTATGGCGCTATAGCGTAGGTGTAATCATCGGCTTGTTTATACCAACTGAAGGCGAAGGCCGCAAAGTTTCGCCAGGTTTCGAACCTTCAGCGTCGCGCGGTCCGGTAGTTACGCTTTACACCACATGACTACTGACGTCATACCAGCGCGAGAGCTGGGCTACCAAGTCAGCTCTTCAGCGTAGCGTGGCTCGTAGCCACGCCGGGCGTTTCGCGCTTCTCCCACTAGGTGCGCTGTAGTCTAACAGGTGCTGTGACGTCATACGCGAGGCGACGATAGGCTACCATGTCGGCTCTTCAGCGTAGCGTGGCCCGTAGCCACGCCGGGCGTTTCGCGCTTCTCCCACGAGGTGCGCTGTGGTCTAAAGCTGGTGTCGTCTTCCATTGGAGACACTTCGCCTCTCTTCACTTTTCGGTTAGTAGAGGAGGGGAAGCTGCGCTGTATCTAAGGCGCGTTCATACGGCTTGGTTAAAGCGGGGCTTTATGTGTGGGCTGCGGAAGAAAAAAAAGTAAAGAAGAAGAACGCTCGGTCACCCGCAGCTAATGCTTTCGCTCAATATTAGGTGCAGCAGTGTTGAACCCTTGTAATTTTATTTACTTCATCAGTCCTGTGCTAGACACATCCACTTGACCCCTGACAACTTAAACTCATCCACTTACGTAACTTTCTGCCATCCGCGTTATACTTTTCTTTGGATTCCATTTGGTTTCCCTGAGAGACCATCGGTTATCCTCTCTTCGCACTACATGTCCTACCCGCGCCCATTTCTTCTTAGTTTCGACTAGAATGTTAGAAACTTGAGTTATTAAATATCTTTGACCCACTCTGTGCGCTTCTCATCTCCTAACGTTACACCTACCATTATCCGTCCCAAGCCCTCTTCGCTGTTTTCAATTTAACTATAGCCTGTATATTTAAGTAAAATCTGTAAATAACACAGGGGAGATGTCTGCTTGCCAAACACTTTTCTTCATTGGTATTTTATCATTTTCTTTATGCAGAACTACGGTTGCTGCGCAGTCACTATAGATATCTTCCAGTACTTTCACATATACCTATTCTACATCCTGATCTCGCGGTGCCAGCAGGACGGCTGACATTCGACCGAGTCAAATGAATGCAATGCGTAGCGGCCGGTTATATTCCGAGCACTTTCCATTAACTGGTTGGTACTGTGGATATGTTTCAGGCTAGAGTACACGTTCTGGAAGCCTGTTTGATCATTTGGTTGAGAAAAGTGTAAGGTTGGCCTCATCCTATTAGTGATTATCTTAGTAAATACCTTATACGTAAAGGATAGTAAGCTGATTGGTTTGTAATTTATCGAGTCCTAAACGCCCCCTTATAAAATCAGATAATGTTAGCATGCTTCCATGATTATGGTACTTTTGATGTCATCAAGCATTGCATATACAGGGTGTCCAGTTTTTCTAACACAATATCCCCTCCGTCCTTCAAAAAATCTGTAGTTACCTGATCCTCGCCCGCTACTCTTCCCCATTTCATAGTTTCTAACACTTTCTTAACTTCGTCTTTCGTTACTGGCGGAACCTCTCCTTGCTGTTTACTACAGCCAGACCCGTTTTTATCGAGACTACTTCAGCTAGTGTAAAGGCCCGTATAGAATTCGTAGGCTACCGCGATTAACTTGTCCAAGTTAGTAATGACATTGGCCGCCTTGCCCCTCAGGGCATACATCTTATTATTGCGCATGCCCGATTTCCACTTTAAAGCTTTCAGGCCACGGCCGTTCTTTAGACTACTGGATTTTCCCCAAGTTAGACTTTCTTATCTCGGTCACCTTGCGCTTATTTATTAGCTTTGATATCTCTGCCAGTTTTATTCAGTCTGTTGGGTTTTAGGCTTTCAGGCTTTCGCGTTTCATAATCAAAATTTCGTCTCCTTCAATAGTTTACCGCTATCCTCCATAACAATTCTACCGCCTACTTCTAACACGTACTCAATAATGATATCTCTGAAATTAATTTTCATTGCTTCTAGAATAAAATCAGCTTCCTCAATTAGCACCGAACATCTATTTTGTAGCGAGAGTCTGAATTTTACTTCTCTCCTTTCTGCTGACTCGCGAATGGACTTCTTCCTCAATAATCTCTTCCGTTCCATCTTCAAATCCAAATTTAATTGAGACCCTGCGGTTCTGTCGTCAGTGTGTAGAACTTTCCCGCTTACCTCTACACCCTGCATGATTCCAGTGTTAGAACAGAGTATGAAGTCAATCTCATTCTTAGTGTCACCGTGGGGGCTTTTCATTGCCCACTTCTGGCTCTTCCGTCTGCTAAATAAGGTATTCATTATTGGTAAGTAATTACATTCAACAAATTCATGTAATACCTCCTCCTGCTATTTCTTAACCCAATGCCATAGTTACCCACTGCCTGGTCTCCAGTGTGCTTTCTGCCTTTTGGGCATTGAAACTGCTCATCAGTACAGTATTCTGTCTTTTTACTTCCCAATTGTCAATTCCACATCTTCGTAGATGCTTTTTACTGTCTGGTCATGGCTACACGTGCGCGCGTATGCTTGTACAACCTTTAGTTAATACCGCTTATGAAGCTTTAATTACGATGCATGTTACTCTCTCAATAATGTTATAGTGTTGATATACGTTAAGTAATGCCGAAAGTTGGGCGAGTTGGTTAACATTCATGATGGAAAATAGCGCAAAAGTACACGCTTGTCCGTGTCTTACTTCCTTCCGTCCTTCGTGTACTTTCGCGCTATTTTCCATCATAGATATACGTTACCAGTTATATCCGTATTGATAATGAACCATACTCGTAGTTCTTGTCTTTCCTGTAAACCTCGATAACACAGTACATGTCCGCCCTTTTTGCAGTATATACCTCATTTGACCTTCTAACCTCACTAATCCCTATGATATGTCATTTTATGCTCTCAAGTTCCTCTAACAGCGCTGCTAAACTCGCTTCACTAGCTAAGGTTCCAGCATTACGCGGTGCCAGGGTCAGTTTCAAATGGCGGCCTGTCTCGAGCCAGAAATTCTTAGCACCCTCCACTGCCTCACAGGTCTGAGCGTGGCCGTGGTCATTTGCTCCGCAGCCACTGGTGACAGGGAGACGGGGTTTTATATGACTAATCATGGGAGGTTGTGGCCTATTACTGCACCAAGATGGCTCAATTTTGTCCTGGTGAGGGAGTATGTTGCCGGAGGCGTTCACCAGGACCTGTTTATGCAATTCCACCGACAAGCGAATTTAAAAAAAAAAAAGCGGTGGAGAATTCTGCAGCACCGGGATGGGATGCGAACCAAGGTCATCTTGCATGGGAGGCGGATGTTCTTTCTTTACGCCACCATTGGCTAGGCCAACGCCCAAATATAAAGCCCTGTTTTATCCGAACCGTATGAACGTGCCTTCATAGGCTATAGGTTTAGCGTGCCTGACTTGGTATCCAAGAGCTCTGTAAGGTAAGTTCTTATTCCACATTCTTGCCTCAAATTAACAACCCGAGTTGGCAGCTCCTCCTGATTTTCTATTTTCATGTGATCTCCTAAGTCGAACAAACCAACGAAGAATCAGTGCCAGGCCATGCCAGCTGCCAGCTATTTACAGCCTGTTAGCGCTATGGACGTGATATTTAGCTTACAACGCCGACGCCCAAATGTCTACCCAGCAGAATTTTTTTAACTATGATGTTATTTAAAAATTATATTCGGCACTTAAGCTCCGCCTTTGATGCTATAACGCGATAGAGTAGGCTACCAACCAACACCTGAAGCCCCACCTAAACCAAACTGTATGAACGCGTCTTTGTAGCCTAGGGGTATTTTGAATGCAATGGTCCTGGCAGGCTGGTTATTATATCACCGTCCCATATAAAAGGAGAGGCTCGAGTTGGCGGATCCTTCAACCGTAATGTCGGGCAACCCTCTTAGCGCTCGGCCATGTCAAAGGCCATTCATCACCATGCTCGTTATTTTTTGCTCACAAGCCAACGCCGACAGGCGGCCATGGATGCCGGATTTTCGGTGAACGTTGATTTTACGCTGTCGAGGTTTTGTATACTTTGAATACACATTGAGCACTCGACATACAGCGTGACACGGCAATATGAAAGGACGCGGTCTAAAATGAATAAATTCGGTCTATCAGGAAGACAAACAACGTTGTACCTCTTGGGTTTTGTTTACACATATTTAGAGGAACAGCGCAAGTAGTCATATATAGAGTAAGCTGGACACCACAGCGGTTTCATGCGCATAATGAAGGTTTCATGAACTGAAATTGCCTAGTGGAATGATGTCCTCATTTATAACGCAGTCTCTCCAGACATAATGGTAAAAGTACGTACAGACAGGGCTACATAGCCTATTTTGAACTCCTTAAAAATTAGTTTACACGAACAGTCTGTTCATCATCATCATCAGCCTGACTATACCCACTGCAGACCGAGGGCCTCTCCCATATTTATCCAATTAACCCGGTTCTGTGCTAGCTGCATCCACTTGACCCCTGCGAACTTCCTTACCTCATCCGCCCACCTGACTTCCTGCCGCTCTCTGCTACGCTTTCCTTCCCTTAGAATCCAGTTTGTTACCCTAAGCGACCATCGGTTATCCTCTCTTCGCACTACATGTCCTGCCCATGTCCATTTCTTCTTCTTAATTTCCACTAGAATGTCGGTAACTTGAGTTATTTCTCTGACCCACTCTGCACGCTTCCTATTTCTTAATGTTACCCCTACCATTTTTTGTTCCATGGCCGTCTGGGTTGTCCTCAAATTAAGTAGAACCCTCTTGGTTAGCCTCCACGTTGACGTACGTACATTCACAACACGGTTTGGATACAGCCCCTCGGATTACTTTTGATGACAGCCGCGTGAACCTTACGCCGCATCCTTTGCCCGGGCAGCGCCACACGCAGGTACTTCTGGCGGGCAACGCGCACTACCTCCGCGAGCGATCCGCCGTCTTTCGCGGGGCGTCGACGCTAGACGAGACAGCTTACATCTGTCAGCAGATCACCCTGCAGCAGGAGCCGCCCGCATGTCCCCCAACCGCTGCCTCCGAAGAGTTTGTCACGGGCCACGCCACCGAGATCGGCCCATCGTGCGAGAGCAGCGAGTCCCTGCTCCTCCCCCAGCCCTTCAGGCTGCAGCACCCGGAGGCGGTGCTGCCGTCGCACAGAGTGGCCACATCGTAAGTGGTTCATTCCGTTTTTTTTCCAAGCACTATCGGAGCACATCCAACATATTGTATACTGCATCGGCGAAACCAGACAGCCAAAAAGCACAGTTTTTATTGAACAAACATTTTAACCGCATTCTTTTTTCGGCGATATTTTCTAGCGCCCGAAGGCTAGCTAAAAGCAGTTGCTGTGCAGGCGCGGCCACGGCGACACCGCGGCCCCGCAGTCCCCAAGGAAGCGCCCGCGCGGTGACGCGCTGGTCGTTAGTAAATGTCCGCGGCCGGGAGCAGCTAAATAATATGGTCTATAACCAAGAAGGCAAGAAATATGGCGGTGCAGTTGATGATCTTTGTTCCAGACAGCATGGTCTACAAAACTATTACCGAAGGAGCAGCACTGCTCGACAAAAAGCTTGTAGTGATCTACTCTCGAACCATAACAATTTCGCCTTTCACACAACCTAATGACATTTTTGACAGCGACAACAATTTCGGAAAAAGCCGCTTGCAAAGGCTGGCATCAAATGCTGTGTTGTAGACTTTCCTCTGTATTAGCGCTGAAATGTAACAACTCAATTTATATGATGTGTACGCTGGCCTGGGCTCAAAGTATCGTGCGCATATTGTCACGTGGTGGCGACAATGCCGTTGGCAACAAATGAGGACATCATCCTCGCAGGAATGAACTCTTTATTGGGGCTGACTTGCGCTCGTAAAATAAGCAATCGTCGGCAGCTATAGCAACAATGGTACTCAGCGGTCGTCGATCTACATGGTAAATTTCAGATAAATGTTTTTCAGATAAATGTTTAAATGTTTCGTTTTTGTCGAATTTGGTCGGTTTCGAAACTTTATTAAAATTCTTTTTTTGCAGTTTTGTTTCCATAGCAGGGTGACTCTGAGTCGCATCGCGTACACGTAGGCTGCGACAGCATTAAAAAAAACACGATATTTGAAATGGCGTTCAGCACCTACAAGGCCAGTGCTCTTAGGTGTACCTGCGCTACTTCGAATCGCAGGCCCAGCGCCGATGAACTCAAGCCCTCCAGCAGGGGGCCTCGGCCCGTACCTCGACCACGTCGCCTGGGACCCCTGATTACGGTGCCCTCCTGCCCCGCTCAGGACGGCGAGATGGGCGTCTCCTTGCCGCGCCCTAGGCGTCGCTCGAGGCAGCCGATTGTGGGTTCTCGCAGCGCTGGTACTTTGTACAGTGAGGGACAGCGCTCCGGCTCAAGTGTGCTGCTAATGCCGGACTCCACGAAGCTTAGATGGTCGAGCTCGGGCACCTCTCCGCAGTGAACGCCAGTCAAGTTCGGGGGTCGGCGACCTCCGTCTGACAGCAGACCACCGGGTGAACCAGTCCCCACATCGTTCAAGGGATCTTGATCGTGTAAATACCCGTCATAAAACACAAAAATAAATTTTTGAAACTCTTCATCTTCACCAAGTCACGTGGGTGTGTTAGGCTGCATATTTGTAGCGGTCACTAAAAGGCAAATTTAAAGGTGAGATATTTCCAACAATGTCATATTAGGAAATATTCCATTTAAAACATTATGAACATGTCGTGGCGATGTCGCAGAGAAGTTTGGTTGAAACTTATTTATAACGGCCCCGTATTGGCATTCCATGGCATGTTGGGGAGGAGTGATCGACCGTGATCCCCAGCACCCATCCGCTTGTGCTTTGCTATGCACAGGGAAACAGCGATCCTAGTGCTTTAGACGAAACATTGTTTCGGCTGTAAATACCTCGACAGATGCAGCACAACATATCACTCAGCAGTGGCAAAAACGTTTTTTTAGGCAGCACACCCGAGCAGAACCACTGTGGCAAAATTGGCAGGAACCTTTTCAAACCATTCTGGCCATATTTATCTTTTCCATCGTATGAGAACCCTGCCTCTCACTCCTTTCTTAGTCAACTTCCTTCCATATTTTGTTATAGTGCCGGTTTACAGGTATCGTTTCTGTTCCGTCTCACTGCTGGGCTTCACGGCTGTTGGCGCACACTGCAGCTGAACCATATTTGACCATGAGAGCATTAGCACAGCTACAGACAAAGATTTAGGCCGCTGTACCGTTTCAAGCCCCGCCGCAGCCTTCGCGCAGACGCGAACGTTCCTCTCGTGCGTTGTACAGTTCAGGTAACATGGCCGTGGGCCAAATGGTTGGCAGGTTGTGTCACGGGATCAGATGGCATGGCGGTGAAATGAGCTGTCAACTCGGGCAGTCCTCTTCATATGGCAGGCTGAGATGGTGATCAAGCACGCTATTATCCTTCGGGCACCCCAGATTTGAACGCTGGTAGTCTTGTAAAATCACGAGCATGCTTCAGGCAGGTGGTGGTTGGCAGGTGGCATGGCAGCTCTTTACTGGTGGTAGGTGAACAACATTCAGCGGAATTGGCGAAAACATTATTCAGTGCACCGAGAAAAAGTAATGCTGCCGTCAGTGTCACATAGCGGGCGTACAAGCTAACTATAGCTAAGGGTTTAAAAATAAACCATTGGAAATAGACCACAGAAACCACTTGTATACAGCTTTCAGCAATCTGGCGCATCAGAACCATTTTTTACTATTTGGCAATTAACTAAATAATAGGTAATAGCTGAGGGTTAAAAAATAAATCATTTGAAATAGACCACAGAAACCACTTGTAAACAGCTTTCAGCGATCTGGTGCATCAGAACATTTTTTTTTCTATTTTGCAATTAACTAAACAGTTGATCATTTTTATTTCTACTAAGTATCGCCCTTAGACAATAAATGTGATTTGCAAAGTTGGAGAGCACTTTCTAAAACCCCCATTCCCTTTAATTGCAATGAAAAAGGCCTCACGTGTATCGTTTTTCCATGCTCTAAATAAAGCCGCGAAATGTATTAAAAATTGTCACAGAAGCCAGTGGAACTGGTTAAGCAGGTTTACTTATAATTAAGTAAAAGCACCGGAAAAATGAAGGCACGCCTAGCTAACCGACTGGCTAGCGAGCACACACGAGCGAAGAAGACGAGCGCGTGCCAGTCTCCCCAGCTCGCCACATGGCGGCGTTAGTAAAACAACATTGTGACATTGCCCATCCCGGCGGAAAAGGCATCGTCCCGATGCCGAGTGGCGAGGTTGAGCAGAACCGTAGTCGGCGAGGATGCCGCGTTCACATAAAGCAGTCGCAGGAAGCAAACAAAGAAGACACATGTAGCTTGGCCTAGCGGGAGTAGAAGGGCTTCATCCTGGTGACATGTACGGCTTCTGATTGTGCTTGCCGTCGGGATGAGCGAACAGTCCCTTGCGGGATCACATCGTAGGTGACGTCGCTGAGTTTGCACACTGCGTATGGGCCGAAGTAGCGGCGCAGAAGCTTTTCGGAGCGACCCCGCTGGCGAACAGGTGTCCACATCCAAACCTGATCGCCATGCTTCTAAATTACCTCTCTGTGACGAAGGTTATAATATTGAGCATCTTTAGCTTGTTGAGTCCGGATTCTCAGTTTCGCCAGCTGGCGAGCCACCTCAGCATGCTGCACGAATTGGTCAGCACCGGCAATCGATGGATGGGCAATATCTGGCAGTAGCATTGCGTCCAGCATGGCGGCGGCTTCGTGACCGTGCACCAAACGAAACGGTGTGAAGTGGGTAGTTTCCTGAACTTCGGTGTTATACGCAAATATTGCATACGCTAGTATCTGGTCCCAGTTCTCATGGTCTTCGTCGACGTACATAGAAAGCATATCGGCGATGGTCTTATTGAGCCGCTCAGTAAGACCATTCGTCTGAGGATGGTAAGCTGCTGTTCTGCGAAGACAAGTGCCACTGAGCCGCATCGCTTCCTGGGTTAGCGCTGAAGTAAATGCCGTGCCTCTGTCAGTTACAACGATCGCAGGGGCACCGTCACGAAGGACTAGATTAAAAGATAAAAAAGTTCGCAATATCACTAGACATGCCGCTGGGGAGAGCTTTCGTCTCTCAATAGCGGGTAAGATATTCAGTGGCGACTATAATGTAGCGGTTGCCCAATGATGACGTAGGAAATGGCCCGATCATACCGACTTGGTAAAAAGGTATTCGCGGTGAAACGATAGGCTGCAGCAGGCCGGCCGGCTTGACAGGTGGTATCTGCCGACGTTGGCAATCACGGAACGTCTTAATATAGCGCTGAACAATAGCGGCAAGCTTGGGCGCGTAATACTTTTGTCGTACTCGTGCCAATATGCGAGAAAAAGCGAGATGTCCGGCAGAAAGCTCGTCGTGGCGTGCCTGCAAAACGTCGATACGGAGCGGCGTTGGGACCACGAGCAGATACTGAATGTCTGTGAAAGCGTAGTTTTTCTTGTAGAGGACACCGCCACGCAAGCAGAACGACGACAGGCCGCGCGTGAAAAGGCGAGGCAGCGATGAGGTGGTCCCATCGCTAAGGGGCCGCAGTTCAGTGTTGTCTCGCTACTGTTAGCGAGATCTGGCATCGCGAGAGCGCCGAGAAAAACAGCGTCATCTGTTTCAATTGAACACGGGATAGGGTCTCGGAATAGGCAGCCAGCGTCACTGTGTTTCTTGCCGGACTTGTATTCAATAGTGACATCGAACTCCTGTAAGCGGAAACTCCAGCGGGCTAACCAGCCTGAAGGATCTTTATGGTTCGCTAACCAACAGAGTGAGTGGTGGTCGCTGACCACTCTAAACGGACGACCATTCAAATAAGGCCGATTTTGTTACCGCCCACACAACTGCAAGACACTCCTTTTCGGCAGTAGAATAATTCGCTTCGGAACGTGACAGGGTGCGGCTGGCGTAAGCAATCACCCGCTCAACGCCATCTTGCCACTGAACGAGGGTTGCATCGAGGCCAACGTTACTAGCGTCGGTATGCGAATCTGTGTAGGCATCATCATGGGAGTGGACAAGTACGGGCGTTGTTTGGAGGCGCTTGCGAAGCTCCTCGAAGGCCCTTTGCTGCTCGTCTGGCGAGCCAATGGTTCCGCTATCCAGGAGAAGTCGTGGACAAATCTCCTGTAATATGCACTGAGGCCCAAACACCGACGCACGGAACTTTTATCAGTGGGGGTCGGGAAAGCAGCAACGCCAGCCGTCTTCTCTGGATCAGGGCTAATTCCCTAGCACTCACGACGAGGCCCAGAAACGTGCGCTGTTGGAATGCAAAGCGGCATTTTTCTGGTTTTAGTGAGAGCGCTGCCATGCTGATGGCATTTAGCACAGCCTTCAAGCGTTTGAGATGCTCCTCGTAGGTCGCAGAGAAAATGTCAACATTGTCAAGGTAGACGAGGCACGTCTGCTATTTTAGGCCGGCTAGGGCTATGTCCATCATTCTTTAAAGGTTGCGGCAGCGGAACACAAGCTGAAGGGACGCACCTTAAATTTGTACAGTCTGTCAGGAATAAGAAATGCGGGCTTCTTTCCATCACGTTCATCGACTTCAACCTGCCATTACCTAATGCGTAGATCGAGCGATGAAAAGTATCGGGCGTAGCGGAGTCGGTTGAGCTAGTCGTCGATTCGAGGCAAAGGGTTGACGCCCTTTTTCGTAATTTTATTGAGCCTCCTATAGTCGACTCAGAATCTAAATGTTCCGTCCTTTTTAGCTACCAGCAGAACTGGCGAGACCCATGGACTAATGGACGGCTGGATCACATCATCGCGGAGCTTTTCATCAGCCTGCACCAGAACAGCCTTTCGTTCCTTCGCCGATACTCGGTAGGGGTGTTGGTGGATAGGGCGCTCGGTGGGATCAACTATAATTCGATGTTTGGCTACTGACATCTGTTCCACTTTGGAAGTGACGGCAAAGCAGTCATGGTAAGTGTCCAGAATTGCTTGAAGGCGGAGTTTCTGGGTAAGAGACAAAGCAGGATTCACGTCAGTTTGAACAGTATGTCCAGTGCTCTCGGGAGGGTTCTCGTTGGCTAGCGAAAGGGCGCAATGGGCGGAGGGCGCACTGATTCGTCAAAATAAGCGATGACTGTACCTTGCGGTAAATGGCGGTATTCGGCGCTAAAGTTCGTTAAACGCAGTTCAGTTCGTTTATTACTCAAGGAGGAAACCCCTCGAGCGACTCAAACTTGTAGGCTCAACAATAAATTCACGTTCGTTTCCGCGAGGCCTTGAAGGGCGGGAGGGTTGTCGCACTGTACTGTAACTAAGAAGCTAGTGCGTGGAGGTAGAGTAAGGTGCTCATCGCACGCTCGCAAAACTGGCCTGCCTGTGTAGGCGTCGCTGTGATGTGTGTAGTCGTCGGAAATCGCGCAATGAGTAGAAAAAGTCACCATGAAGTCACGGAGAGCGATGATTGCGCCGTTTTCCCTCAGAAAATCAAGACCGAGAATCAGGTCCTTGGAGAACTATACTACCACAACGAAGCAACACGAGAAAGTTACGTGGCGAATCTGGATGTGAGCGGCGCACACTCCGAGCGGCATTACCACATTCCCTCCGACTCTCCTTTTCGGGACTCCGTGCCAAGGGGTTAGGACTTTTCGCAGGATGGTAGCAAGGCCACGACTCATAACGCAAAAATCAGCGCCCGTATCTACAAGGGCAGTCGTGTGGTGGTTGTCAACGACGATCGGTATCTCAGCGGAAGGTAGCTCACCATCGAAAAAGTGCGGCGCGTGAGGCAGCGAGATTCCGTTTTCTCAGCAGTTGGATGGATAGAATATAGGAGGGTCCCATTTGAAACGGGGCGGCAGCAGTAGCTATCATGCTCATTTTTCTCCCTATATGTTAATTATCGCTTTAGGTTAGTTAACTATACCACCATTCTATTTATTGAATTTTTGTTTCTACATTACTAACATTATGCAACCTTTCTGCTTTTAAGCCACCAAACTTCCAGTCGTCTTTTGCTAGCTTCCATCGCCGGTTTATTCACCCGGCCACTGGTATCTCTAAACCCCAGAGCTTCGGGAAGTGTGACTGCGCCTGCATCGACTTCCGGATGGATACCATTAGATTCGAGTATAATATGGTGAATTGTTTCATTAGAGTTATCATATACAGCACTTGCGTCATCTTCATTGGTAAATTTCTTTTTGTAGCTGCGTGTCCTAAGGCACCCTGATCTACTTTCAAAAAGTAGGACACTGCCTCTTGAGTTATAAAAGCTTCCTTCCTGATCTGCCTTTTCCATTTTAGGTATAATTCCACACTCTGTTTTCCATCGAATTTATTCAATTTTTACCTTCTGTGTTTTTCACTTGTTGCTTAAAGCTCTTTATTTATTCGTCCTTGTGAACAGCATACTTACTGGTTAGTTTCCTAGTTCTTTTCCCCCATTGTGAGTCAACGCTTTTTAGGTATAGGTATTTAAATACTTTAGCTGCCCATCTGTTACTGTCCAATTTCCTCAGGCGTTACTCATATAATATTTTATTCTGAGCTTCCAGGACTTCGAAAACGCCCAGCCCATATCTCCTTGTACCGCCTCATTTGTGGTTTTGCCGTGGTCACCTAGTGCTAATCGTCCGATGGCTCTCTGATTTATTTATAATGCCGACTGCGCCTCTGATTTTAGGCACAAAACCGAATTTATGAAAGTAAATCAGGGCACCATATTTCCTTTCCAAATATCCCTCAAAAACCTCATACTTGTTGTATCCCCACAATGCCCTATGCTTCATTATGCCGGAATTTCTTCGCCCTTTCACCTTAAATGATTGCTCATGCTTTCCAATGTATGCCAGTCCTTTGTTTACCCATGCTCGAGATATTTATATTCCGCTACTCTGGGTATTTCATGGCCTTGCATTTTAAGACCGTGATCAGTTGTGCCGTTGAAAATCATCAGATCCGACTTTACTGCGCTAAAACGAAAGCCTAGTGCGTCCCCTTCGTCTCCGCAATACTTAACTAGAGTTTGCAATTCTTCCTGACTCTCAGTTAGCAGCACAATATCGTCTGCATACATCAAACCAGGGAGGCGCTGCTCTACCGCCTTTCCACCTAATCTATATGACAGGTTAAAACCTAGGTTACTTTCTTGTATCATCCGTTCCAGGTTTATCATATAATGCATGATAAGCAGCGGTGACAAAGGACAAGCTTGTCTAAATCCTTTGCATACCTTGACAGCTTCCGTAATTCTTATCTGTTCCCAAATTGCCCAGAACACTATGCAAACTTGGAGCATTGCATCTTTTCATGCCCTGTCGCCCTCCAATCTCCTCACTTTCCACACCCTCATCCCCCAAAATGGCGGGCTTGGTTAGCCTCTGACCAGCTGCAAGATCAGTTGGCATTGGTGACCCTGGCCCAGGACATTCTTAACGCTTAATGTAATGCGTTAAATAAAGTTGTTTCCTCCTCCTCCTCCTTATCTCTTCCGATGTAATTTCTACTTGGTTATCCCGGTATATATACTTGTAGGAACTTTGTTATCTCATAACCGATACCTTCTTCTTTTAATATGTTCCATAGGAGTTCAAGGTTTACGTTGTCGTACGCCCCGTTTATGTCCAGGAAGGCCAAATACAAAGGTTTATTTTCCATATTTCGATGCATTGGGTAAGCACGAACAGGCTGTCATCTAAGCGCCTACCATTTCAAAAGCCGATCTGAAGTTCTTGTTACGTTCTGCCCACGCTCGTACCTTTATATTCACCGCCTGCATGGCCAACCGATACGTAACAGATATTATGGTAATCGGGCTGTAGGATTTTATGTGCATCCTTTCTCCTTTCCCTTTATAAATCAAGTTCATTTTACTCTGCTGCCAGCTGTCCGGAATTCGCTTATTTGTTATGACTCTTTCCAAAGCTTTTAACAACGTTTCCTTACTTCTTGGACCAGGTTGATTAATCAGCTTGATCGGAATTCCATCTATTCCTGTAGAAGTGTTTTAGGAATATTTTTTTCTGCCTTTTTCCAGTTTAGATTGGTCCGTTCTAAGATGCTTTGTATTCTACTATCTTGTGTTGCTTCCTAATGTGCGAAGATTACCCTATTTTCACTCCTAAATGACGCGGCTATAACTGATGTAATGTAGTTCACTGCGTTGTCTCCCTTTAAACAATTTCCCTCGTTACCTTGAATCCGATCCTGCTTTCTTTGATTCTTCTTCCTTAGCCAGCTTATACGGTTCCAGAATTTTCTTGTTCCGCCTCTAGAGGCATCGTGTATGTCAGCCATCCAGCGATCGATGGACAGCTTTATTTTACTTTGGACGAGGGCCTGTACATCAAGTTTCTTTTGTCGATACGATTCCCATTTTTGGTCGATTTCCTCCTGAGATACCTTTGCTTTATTTGCCGCTCGGAGTTCCCTTGAAGCAGCCCGTCATTGTTCAATGCTTTCTCTGATTTCCTTATTCCACCAGCTCCGTGGCTTCTTCTTTTCATTTCAGCGGTTTGCTACTTTAACCTCCTTAATTTTTCTCCTTATGAGTAGTTCTACCCGTTCATAATCCCAGTCTTCCATGGGGCATTTCTGTATTGTTTCCTCTATGTCTGCTGCTATCTGCGCTATTTGATCGTCGTTTAATTTTGCGTTTACGTTTTGTCTAAGTTCCATTTCTCTTTTCATCAAGTGCCCCATCTGCACACTTATACATTTATGATCATTTCCCAGACTACACTCCCCTTCTTCGTCTATTTCCAATTTTCTGACCTTGGCTATAAATTCTCTGCCACATTAGACAGTAGTCAATGGTCGTGTGCTTGTTGCAAAATTCCCACGTGATTTGTCCTTCACATTTTGTTTCTCTATTTATTATAACTAGGTCGTGTCGCTCACAGAAATTTAGCATTAGCTTCCCGTTACAATCCGTGTATCCATACAGATCGTCGATGCGGCCGTTCATGTCCCCCAGAGGAGTATATCGCCCCCGTCTCCAAACTGGCTTATATTGTCACTGAGACATTCAACGAGATCCTTATTTTCTTGCTGCATTGGTGTCCTGTTCCTAAATAAACTACCCTTAACCATGTCCTTATGCCGGCAATTGTTACTGAAACCCAGATATGTTATTTACAAGATGATTTAATTATTTGCCAATTTGTTTCCTGGTGTATCAACATACCTACCCCTCCACCTTTTTTTTTTCGTTCTCGTTCTGTTTCACCCTCCCCAGACGTTGCCTTCTATAAACGGCGGATCTTCTAGATCCCTGAGATGAGTCTCGCGAAGAGCGTACACAACTATTTTGTCATCCTTCAACTGCTGTTCTATCTCTAGCCATTTCGCTCATTTTCTACCTCCTTACATGTTTATGTAGCTGAACCTAGTGTTAAATTTCTTTTTTATACTTTTCTTTCTCGACTTACTCCTTGCCATTTTTTGTGGCTAAGCCTCCGTTATTACGCTTTCTTCTGCTTCACTTCTAACTACCTCTGTTCTCGGAACCCTCGCGGCCCCCTAAAAAAGCTACTGCCCTGCCTGCAAGGCTACAGCCGGTCTCTGCTCTCACCCTTCTGTTAAATTTAATGCCATCTCGCTGAAAAGCCCTGCCAAAACCTCAAACACATCGAAACGCTTCTCTAGGCTTAACTTTCTTATGTCCTTATTAACTGTCACCACGTCCTTTTCTAGCTTTCCGCTCAGTCCTAGCCCCTCTGGTACTGTGCATAAACTATCTGCGCTTGCTCCGTTATCTGCCTGATATCCTCAACTCCCTTAGCTAAACTTTCAACCAATCCTGCAGCGTCACCATTTAGGACATCGTTTAGCCCCGCGGCTACTATCACCATATTGCGCTCTGCAGAATTTTTCAACAGCCTATTTTTACTCTCTTTCAACACTTATTCCTTCATTAATTCCTTT
This sequence comes from Amblyomma maculatum, assembly GCF_055883805.1. Classification (NCBI taxonomy): domain Eukaryota; kingdom Metazoa; phylum Arthropoda; class Arachnida; order Ixodida; family Ixodidae; genus Amblyomma; species Amblyomma maculatum. The sequence goes on from NC_139350.1 coordinate 10,256,282, forward strand.
AGTCATTGTCATTCCTGGGAAGATTCAACCTAAAACTCGCTTATCACCCTTTACATGTTCCATATCTCGCTTGCACCTGCTCATATTGAATCCCCGGCAATAAGCACCTGGGCATTCTCTCTCCCTCTCCCAACTGTTGGCTTCTGCTTTCAGTTACCTGTATCCTTCTCTCTGGGATTTTCGTTCTTCCTTACTTCTTCCATTTTTTCCGACTTCTTGGTAGCTGCTTCTAAATAACTCTGTCGGTTCGGATCAGCCTGACCTACTTTGCTTCTGCTTTCCATGCCAGTACTGGTCCCAGCCACGTGGCCCGCACTGGAATGTCCGTCCTCGTTGTTTCCAAGGACAAAGTCGGTCATTTTTTTTTTCCATTTGGGAAACTATCCTAGCAGCTTCCGAATTTCTGCCCTTAATAAATCTGCTTCAATTTTCTAAATCTTCCACACGAGACACTAAACTGCCCTTTTCTCATTCAAATCTATCTAGGAGCCCACTCAGCACACAACACCGACACAAAACGTCACTGCCAGCCGCTTCATCTACAGAGTCCAAACGCGTAGCCTTGAGGTTAACCTGCGCCTCACACTTAGTACACTTTACCTTCTTTTGATTGCACATCTTAAGCATGTATCAACTGAACTATTTCTACTACGAATTCTCAGAATATAGAAACTACAAAAGAAAGGCACAAAAACCGCTAGCAAACACGCGTTAAAATGAATTCTGCGAATGCCAATATCCTAGAAAAAAGAATATTTATCTATACAAAATAGTTAAAGACTGAACGCCGAGAAAACCTAGTAGCCGGCAAGAAAAACCAAGCCGCAGGACAAAGAGCTAAAATCTATTCATTAGGCTGCACCTACCCTAACTAGCTGAAAACGCAATAAAGTAAATAGAAAACGAAGTCATCTATTTGACGCTTTCGGAAGCTCCCGCTGTCGCCAGTCCGTCCGTTTCCGGTAACCACGTGCAACTACGTCCACGGTATGGATGGATGGATAGAATATAGGAGCGTCCCCTTTGAAATCAGGTGGTAGCAGTAGCTATCATGCTCATTTTTCTCCATATATCTTAATTATTGATTTAAAATGGTTAACTGAACCATCATTCTATTTATTAAATTTTTGTTCCTAGATTACTAACATTATGTCACATCTCTGCTTTTAAGCCACCAATCTTCCAGTTGTTTTTTGCTAGTTTCCACCGCCGGTTTATTCACCCGGCCACTGGTATCTCTAAACCCCAAAGCTTCAGGAACAGTGATTGCACCTGCATCAACTTCCGGATGGATACCATTATATTCGAGTATATATGGTCAATTGTTTCACCGGAGTTTCCACATACAGCACATGCGTCATCTCCATTGTTAAATTTCTTTTTGTAGCTGCGTGTTCTAAGTCACCCTGATCTAGCTTCCAAAAGTAGGGCACTGCCTCTTGAGTTATCAAAGAAATCTTCCTTCCTGATCTGCATTTTCCACTTACGGTATATTTGCACACTCTGTTTCTTTTCCATCGAATTTATCCAATTTTTACCTTCTGTGTTTTTCACCTGTTGCTTAATGCTCTTTATTTCTCCGTCCTTGTGACTAGCATACTTACTAGTTATTTTCCTAGTTCTTTTCCTCCAGTGTGAGTGCACGTTTTTTAAGTACAGGTATTTAAATACCTTAGCTGCCCATCTTTTATTGTCCAATTTCCTCAGGCGTTCCTCATATAATATTTTACTATGAGCTTCCCGTACTTCTAAAGATGCCCAGCCCATATCTAGCTGTACCGCCTAATTTGTAGTTTTGCCGTGGGCACCTAGTGCTAATCGTCCAACGGATCTCTGATTTATTTCTAATGTCGACTGTACCGCTGATTTTAGGCACAAAACCGCATTTCCGAAAGTAAGTCCGGGCACCATAATTCCTTTCCAAATACCCCTCAAAACCTCATACCTATTGTATCCCCACAATGCCTTATACTTCATTATTCCGGCATTCCTTCGCCCTTTGGCCTTAAGCGATTGCTTAGCTTTCCAATGTATGCCAATCCTTCGTTTACCCATACCCCCAGATATTTATATTCAGCTACTCTAGGTATTTCATGGTCTTGCATTTTAAGGCCCTGATCAGTTGAGCCGTTGAAAATCATCAGACCCGACCTAACTGCGCTGAAACTGAAGCCTAGAGCGCAATACTCCGCAATATTCGTCTCCGCAATACTTAACTAGAGTTTGCAATTCTTCCAGACTCTCAGCTAGCAGCACAATATCGTCTGCATACATCAAACCGGGGAGGCGCTGCTCTACCGCCTTTCCACCTAATCTATATGACAGGTTAAAACCTAGGTTACCGTCTTGTATCCTCCGTTCCAGGTTTATCATATAAAGCATGAACAGCACCGGTGATAGAGGACAGCCTTGTCTTAATCCTTTGCATACTTTGACATCCTCCGTATTTCTTATCCGTTCCCGCGTATTTTCTACTTTGTTATCCCGGTATATTTCCTGTAGGAACTCTATTATCTCATAACCGATACCTTCTTCTTTTAATATGTTCCACAGGAGTTCCCTGCTTACGTTGTCGTACGCCCCGTCTATGTCCAGGAAGGCCAAATACAAAGCTCTATTTTCCACTCTAGATATTTCGATGCATTAGGTAAGCACGAACAGGCTATCATCTAAGCGCCTACCATTTCTAAAGCCGTTCTGAAGTTCTCCGAGTGTCTTGTTACCTTCTACCCATGCTTGCACCTTTAATTTCACCGCCTGCATGGCTAACCTGTACATAACAGATGTTATGGTAATCGGCCTGTAGGATTTTATGTGCATCCTGTCTCCTTTCCCTTTATAAATCAAATTCATTTTACTCTGCCGCCAGCTGTCCGAAATTTGCTTATTCGTTATGACTGTTTCCAGAGCTTTTAACAACGTTTCCTTACTTTTTGGACCGAGTTCATTAATCAGCTTTATCGGAATTCCATCTATTCCTGTAGATGTGTTTTTAGGAATATTTTTTTCTGCCTTTTTCCAATTTAGATTTGTCAGTTTAAGCTGCTTTGTAATCTGCTACCTTGTATTGCTTCCTGATTTGCGGAGATTGCCCTATCGTCGCTCTTAAATGACTCGGCTATAACTGATGTAATGTAGTTCACTGCGTTGTCTCCCTTTAAACAATTTCCCTCGTTATCTTGAATCCGATCCTGCTTTCTTTGATTCTTCTTCCTTATGCAGCTTATATGGTTCCAGAATTTTCTTGCTCCGCCTCTAGAGGCATCGTGTATGTCAGCCATCCAGCGATCGGTGGACTGCTTTATTTTACTTTGGACGAGGGCCTGTACCTCAAGTTTCTTTTGTCGATATGATTCCCATTTTGGCCGATTTCCTCCTGAGATACCTGTGCTTTCTTTGCCACTCGGTGTTCCCTTGAAGCAGCCCGTCGTTGTTCGATAGCTTCCCTGATTTCCTTATTCCACCAGCTCCGTGGCTTCCTCTTTCCATTCCAGCGGTTTGCTGCTTTAACCTCTTGAATTTTCCTCCTTATGAGTAGATCTACCTGTTCATAATCCCAGTCTTCCATGGGGCTTTTTTCTATTACTTCCTCTATGTCTGCTGCTATCTGCGCTATTTGATCGTCGTTTAATTTTGCGTTTTCGTTTTGTCTAAGTTCCATTTCTCTTTTCATCAAGGGCCCCATCTGCAGACTAATACGTTTATGATCGCTTCCCAGACTACACTCCCCTTCTTCGTCTATTTCCATTTTTGTGACCTTGCTATAAATTTCCTGCGACATTAGACAATAGTCAATGGTCGTCTGCCTGTTGCGGAATTCGCACGTGATTTGGCCTTCACATTTTGTTTCTCTGTTTACTATAACCAGATCGTGTCGCTCACAGAAATTTAGCATTAGCTTCCCGTTACAATCCGTGTATCCATCTAGATCGTCGTTCATGTCCCCCAGTTTCCCGTTTCCTAACTGGCTTATATCGTTACTGAGACATTCAACAAGATCCTTGTTTTCTTGCCTGCATTTATGTCCTGTTCCTAAATAAACTATCCCTAGCCATGTCGTTGTGCCGGCAATTGTTCCTGAAACCCAGATATGTTCTTTACAAAATGATTTAATTATTTGCCAATTTGTTCTCTGGTGTATCAACATACCTACCCCTCCACCCTTTTTTTCCGTTCTCGTTCTGTTGCACCCTTCCCAGACGTAGCATTCTATAAACGGCGGATCTTCTAGATCCCTGAGATGAGTCTCGCAAAGAGCGTACACAACTATTTTGTCATCCTTCAACTGCTGTTCTATCTCTATCCATTTCGCTCTTTTTCTACCTTCTTGCATGTTTATGTAGCTACTCCTAGTGCTAAATTTCTTTTTTGTACTTTTCTTTCTCGACCTACTCTTTGCCATTTTGGGGGGCTCAGCCTCCATTATTACACTTTCTTCTGCTTTACTTCTAACTACCTCTGTGCACGGAGTCCTTGCGGACCCCCTAAAAAAGCTACAGCCCTGCCTGCCAGGCGCCAGCCGATCTCTGCTCCCACCCTTCTGTTAAAATGAATGCCATCTTGCTGAAAAGCCCTACCAAAACCTGCATTATGTACCTCCCTGTTTACCTCAACCACTTCGAAACGCTTCTCCAGGCTTAACTTTCTTATATCCTGATTAACTGTCACCACGTCCTTTTCCACCTTTCCGTTAAATCCTAGCATCTCTGGTAGCACCACGGAATTATACATCTCAAAATCTGATACCTCTGCACCCCAATTCTTGGCCGATCCCCCTGTGTGGGTATGTGCCATCAAATCAGAGGAGAACAACAACAACATTACGTTGTCAGGGATCGTCAGGCTGAAGGCGGGGACACATGTCCGAAAAGCGAGTGCGATCCCCTCTGGCGCGCCGTGTCCGGACGAGTCCGATCCGGCAAACCGGCGCTCGCCGCCCGCGTCCAACCGGGCAGATGTCTCCGGCAGTCCGCATGCGAAGCGTGGCGAAGCAACGCTCCGGCGGGTGGCTGCAGTCAGTGCAAACGCGCACAGCGCGACGTCACAGTGACGTAGGGGGCTGTGCGGTGGAGAGTCTCTCGGGTCCTCCGTCAAGGTACTGCCGAGCGGACGAAGCGGACGTGCCGGCCGCTGGCATCTGAAAAACCCTTCAGTATTGTTACTTCGTATACATAAAAAGTCACTAAATATAGGACTGTCAATACAAGTAAATTGTGAAGATCGCCGGCCAATACTGAAGTGCTGCTACGAGTGATAACTGCGACACAAGCGAGTTTGTTCGCCCAACCACTGCTGCTGCCCGGTCGATCGCCAAACGTCTGCTCGCTCAGCTGCCGAATGCGCCGCTGAAATCGTGATTATGTTCATTCTATTATAAGATGGCCTTCTCAGTGCGCTGGCAATGAAATTCGAACCTTTATTACAGCGTTGCCCCGTTTCGAAGCGCGGTCCGCTGCTTCGTCGCCCAGCGCGTCTGCGAGCGGCATCGTTGCCAAAAGCTTCGTACGTGTGCAGGCATGCTGTTGTTGCACGAGTACAGTAGACAATCATTCTGATAACATCGCTGTTTTGTCATTTCTTGTACGAGCGTGAATTCATGTGAAGTATATCAAGCCAAGCAGCAACGTCACCGTTGCGCGGATACCGATTGTGAGCTGAGCTTGAGGGAGCTCGCTCGCCGGACGCACGGAGCTCAATGTGTCCCGGCCAAGTCCCGGCTGGCACTGCGGCGTCAGTTCGCATGCGGCGTTCGCTGCGGCACGCCGGTCGAGCTTTCGCACATGTGTCTCCTGCTTGACGGGTCGTTCGTTGCGTCGAATTGCGGCATCGGATGTAAGCTTCTGTAATCGTCAGGAGGTCGACGGACTCGTTGGTGGTGCGGTGCGTCGATTGGGGATATCGGGGGAAAGCTTCAGTGATCGTAGGAAAGTGGTCGTACTGTTGGTCGGAGCGGAGGGGCGGAGGTCGGTCGGTGTGATCGAATCGGTGAGTGGAGGATGTTGGTCGTAGTGTTCATCGACGGCGGCCCTACTCCCTCGGGTCGCCATCCTCAGTTTTCCAGGCGTGGACTTGGGGACTGCCTAAAGGAAGTACGGCGGCTGGAGGAAAACTGTCGCGGGGATGGCTACCTGGACTGGCGTTGCGAGAGGGACACAGGTGGGATGTTGTCGTTGAGGTACTGGTCGATATCTCGTGGTCTTTAGCCATAGCCGAGAGGCGTCCGGGGAAAATCAGCGCAAGCCCATCCGACGGTACGGCAGTGGCGCAGTACGTGACCGGCTTCGCCGCAGTGAAAGCAGAAAGGTAGATTGTTCGGCGTGCGCCACGCTTGTGCTTTGCGAACGGGTGGTCGAGCGTCAGGCACACCATTCAAAACTGGATATTGGGATGCAGGACGAGCGGGAGGAGCAGAGTTGCAGGGTGCCGATGGTTCAGGCGCAGGGGTACGCAACAAGTCGCTGTACGTCATGATGTGCGGTGCAGGCGGCTGCGGTGATGATACTGATGGCACTGCTTGGCGGAGCTCTTCGCGCACAATATCCGAGATGCCCCCAACACGTGGATGTTGCTCGAGAGAGGGCAGCTTTTACAGCTCTTCGCGCACGATGCTTCCGGTAAGTTTACGAAGGGCTTCACTGTCGTTGCCGGCCATCGCCAAGCGGAAGTCTATAGCAGTGATGTTCGCAGAGCTAATAAAACGCACAAATCGCTGATTCAGGATACGCTCGATGCTTGTTGCTTCTTGCGTAAAATCAGCCACGGGACATGAAGGGTCACTTACAAGGCCAACGAACAGCTGCTCCTTGACGCCTCTAACGCGCACCTTCTTTGCCTCCGACATAGACGGATCCGCCCGGCTGTAAAGGCGAGTCATTTCTTCTACAATCATGGCGACGCTTTCATTAGGCCGCTGTGCTCGGGAGTGCCATCTCTTTTCTTGCATCGTTGCAAATATTCCGAGCAGCTGCCGCCGGAAATCTCGCTAGGTAGTAATGATACCCTCGTGGTTTTCGAACACATCTTGGCGGCATCTTCTGGTGCGAAAAAATATTCCGCAACTTCCAGTCCTCGTCCTACGCAATAAACAAAGCGAACCGGTAGTAGCTGGTCAACCAGTCCTCAACGTCTTCAAACTTATTGCCATGGAACGGCGTGGGTATACGCGGAACATAGAAGAGCAGCGGCTGGCCACTCACGGCAAGCTGAATGGTCTGGCTTGCCGCTGTAGTCATCGCAGTTCGCGGTGGGGAAACAAGAGGACCACACTCGGGAGTTAGGCATCTCAAGCGGCGGCTCCCCTTGTGCACACGTGTCGTGTCCACGGTGTGTAGAGGGGCGTAGGAGGCAGCCAGAGGCTCTTCGTACATGGGATTTATCCCGCACCTCCACCAAATATGTCACAGAAGACAGTGGAATTGGTTAAGCAGGTTTACTTACAACTAAGCAAAATCACCGGCAAAAGAAGGCACGGCTAGCTAACCGACTGGCGAGCGAGCACACACGAAAGAAGACGAGCGCGTGCCAGTCTCCCGAGCTCACCACATGGCGGCAACAGTAAAATAACATTGCGGCAATATTATGTGACAAAGGCATTCGTGCTTCACATTTGTGGTGCTCTCAACCCTGATCTGAAGGAAAAATTAGCTACGGCCGTGTTACGAGAGCGCGGTTCTAGCTTTAGGTTGATACATTGGAGATGGTTGCAGCCAGAGCAGTGAGCTCCCTGCAACTTGCACCGTCATATGCATCGACTGCCTGAAGCGGACGGAGATACCACCACAGACATATTGGCCTCCCGCTGCAACGATGTCGTGGTGCCGAGGCAGCCGCTGGTTTCGTTCACTGGAACCCAGGTTTAGAGCACGACAGTCGTGGTACACAAATGCGCCAGTAAGGTGATATTTTTGTATTTCGTGGGCCTCCTTTAGAGCTTGGAAAAACGAAAGACGTGAGGCTTTTCTTACGAGAATTACATGAAAGGGGGTTTCTGACGAAAGATGCGAGGCTTTTCTTACGAGAATTACATGAAAGGGGTTTCTGAAGGTACTCTCCAAATTCGCAAATCGCATTTATTGTTTAGAGGCTGTAGTTAGCACATTATATTACTTATTAGCAAAATTAAAAACAAATCCTGTGGTGCGCCAGATGGGTGGCAGCTGTATACAAGTCTTTTCTCTAGCCTACCTCAAATGTTTCATTTTTATTCCTTGGCTAAAGATAGCTTGGACACCCTGTATAGTCTGAGAATTTTGAAGAACACCGCCGGGGTGGGGCAGTGGTTGTGGAACTCGACTACGTTCTCAAAGACGCGGGATCGAATCCCGGCCTCGGCGGCCACTTTTCGATGGACGCGAAAAGCAAGGCGCTCGTGTGCTGTGCGATGTCAGTGCACGTTAAAAAAGCACAGGTTGCCGAAATTTCCGGGGTCCTCCACTACGGCATCTCTCAGAGCCTGAGGCTCTTCGGGACGTTAAACCCCACAAACCAAACCAACCAACATGATTATGCTTCTGCGCTTCAGCGAGTCAAGTTTCGCGGAGTTTGGTGTTCTGCATGTTCTGTGCGAGATCTGGCAGCGTTGGTATGTGCATCCTGCGAGAAGGGCGACGTCATCCCGATAACATTTTGCCGCTGCGTTAACGTCGTGGTCGTCACCTTGTCCGCAGAATTGAGGAAGGGCTCCTTATCTTCACCGGCAGGCAACCTGCCTTTGCTTTGGGACTTGCAACATACTAAGCCCATTGGCGGAAGGGTAAGCACTACTAGCAGGCGGCGAAGTCGTTCGAAGCTGAACTTGGTCCGCAAGGGGCGCAGCGGAGTTTACGGAGCATCACCAAGTGCACACCTCAGAATAAAAGTGAGTGCCGGGCCGGGTATGCTCCGATCTATTGTACCGCTGGGTACCTGGACGTGGCACTGTGGCTGACACCAAAATCAGTATGCGCGGTTGCGGCCCAAAAAATCTGGATGACCGTTTTACTCAAGTTTTCCTTAGCCATGTGTTAGAGAGGAAAGAAAGAGGGAAATAATTATTTGTCGTACAAGGAGATGAGTGGGAAACATGCGTGAGAACGACTCCTGTTCAGCAGCATTGACAATGGTAGAAACAGAAAGCAATGACAGAAACATTAATGCTCAATTTAAGGAAAATTTTGCTAGGTGGCGATTTCGGTTTAGGTAACTTACCTGTATACACATGTGATTTCTTCTAGACGTAGACATCTCAGGTGAAAGTTCCAGCTGAAAAAGGTCATTATCAGCTTGTGGCCAGAGAGCGGACACTCCCCCCTTGCCACGTGTGAGTGGCTCGCTCGGAACATTTCGATGTCGAGGCTTCAAACGGGGGGTGCAAGAATCACTTGTCTTAGATTCATATTGTCACGACTCAAGCCACAGGGAGCCGTGAAGGTACACGGTACCGTGAAGGTAGGACCCGAGAGTAAGGTCGGCTTCTAGCTCCGATAACAGTGTCCAGCACCAGCGCGCCTCTCGAGCCAACGATCGTTTCGTCCTTGGCACCAAGCACGGCGGCCGCGCAGCGCTAGGCACGTGGAATTATCCCCCCTCCCCCCCGCAAAAGGAAAACATCGTCCCGATGTGAAGGTGAGAGGAGAAAAATATTAGGGGTAAGGTGAACTGTACAATAAGTGGAGGTCTCACTTGCAGCATCAAGGTTATAAACGCGACGTTGACACAGAGCTCAGTCATAAAAAGTACGGCTTTAAGCGCACCACGTGCACAATTTCAGGTCGCTGACGCCGAACACTGACGGTCACACTTCCATCTGGAACAACTTCGTAGTTAACACTGTTTAAGTGGCGCAGGACTTTCTAGGGTCCGAAATACCGGTGTAGCAGTTTTTCACACAAGCCTTTGTGGTGCACAGGGGTCCACACCCACACTTGGTCCGTTCAAAGTGCACTTCCCTGTGCCGAGGGTTATAGTCTCGAGTTTCGGTGGCATGCTGCTCCTTGATGTGCAAGCGGGCCAGCTGGCGAGCTTGCTCGGCCGGTTCCGCGAAATGGGTGGCATCGGGTTCGACCGGGGCATTATAGGGTACCCACCTTCGAGATGGTGGATGATCAGTCGCAGCTCGGCGTCGACACGCTGTCTGGAAACGAGGTCGGACATACTGACTGCTCCGAGAAAACTATCCTCGTCGGCTGCATCTGATGGAGGAGGGTCAACGGGAGCGCGAGACAGGCTATCAGCATCGGTGTGCTTTCGGCCGGACTTATAAATAACGTCGAAATCGAACTCCTGTAAGCGCAATGCGCAACGTGCTAAGCAGCCGCAAGGGTCCGTTAAGATTTTCAGCCGACACAACAAGTGGTGGTCAGTGATCATTCGAAACGGTCGACCATAAATGTACGAGCGGAACTTGTCAGTGGCCCATACTACCACCAAACATTATTTTTCGGTGGTAGAATATTTGTACTCAGCACGTGAAAGGGCATGACTGGCGTAGGAAATTACTTTGACAACCCCGTCTTGGTTCTGAACTAGAACGGCACCAAGGCCGACGTTACTTGCATACGTATGTAGCTCCATGTCGGCGTCGTCGTTGAAATGTGCCAGGATCGGGGGTGACTGGAGCCGGCGTCGTAACTCGTCGAAAGCCATCAGCTGCTTGGCGCCCCAGCAAAACGATGCGTCATCTCGAGTCAGTGGTGTCAGAGGACTGGCCATCTGTGAAACGTTTTTAATGAAGCGGTAATATAGGAGCACAGCCCTAAATACCATCGGGCTGCTTTTTTGTGGGTGGGGATGGGAAAGGCAGCAACGGCAGCAAGTTTCTGGGAGTCAGCTCGGATGCCGTTAGCACTGATGATGTGCCCAAGGAACTTCAATTTCGTGAACCCAAAGTGACACTTTTGGGGCTTGAGAGAAAGGTTGGCAGACCGAACAGCTTCGAGAATAGTTCTCAGGCGGCATAGGTGTTTCGTGAACGACGGCGAAAAGATTATCACATCGTCGAGATTAACAAGGCATGTATGCCACTTCAAACCTGTGAGCATAGTGTCCATCATCAGCTGCAAGGTGGCAGGAGAGCAGCAGAGCCCGAATGCGAGGACGCGGAATTCATAGAGCCCATTTGGTGTCACGAAGACCGTTTTTTCACGGTCCCTCTCATCAACTTCGATTTGTCAATAACCACTCCTGAGGTCAATCGAGGAAAAGTACTTGGCTCGGCGACGTCGGTCGAGAGTCGCCCATCCGTGGCAGCGGATAAACAACTCTCTTTGTCATACTGCTAACCTTCCGGTAGTAAACGCAGAAGCGCAGTGTTTCGTCTTTCTTTTTGACGAGGACGACCGGGGACGACCATGGGCTGCTTCACGGTTGAATGACGCCATCGGCAAGTATCTCTTTGACTTGCTGTTGGATAGCTTCTCTTTCCCGAGGAGACACACGATAGGGCTGTTGATATTTATTTATCTATTTATTTTCCCAGGTAGCACAGAATGTGGGGCCCCAGTAGGTCCGATTCAGGCAAGTGGGGATGGGGCAACCATCATAAAACCTGCATCGGTCCCCGATGGGGCAAAAGTGGGCAAGCCCCATTTGGGCTTGCCCCTGCTCCTCCTGCATGGGTCCCATAGCGGCGTTTCTTGGGCTATTGCAGAGGAGATTCCTGCATCCAGACCACAAGGGTCCCTTTCCGAATATTTGAGGGCAACCCAACCTAAATGTGGGCTTTTTATGGGAAAGCCCTCATAGATCTGAAATGCGGTCGCCCCATTAAATCTTTGTGGGACCAACATCAGCTGTAGTGGGGCAAGAAAACGGACATACCCACATGCTGCCCCAATCGGCCCCTTGTAGGTTACTTGAGGGCAGGTGAAATATGAATAAGGGCTCAATTTGGGCAAGCCCTCGTGAAGCCCAAATGAGGCAGCCTTAGCTAAACCGCTTTAGGTCCCATATAGGCTGCAGTGGGGCTGGAAGGCGGGCGTGCCCGCATGGTACCAAAATCGGTCCTTTGTGGGGACTTTGAAGGCCCGTGCAACAGCAGGTGGGCTCTAGGTTCAAAAACAACGTCCAGCCCAACTGGGGCTGCCCACATGAAACTGCTTTATATCCCACATGGGCCCTAATGGGGCTGGAAGGCGGGAGTGCCCGCATGATACCAAAATTGGTCCCTTGTGGGGAATTTGAAGGCACGTGCAACAGCAAGTGGGCTTTAGGTTCAAAGCCAACACCCAGCCCAATTGGGGCTGCCCTCACAAAACCGCTGTAGGTCCCACATCGGCCGTAATGGGGCTAAAAGGCGTGCGTGCAATTGCGTAATCATTGCTTCCAACCTTTATTTGCATGTGATGTTGCCCTAAATTACTATTATAGATGATTTGTATAACAGTTTCCATGTTTAGTCGATTAGAAATTTACATGGCTTTAGGTCTCGTGCTCATGCAAATTGCGCTACAAATACTAAAACAAACTGATTGCTAACTGTTGCCTCTTATGTGGTTGCTTTGGACAGCCTGCAACTCCCAGCACAATATTACTGCTCAGAACACACATCTCCATAGCCTGAACAAGATGTACATGAAGTCATTTCGGCTAGATTAATGTTATGAATTATTGAAAAATTTATTATTGTCGCTGTTTAGAAAGTGCAGACATGTATAAAATAATTACTTAATTATGTGTATAAATATTGATTGGGAAAACTCGGACTAGGGCTTTGCATCAATTTTCTGCGTCGGACCCCTATGAGAATAATGTGGGCAAGCCCAAGTGCGGCTAGCGCTATAGAACCCGCATTGGTCCTATGTCATTATCTGAGGGGCTAACTGAAAAAAAAATTGTTCCTCCAAAGTGGCTGCCCAAACGGTCCAAACTAGGACCATCGCGGGTAGTTGGCGGGATGTGCCCTTTTAACAATGCCGGAAAAACGTGGGCAGCACCGCAAGGGCTGCCTGCATCGGTCCCTAGGGCGGCCCATTGGGGCTTTGTGGACAGCCCCCTTCGGGCCTACGCTGGTCCCACTAGCAGCACCCACATTGAGCCCGCAGGGGCTGTCCTGCATTGCCTACATCGGGCCCACCGGGGCCCACTCTTCATTGCCCACTTTGTGCTACCTGGGTTTATTTATATGATACTGCAGGCGAAAGGCCCAGGCAGGAGGGGCATACAAGACGTAGAATACGATGAAATACAAGCACAAGATACATAAACTGGAGCAATGGTGCGTGATCAGGGCTCAAAAAAAAGGTAGGTCGAGTGCCTTCATGTGTGATAATCCGCGGTTTAATGACCGACGTTTGCTGCACTTTAGATGAAGACGTGAAGCACGCAAGAAACTCCAGCAATAAATCCTGGAGTTGCCTCTTTTCAGCCGAGGAAAGGCTAGAATCGATGTCGACAGCGTGTACGGCATCATCCGGTTCGGTGCTAGGCGTAGCTTCCTCGGAAGCAAAACATTCGGCGACTTCTTGCAGATGGTCAACGTAAGCGACAGCAGTGCCACGGAACAGATGTCGATGTTCATTGAAGAAATTGGCAACGAGCACCTCCGTTTCTCTGCCACGCAAGAAACAAAGACCTCTAGCCACAGAAACTCCCACGGCGAGTGAGAGGGACACATTAGGCTCAACAACTCGGAGGCCGTGATGTGGCTCGTCGCAGGTAACTCTGACGAGGATGCTGGCGCGTGGTGGCATTGTGAGGCTATTATTGGCGACTAGCAGCTTGGAGTGGGACCCACGGTACTTATGCTTTTCGGTAGCTAGTTTAGAGGAAAACTTCCCCAAGCTATTCGGGAGATATATAGTGTCACCATGCTCACGAAGGAAGTCGGTGCCAAGATAACATCGCGAGAGCATTCGCGTAGAACAAAAAACGTTGCGACAAATGTGTAGCCACGCACCGTAACCCGGGCCGTACACATACCCAGTGGGGCGACCGCATGTCCGCCTGCCATACCTATGTCTGGTCCGTTCGATGGCGTCCTCACTTTTCTCAGTGCCCTTGTAAGCCGCACGCTAAGGATAGAATAATCGGCTCCCGTATCGACTAAAGCACTGACCTCCTTCGTGTCGCCGATAACAGGGATGTCAAGGGGACCCGGCCCAGACCAGGGCCTGTCGACGTCGGTTCAGAGTGAAGCGAGCGGGGCGCCGGTGGAAGCTGGGCGACAGTTGGGTGGTCGGCGTCGGGGCGGGTCAATGTGGACGGTGGGTTGGACTGAAGCGAGCAGTGCGGCGGCGGAAGCTGGGGGCAAGTTGTGTGGTCTGCGTTGGGGCGATTCAGTTGACACGGCGGTGATAACTGGTCGGCGATGCGGACGACGTCAGGGCAATCTGGTCTGTGCGGCGAAAACTGGACGGGAATTCGGCGTTCGACGTCGGAGCGAATCGAGCGGTGTGGCGGTGGAAGCTTTGTGGCGAATTGGTGTGCGGCGGCCTAGCCCCCAAAGGTCGCCGGAGCTAGTTTTTCCGACGAGGGTTCGTGGAATCACGGTGTGCAGTCGTATAACGTGGCCCAGAGGGCGAATAGTGGCGTGTCGAAGGCGATCGCGACTCACAGCGAGGAGAATGTGGTGGACTACGCTGGTGGGTGACGTACTCGACGATGTCCTGAGGCCGTTGACCAGGTCGTGGACGAGGGCTGTCGGGAGCAAATCCTCTCAGGCCCATCTGGCGATAAGGGCACTGCCGGTAGAGGTGACCAGCCGCGCCACAATGGTAGCATAGAGGCGCGCCAGATATCAGTCTTTCGGGGCGCCTGGTGCCGATATGCTTAGAGGGGCAGCGGTTCTGCAGCGTGTACAGCGACCTCGGGTGGATTGTAAGGCGAAGGAGTAGGAAGCAGGGCTAGGCGGCGTGTGACATCAGCATAAGTCATCGGCTTGGTGAGGCCCGGGTGCGGCGGTTGAACGACTGCACTTATTGGTGACGTAAGTGCGTTCTGGACCTCCTCACGGATGACGCTGGCCAGAGAAGCCGGACCTGGGGCATATGTCCCGTGAAGTTGCTGCAGCTCCTCGCGAACTACGGTGCGAATTAGGTCGCGAAGGGAACTCAGGTCTGCCCCGGGATTGTATACGGTGCGATCCGTTGGCGGTGGTGCGGAGAGGGAATTCAGTGGCCGAGCATACTGACTGCATCGCTGCTGTAGCAGTTTCTGCATGATCACAGCTTCAGCGAGAAACGTCGCGACGGTGGTGGGCGGGTTCCGCACGAGGCCGGTAAAAAGCTGATCTTTGACGCCCTGCATCAGGTGCCGCACTTTCTTCTCTTGACTCATGAATGGGTCGGCGCGATGGCAAAGGCGCATGACGTCTTCACTGTAGATTGCGACCCCTTCGTTCGGACGCTGGACTCGAGTGGTCAGGGCACGCTCCGCGTTCTCCCCGCGGTCACTGATGGTGTACGTACCGAGGAGATAGCTTTGGAAGGCCGGCCACGTAGACAATGTGGCCTTGCGGTTCTCGAACCACATCCGAGCAGCGTCTTCAAGGCTGAAGTAGACGTTTCGCATTTTTAAAGCATCGTCCCAGCCATTAAATGTCGCAACCCTTTCGTAGTGAGCAAGCCAGCCCTCGGCGTCTTCAAACTGCTCACCGTGAAATGGCTTAGGGGCACGTGGGGTCTGAAGGATGAGACAGGATAAAGGGGTGGAAGGGACAGTCGTGGTATGGCGGGTGCTGTCGTTGCCATAGCTAGGGTGGAAGCTAGGGGCTCTTCGTGAAGAGGGAAGGTCTCGGGGGGCAAGCCTCGGAGCCGCCGGCTTGCACGATGAACAGGTGTAGTCACGAGAGGCGGCCACGTCGAGTCGTCCGCAGGAGAAGGGATCATCAATAACACCTCCACCAGTGTCACGACTCAAGCCACAGGGAGCGTGAAGGTACACGGTACCGTGAAGGTAGGACAGGATAGTAAGGTCGGCTTCTAGCTCCGATAACAGTGTCCAGCACCAGCGCGCTTCTCGAGCCAACAACCGCCTCGTCGTCGTCGGCACCAAGCACAGCGGCCGTGCGGCGCTTGGCACGTGGCAATATTTCACCCTTGCTTGTCAAAGGAGCAGACTAAGTTGAAATTCCTTCTAAATCGACCATGCCATTTTAATGAGTATTCCGGGTTTGCGTAGCTACAAAATGGTCGTTAAACTCCTAAAGACAGGGAATCGGACGCAGAGAAATCAGTACAATTTGACTCCTTTCTGATCCTTTGTGGCTTTTACTGGCGTTAAAGGAGTCATATAAGGAATCAATGGCTACAACCCCCTTCGTTGGGAGACTCTCACCCCCGCCCCTCCCCCATGGAGATTATAAAGAAACTGCTGGAGTTGAAGCCAATGGCCTGGGATGAATCCTTTGGCGGACATCTTGATGGGGCAAGAAGTGGCCTGCCAAGTGCTTGGGAGCTCTGTTCGCCGGCGTCGCTAATGTGTTTCACGTACTTAAAGGGGCCTACAAACACATCCCGAGCATTGCTCGCAAACTATCTCAGACACTAGGTTATGCTGCGATACACATCTGAGCGTAATAAAACACGTGTACGCGCAGCACAGGTCCCGCAACCCTATTCGAAAGTTGGCGCTCTCTTTCCTTCGACGTTTGCGGTCCCGCTTCTCCTCTGTGCAACGCGCTACGTACATGCGTTTTTGAATGACTATTGGTCTCCTGCTTTGCAACGTCACGCATCCATAAAACTACCACTTATGCCAAAATAATTGTAATACCTTAACTTTTAGTTATCAGGAAAGAAAATTAGAATGGTTTGTAGATAGAAACATTTTTTGAAAGCTTTTTTTCTTGCACTTCCGGTCGCACGCGGTCACCGCGGTAACCACGCGCGGTCGCGCGGGGCTACCTCGTTTCAGTTCCCTGCGGGGCGCTTTCCGCCGGTGTATGCTATCGTTTCTTGTGTATCCCATGCGAAATGGATTTCGAAATCGGGTTACCGGTATCCAGCATTATGTCGGTGCCTTAAATGCCGTGCCTCAGTGCACCGTGCCGTACATAGCGCAGCAAAATTTCGGAGGCAACCGCTCCGTTCCCGTGTCCACCAAACCATAATACGCACCTCGGATCGAGTCAAGGCGACAACATACGCTGGTAAGTAATGTGTTTACTAGCCTGAATATAGCGCACAGATAAACGATGGTTTCACAGGTGCAATGAGTTAGTCATTGTTGTAATGTATCAATACTATGGCGGCTTTCAAAATCCTACCGTCTGAACTGTTGACTTGATTGCATCAAACTCGTTTTGTTATGTAGTAAGTTTGTAGCGTATGAACTTTTGTCTCACGGTAAATTAGCTAAGAAAACTGTACCTACCTGGCTCTGCCGTGCGCGATGCCGTGGTATCATATGTGCCGGCGTTGGCAGCTTTCGGCCCCTGATACTGGCGCAGGTTGCTGGTTCGTATTTTACGCAGCAGCAACGAATTAAGCACCCTTACCTAACTTACTACGAGCAAATAAACGTTACCGCAATATCAAAGCTGCGTGTGCAGTTTCACCTCACACGACAGAGCGGTTGAGCCGGAGAGATACAAGACGCCGCGGTAAACACGTATTAGGATTCGAATGGTGTATCTACCCCTTGCAAGGTTTCACATGACGTGCAGTGATGAGAAGGCACCAAAAAAACAGAGAAAACAACTTTATTTTGAGAGAAGACCCACAAAATTTCTCTAGATAAGTCCTAGAGCATATTCCATTATGTCTTGAGGCAGTAAACAGTTGACGTTATTAAAAAAAAATTCTCTCCGCGGCGAAGCGCTGCGCTTTCTTATTCGCTCAGCAGTATAAATTACCGCTAAGAACACAGTATTATTTTGCGCTCATAATAATAATCAGCACAATTATACTGTTTTCTTGTAAACTGTGCACCTTAATGGATGGGGAACAGCGAGCCCGTGAAAAGAGAGATGTGACATGGCCACTTGTGAAGCCGGCTCACTTTAATTACTTCCATATACTTCCAGCTTGGCCTCAAGAAGCTGAACAACTCTGATCGGCAAAATTATTCGCAATCTAGCTTTACACACACCCTGAACCCACATTTCCTCTGCCTTTCCTACTTTTTTGTTCCAAGTGGGAGCTTTGATGCAATACTTGAAGGGCCTGCGAGCGGTGGCACACCATGTGCAGTTGTCGCGATACGCAAACCGCAACATATTTTGTGCGCACTTTTGCTTGGACGCAGCCAGAAGCGAAACACAGAGACAAAGGTACAACAAGACTGCACTCACTCCGACCGAAAAAGTGATATGAAACTGCGCTCCAGCTATTGCTAGTCGCAGCAAACATATTAAAACAATTGTTTTGGCTCCAGCGGTCAATGCTTTGCAGCGCTGATGCCAGTCTGTTGAGCATTTGGGTTAAGTATACTGACAGTTGTGCTGTGGAATTGAATAGTCATGATGAAGCACAAATCTGTGCCTGTGTGCACCAATTAGTTCTTCTTTTGACGGTCTTTCATAAGCATAAGTCATAAGGTGGCGTTCTGAAGCTGTGCTTGCAGCTGTCTCTCTTTGTGAAGAGCCCCGAGACCGTTTCTTCGCATCCTGGAGGAGCCTCTGGACGTACACTGCGTGAAATAGTCATCGTGATTACAACAGTTCACTTAGTTTTTGTGTAATATTATAAGTAGTACAAAGTTGTAACTTACAAAAAGTATGCTCCATTTTCACTGGCACTGAAGTGTCCTTTTCTTGATTTTGCCATTTTCACTTTCCAGCGGTCCTCTCCTTTTTTTTTCTGTGCCTGGAGCTTAGAATTTTCATTAAAGTGAATAACAGCCAGATGTGACCTAAAAAAAGCTAAATATGAATGAAGTTCTCATACTTTGGAAAAAAAAGTTTCTTGTTGCCTACTAGCAAAATTATGCCAAGTAGAAGCTACTATAAGGAACGATTATGCATTATATTCACATCACTGCAGCAGAGATTGCTACTGTTTTTGCTTCTATATCCAGCGCCTTTATAAAAATTAGGAATGGGATGCAATGATCTTCAAGCAGCAAAATGAATGTATGAAATGGGCTATACAACATCTTATCGTAGATCACCCATGTTCTCCCTGCTGTTGTACTGTAGAGATCATCATTAGTCCAAGTGATGAAATGTACCTCGAGCATTTTTTCAGTTTCAATACAGTAGCTTCAGAACATTCGTGACTGTTCTAGAGGGGTCGGAAACTTGCGCTGATAGATTCCAGTTATTTAAAAACTACCTCTGCCTTGGGACTGCACTAAGATGAGGAGCACAAACGAGAGACGAGGTGTATTTCCAGCCAGACCTCAATGCTTGCCCTTAACTTTGTGTCATTGCAGTGTCTCAGCTCATGTCATTTCTGTCTGTATGTATTCCTGGTGCGCTGTTTTTTATCTAATCCCCTCTGCCTATCCTAATATAACAGCAATCACTTTCAATGAGGACCCTTGGGTGGCCTGTGCAGTATGTCTATAGCCTCCTGTCTCACTTTTTCCATGGAAGGGGATTACAAAATGGCTAGTGCTACCATCCTACCAAATATGTTTTTACTACATTATATGAAACATCCTTGAATGTCAGAAGTGTACACTGCAGCCTCCTCCAAATATAGGATAACTACCTTTGACATGGCAGTTCTCAAAGTTTCGAAAAGAAAGACACAAGATAAGTCCAAGTTATTTTACAGGAGTGTATTTACTATCAGGATTGTGGTAGCTGGCTCATAAGGTGCATTGGGTGCCTACTTTATACAGAAGTTGGAATTAAGTTACGTGGTGGGCACTGTTTTTTGGCAAATGCCAGGGTCGACTCCTGTGAATCGCAATTGTAGGGTCTCGTTTTACCTGGCCTGATAACTTGAGAGCTCCAGATCAAGCACTGCACTAAGGAGACTGAAGTCAAGCCCAACTTCTATAAAAAGAAGGCGCCAAATGCGTCCTGTAACACATCAGCTTCTCCCTCCTCACACTGAAAAAACAAAAAACAAAAAATCACTTGAACTCTTTTTCTCTAAACCTCAGAACTACACAATGACAAATACTATTTTGAGGTGCTTGAAATTGGTCACAAAGCAATTTGCCAGCCCTCCAGGGCTATTTCATAGCACGAACTAAAAGCGACCTGCTCAGTTGCAAGTTCCAATGGGCAGCTTAGCAAGTTGAAGAATCAAAAGAAAATGGAGCAAATAAAGCACAATCTTTCAAAAATAAACTTGTTTTTCTTTTTCGCATTGTGCTTTATTTCCTTTGGCTCTGTTCCTTTTATAATGACAATATTATGTAGGTACATACTTAAAAGCTTCATGCAAGGATTTGTTGTTTGCACATGCCATGCAGGAAAGTTGGACTGCATAATAAACACTGGAGTGAAAAATAATGTCTGTCTTCTCTTTCATTCAACTTACCTTGCTTGCATCCCAACATCCGAGTAGGCATTGATTTGGGAGCAAACCAGATAAAAAAGTTGTGAAAAGATTCAAGGCAAGATGTTTGGGCTTTGAGAGACAGTTGTCGAGTGTCAGTCAAAAACCGGCAGTTCTTCAGAATGGAGTTCAGCTTCTTGAAAACGCATGAATCTGTTAAAAATATATACATCAAAAATATATATAAATATTTGGCCGATGAGTTGCTTTGTTGTGTATTCTAGTCAATCGTAGATGCTGAACCTGCTTACAGCTGCTGCATTGCAGCTGAAAACAGTTTTAGCATCATATTCATAAAACAACCCCTCGTCTTGTACTATTATATTACTGTGAAAAAGAAATCTAAGAGATGTTGTCGAGCAAGCATGCTGCACTTTGTCTTCTTTTCACTATCCTTTGGATCCTTTTCACTATCTGGACCCCCTTATCGGCGAGTCCATTCGAGCGCGAGAACTCTGGGCTCGAGGTGACGTGGTCGAAGTCATACCTAGATGCAAAAAGAGCAAATTCGTAAGACGAAAACTGGGGCCCATTGTCCGTGTGGACTTCAATTGGGATCCCGTATCTTGAAAAGATGGCGCAACTTCTCAATGACTGCACTGGATGTTGTATGAGTCAGCTTTTCTACTTCCGGGAAGTTGGAATAGGCATCAAAAACGGAGAGGTATGAGCTTCCTCCATGTTGAAAAATGTCAACGCCTACACGGTACCATGCATGGTCCGGTGTAGGTCTGATCATAAACGGCTCGCTTTGCTGTTTGTAAGCGTATTTTCGGCAAACTGCACAGCTCTGCAACAGCTGTTTTACGTCGGAGTTCAGCCCCGGCCAGAACACTAGGCCTGTGGCTCTTGCTTGGCACTTGTTCAAGCCCATGTGTCCTTCATGAATGCGTTGCAGAACTTCCTTTCTCATTGACTTCGGAACTACAACTTTGGTGCCTTTAAGTACAATTCCTTTAATCAATGACAGCTCGGATGCTAATGGCTTCTTTATGCCCAAAATTTCACCTTTACCATTGATATAGCGTATCACTGACTGCAAGTCCGGATCTTTTGCCGTTGCGTCGGCCAGACGGCCCAGCGTTTTTGCGCTTACCAGGTCTGACACGACTCCAACTGCGTGGACTTCAACGTCTTCGGTGTCATTTGGTAGTCCTTGGTCTCTGCCCTTGGAGCACTTGATAACATGTCTGCGAGGAAGAATTTCTTGCCTGGTACATACCGAAGGTCAAAGTCATAAGGAAGTAGCCTAAAAAAAAAACGTTGAAGCCTGGGTGACATATTACTGATTCCTTTTGTTGCAACACCAATCAGCGGGCGGTGGTCAGTTTCGATTACAATCTTGCGTCCGTACACAAAGTGATGAAATTTTTCACAGCCGAACGTTATCCCCATCGCTTTCTTTTCAATCTGCGAATACCTCTGCTCTGGGCTGGTCATTACAGGCGACGCATAAGCGACCGGACGCCAGTTTTCCCCGTTACGCTGTAAGAGTGCAGCCCCCAAACCATTCTTTGATGCATCTGCCGCAATTTTAGTTTCTTTGGCTGGGTTAAAAATAGCTAGGAGAGGTGCACTGCTAAGCATGTCGCAGATCGTCCTCCACTCACTAGCGGCATTGTCGGTCCACTCGAACACAGAGTCCTTTTTGATGAGGCTGCGGAGAAGCGTAGTACGTTCCGCTAGATTGGGCAAGTACTTGATGAAATAATTGGCTACTCCTAGCATTCTGTGCACCGCTCCTTTGTCCGTTGGGCACGGAGTCTCCCTCAGTGACTCACTTAATGCTGGGTTAGGCTTTATTCCATCCTGGCTAATGACATCACCCAGGAATTCAATTTCCGTCACGCCAATCTTGCACTTTTCGGCACTGAAAGTTAAGCCGGCTTTTTCTGCCACCTGCAGCATATTTCGTAGGCGTGCATCGTGTTCTTCCTTAGATGCGCCCCACATCAGAATGTCATCTATGTATATTCTTACACCTTGGCAGCGGTCAAATATTTCTGTCAGAATTTTCTGGAATACTTCCGGGGCTGATGAGATTCCGCACGGGAGCCTTAAAAATCGGTAGCGGCCGAATGGAGTACCGAACGTGCATATAGTTGCTGTGGCGTCATCTAAAGGTACCTGATGAAACCCAGACTTTGCATCGAGGAGCGAGAAGTACTTAGCTCCGGCTAGCTCAGCTTCTATGTCCTCGCGTCTCGGCATCTGGTAGTGCTCTCGCTGTATACACTCGTTGATGCTTCTAGGGTCCATGCAAACACGTATTTTTCCCGTTTTTTTTCACGATAACCAAGGGGCTCGCCCAATCTGTTGGTTTCTGGACCCTCTCAATGATGCCACTTCGCTCCATGCGCTCCAGCGCCTCCCTCAAAGGCTCCCTCAGCGCCAAGGGCACCCGTCGAGCTGGCTGAACAACAGGCGTCGCATCCTTTCGTAGGACCATTTGGTACTGGCGGCTCACGCAGCCGGTTCCCTGAAAAAGAATTCATTCAGAGCGTCCTCACTGCTGCTGGCGGTGGAGCTTCCTGCTTTTACAGCGTCCACAGCACGCGACACGAGATCGAGGGACTCGCTTGCTAATAGTCCCAGTATGGCTTGGTTGCCCCTTTTTCACGACGTAAAAGTTAGTCTTTAGACCGGCTGTTCACGATCACTGGTAGTCTTGCCACACCGAAGTGCCGAATGACACCACCACTGTATGATCGGAGCACCGAAGAGCTCGGTTTCAAATCGCCTGCCGTTTTGCACCGTCGGTAGATAGAGTACGGTAGTAGGTTGGCTTGGGACCCCGTGTCCACTTTGAAATGAACTATCTGGTCCGCCACTTTTGCCTGCACTACCCAGTCTGCCTTGGCGTAAATGCTCGAGACTGTTACATCGAGAATATCGAAGCTTTCTTCTTCCTCGCAAACTTCTCTGATTTGCGGGCCCTTTTTGCAGCAGGCTGCGAAATGGTTAGCACTCCCGCACACGAAACAAGTTTTGCCGAACGCTGGACAACTGCCGGGTATCGCGTGAAAACGGTTGCACCTGGCGCATTTTCGAGATTGCTTCTTGGCTAGCGGTCCTTGCTTATCGGACTGTTCCCAGGCTGATGCGTTTTGTACTGCTTGCCCCGCTCTGTGAACCTGCTCGGACTGCTTCTTGACGAGCGCTACATGCTTATCAGGCTGTGGCCCCCAGGCCTTGTTTTGTAGCGAAGCTGCTTCCTCCGCTTTGCAAATCTGCTCAGCCTTGACAAGCGTCAAGTCTTTTTTCCTTGAGCAATGTTTCACGCAGTTTTGAGTTGTTAGTACCAAACATTATTTGGTCACGGATGAAAGAATCGGCAAGCCCCAAAAAATTGCAGCTTCTCGCTTGCTTCCTTAGGTCTCGCAAAAAATGCTCAAATGGCTCCCCTTCGCCTTGCACTCTTGTCCGGAATATGTACCGCTCATAAACTTCGTTCTGTTGCTCCTGGCAGTAATCCTTGAACTTCTTAACAACGGTAGCGTAGTCTTGCTTATTCTCGCTCTCGAGGAAAGAAAAGTTGTTAAATACCTCCAGTGCGTCGTCTCCGGCAGTGCTGAGCAGCAGTGCTGTTTTGGCAGCTTCGGATCGGGGCTCTTTTGAAGATTCCGTCGCTTGCAGAAAAAGCTCGAATTTCTGCAGGAACAATTCCCAGCTCTTGGCGATATTCCCCGATAGTCGCAATGATTCAGGAAGCTTCAGCAGTTGTTCCATCGTGGTTTGTCCTCAGTTGGCAGGTCCCCGACGTAACCCTACTTCTGACACATTGTATCGGTCGAGATGGCCAGTGAACCAAAAAAGCGTTTATTGCAGAAGGTACAGTGCTTTTATAGCTGAAGGGGGTGTGGCAAACAAGGCGCGTATCTTAATCTTGACGAACATGATAAACGGTCGCGCCAGGCATGGCACGTGCGTCATTCGCGATACAATGGCCATCATGCTTACCGCATATGTGGTTCAACAGGTTGCACCACAAGCTGATGATCAGGTCACCATCACCCTGGCCCAGGGCTGCAATATAGTAAACATGACTTGTGATTGTCTGGATCCATGGTTCTATTGCTTCACAGCCCTTCGACCTGCTCACAGCTTTCAACTTTTTAAATGCAGTATAGAATATTGTTATTACCATGTGTTCGCCCACATTATTAAAGCAAGCAACTGCACGCATATTTAGTAATGTGCCAGGCATGAAAGTTGTGCTGTATGGGCGCTTTGCTGCTCTTGCAATATGTCCGGATAGCTGGGTGGCAGTCTGTAGGCAGATGAAATTAAAAACTGATTACATAATAATATATCTCAGCAAATGTACCTCTTCCCCAATAATTTGCTACGATGAAATATTTTGAAATTCAATTGTTTGTATTATAAAATGATTAATTTGATTCTTTTTATGTATAGACATGCAAGCAGCACTTGCCAAGGACACTCTTGGTGAGGTTGAAAATAATTTCTCCTAATAATATGCAGATATTGTCGCCTTTTGTTAAAGACTGCACTGAGACTCGTTCAGTTGAGGCCAGGCCCCATGCTCGCGCTATTGGGCACTGCAGCTGACTTCACACAGTTAATATGAATTGCAGCTTGCCAACTTTCGTATTGCAGCATTGCCTTACCTTTCCTATTCTTACCTGTTCGCATTGTAGAATATGGTCAGTCTGAATGACAACAACGTTGTACGTGCAGTACTTGGCGCTGTAGCCCGGGGAGTCGCAACGCCCATCTCCTGCGAGGTCCACTTCCATTCAATCCAGCAGGCTGATGATCTGCACCCGCTGTTCCTGGAAAACCTGAGACAAAAATAAATATGCATTTTTGAGCCACTTGTAACATTGCGCCGAACTGTGTCGTTCGATCGTTGCACTACTGCATGCGCGTGCTGTTTGTTTTTTTATTACGCAAGCTTGCCATAAGGCATAATATAAGAACCCGTGCAAATTATTTTTCGTTATGAACCGGAGAAGACTCCTGCTCTTATTGTTGTCGTGAGCCATGTGGAGACGTCCTCTTCCCTTGTTGCGGTTTATCTCCCCCCCCCTTTCGGCAGGAAAAATCTAGTTGTGTATAACTCCTGTCTTATGTTTCTGTCAAAACCAACACTTACACTTCCGATCGCCAGCTGATCGGTTAGGGATAAAGAGGCACAAATTTGAGCGACTAAGCCAGTTCACGCGAGTGATAACGTTTCATTCGCGAATCCGCCCCCCCCTCTTGCTGACGGGTAAAGCCTCTTGGCACTTTTTTTTCTGTTTTCATCTCTTCATTCCTGACAGTGTCCCTCCTTTCTTCTCTTTCTTCGTTCTTTCATCAACCGCCCATCTCGGGTTTCACGTGTTTCTTTCCTGGCCGCCTCGGTTGGTGAACTTGGACGCTGTTCCATCCGCGCGACATTTGAGGGTGCGCTCCGTACAAACACCACACGGCGTAAAAAAAAAAAAGGCTACAGGGCGGGAATCATGCTGCGATAATAATCGGGCTCCGAACACAGTTTGTTTACTTCCTGTCAGCGCACGCGTTCGCTGTTTCCCCGCAGTCAGCTGACGCCGAACCGCGGCTGACAAACTACACCACAGCGCACAACTACGCAGTCCCCTTCTCCTCATCCCCTTATTTTTTTTTCTTTAGAATCGATGGTTATCTTTCACGAAGGGGCATCGTATAGTCAAACGCAAGAGGAGCCTAAACACGAAAGTTTCAATGTTCGAGCAAGGTACGCGAGAGCGTTTCCCTACGCAACGCCCGGAAGACCGCTCTCTGCGATCTCGATTCTGAATTTCTAATCTTTCGCTAACATCTCATACCCTTGCTGCGGTGCGGATATTATGGACCCCGAGCTCGAAAGCGATTTCGGCTAATGAGTACCGAGATGGGAGTCGACCCTCACAAGTACACGCCATTGAAGAATCCGCTGCTGAACCCCGACGACGATAGTATACGGCTTATATAGGTGCATTGGTGCGTGGGGTCGAGTAGCGTAACAGTAAAAAATATCAAAATCCCATTGTAAGCTCTCCACTGGTTTATTTTGAGCAGTGTAATTCACAGTGATCAAGACAAATCTTGCTTATGCATGCCACAACACCGAGCATGATCGCCTGAGTTAAAAAAACAATCCACACTGTACTGTGATACGGCGTCTAAAGCTAATATTATCAATATCTTTTCATTTTACACTTACCGGCAGTGTTGGAAGAAACAGCGTTGGTACCGCTCCTTCACGCAGACGCAGTCTTGTTGGGATCCCCAAATAGCGAACCACATCCGGGTAAAACAAACGTAGATAAACGCTTTCTTCATCGATGCTGGCTATCCGGTGAGCGTTAGCCACTGTTTTCGGAGGTTGGCGTTTTGAGGCACGTTATGCAGAATGTTTTTCCTGCCGTCACTAGCAATACCTTCGCAGCCAGGGACTGCACACTGTAACAACCTCCCGCTTATGTCCCGTCAAAACAACAATTCAGCGCTTCGATAACTGCCTTCGCGAACTCAAGAGAGTGGCCCGTCTAGCCCAGAACTGTCCTGTACCCGTCGCGCACACGACGTAACACAAAATCGAAGGTGAGGCCAACGCCAGGGATGTATAGCGTGGCAACACAACTTCCAAGTTGTGCCGAAGGGCGATGACGATGAAGCAGACGACAAGAGTCCCCCGGCGGCGCGTCGGCAAGCAAGCGCGCCAAAACGGAAGTTGCGGCGTGCGGCGCTAAGCAAAAAAAGTAAAAGCGCAAATGCGTCAGTTGTGATGTGTTAGTGGGAGAGGCCGTGAGGAGGACCAGTCTTTGCGCGCTCTAAAAAGTTGAAAGGAGGAGGAAAGCCGCGAAGGCGCAGATATTCAAAATTTGATTGCAAATAACTCAGCTTCAAAATCCCGCATATAAAAAATTCTTGCGGGAAGGTTATCTTACATCGACATTCTTTCCCATATTAGGCACAGGGAAACTGTATCGCTATAGCTGTTTTGAGCCCCTTTAATTGATTTTCAGGTTCTGATGCAGTGCTTCGAGCTATCAGGTGAGCAACACTAAACGTCTTCGAATCGATTTGAACCACCTAGATATTTATAGATATCGATCACATCCGAGTAGGGAGGCGTTTTTCGTTCTTCTCAGTGCAAAAGTCGCAGCTCAGCATAAATTTCAAACCTTTGAATGAAGCCTCAGCGACGCTAGTATTAAATAATTGTGTAGATTATGCCGAGTATAATAGCACGGAATTAATTGCGAGTCTTAATTAAAGATAGTGAATTTATTACCTGTTTTTAAACTTTGAATTTTATGCGACATCGAGTCATATGTCGTTAGATAGCATATTCACAATTATATTATTAGCAGTCGTAACGAATTAAGGCCTAAAGTTAGTCCAATAAAAGTATACTCGGCATATGCTATATAATGACGTATCATTCGTTGATATCATATAAAATATAAAGTTCTTTATGAATTAAATAATTCACCATGTTTAACTAAGACTTGCAAATAATGTGCTATTATACTCGACTTAAGCTAGGGAACTATGTAATGCTAGCAGTGCTACGGCTTCACTCAAAAATTCAACATTGATGCTAAGCAGCGACTTTTGCCCTATGTATAGCGAAAAACGCCCCATTATTCGAATATTGTCGATATCTTTAAAATCCAAGTGGTTCGACTCGATTTAGAGACGTCCAGTATGGCTCACCTGATAGCCCACAGCATTGCATCAGAACTTAAATATCTTTTAGGCCCTTGAAACAGACTGGCACGTCCGCGAACTGAGCTCCCAAGCACTTGGCAGGCCACTTCTTGCCTCCCCCCTCCTCAAATTGGCCGCCGCAGGATTCACCCCAGCCCATTGCCCGTATAGGGTACTCCCACTCCAGCAGTTTTTTATAACCTCCTTGGACCTCCCCCCCTGCGTAATACACGAACGCAGTCATGGCCTAGAGGGCAAGGAGGACTTGATGCGGCAGCTAAAACAAAATCGGCAAACAAATCCTTTCAAATGCGCTTATAAAAAGGAAAAGACAAAAATTCAGTTCATACATGTCATAATTCTAACAAAACAACATGTATTTTTAGGCTAAGTTTTTTTCATGAAAAATGACTCATCGAACTTTCGTTGCGTAATACGAATAAAAATCACATAATAAAGTTCGTTCATTAGATTTGGGGCGTGTAGAAAATAAGTAATGATGCCAATCACCGTACGCCTCTGCATATCCGTTGTCGTAGCCTAAGCACCATTAACGAAGGTTTTAATTAATTGTAACAGAATCCGAAACGGAACGCAAGCGCGCCCCTGGTCATTGTTTGTAGTCAGTAGTTCGACATTTTGATTCATCGCCCCAGTCCGTCTCCAAGATCGCTTCGGGGCACTTATAAACTGGATATTGCAAGCAGGAATGCAGGCTGACCACATGCCTGAACTACGTGCGCGCGGGGGCTGTTAAAAAACTTCCGCCTTACTCCTTTCACCGAGTGTTCAGGGGTGGCGGCATCAGACGTGTTCCTATTGAGGAGGTGCGAGGACGGAAGCTGGCGTGCCACTGTCGCACCATGTGCGGACAGGCATGCGCTATCGAAGATTTGACAACCCCAAATTCTTCTGTTATTAGTCTATCTGCGTAGGTTGAGTGCGCAGACGATGATAAGCTCATTTTGAGCTTAAAGAGCCCGGACCTCCGCTACCAGCCGCTTGCTAACCGGCGTCATGTCGCGAAATGCATGACCCAGTAGGTCCAGAGCGGTGATCTACCGATCGTAAAGAACGTATCTTACCGAACGTGCTAGTGTGAACATGCGCGGTCGTATGCTACGTAAATAAGAGTTCCAGTAGCTATGCGCACTGCGATAAATACGATACTTACGACGGATGCGACTGTAGTCTGAACACGGAGTAACTTGACCGCTCGACTGCAGCTACTTACGGCACCAAAGGCATACAACTATGCTAAGTGCCGAAGGGCAAACGCATTATCATTCAACTCTCCTCTACATTATGGCACATCTGACCCACGTAGTGCGGCAACAAGAGCTTCAACATTGCTATTTGCAGGCATCGTAAACAAAAGGGGCATGCTTGCTGCTCATACCAAGGACAGCATCGATCTTATTCCAAATGTCATCTTTCAACACGTTGCTTTTGTGTTCGGCGTGACGCAATTCCTATTATAGCTTCAGGGTGTCACGGCGTTGAAAGTATTTCGGCTGTGGCAGGCACTTATTGTGAGCCGATTGTCGATTGCGAGTGCGCTGTTGCCATGTTAGCCCCTGATGGATGCTACCGGTCGACGCCGCGGGCCGCGCCGACTGAACTTCCTCGCCCTCCTATGGGCTGATGCAATTCGGCGGAAAAAATCCGGCGGCAAAATCCGTCACGGACCGAATTGGCTTCCCGCCGAGTTTCCGGCGGATTCTCTGCCGTGGCAGCAGATTTCGCTCACTTTTTCCGCCGAATGCTCAAGTGTGAAAGCCATTACGTTACTCGTTGGAATATCTCGGCTGACTGTCTCTCGCACTGGAGTTGTCGCTGCCGTCATGTACGTACTGTGAGCGACGGTATCGGCCAGGTCCGCTCTTTCTTCGCGCGGTTATGGCGCCAGCTTCCCAGTCTACTCTAGTGTGGCTAGCACGTGGTTCATAGCGGTATTTACAGAAGCTTTCTTACACTGAGTGTATTTCTGTGCCCCTGGATATCAATGGAGTTCGCAAGCAGAACATTCTACGTTGCATGAACGTGTCATTCGCATTGGTGTATCCCTTCAGGGATCGCAAGGATGTAGCCCTGTGTACTTGCGTATGTGCCCATGTGAACCTCCCTCAACCGCACCTGTTTAGCGCGGAGTTGATTCCGCCCGCATGGTTATCTTGTTAACACCTCTCTCTCTCTCTCTCTCTCTCTCTCTCTCTCTGTAAGATACATTGGAAACATTAAATTGCAAGCTCCTTGTGTGCCCGCTCCTTCGTTTAATTGTGAAGAGCTGTATGGCGTGAAGCAAAGTTGAACGCAGGGAATTTGCTTAGTGTCTTACGATGAGTTAAGAAAAGTGTTCAAATTTTAGGGCACGCAGAAGAGCTGCGCGCAAGCCTTCTAATCGGAGAATTCGGTCACTTTGCTTTGGAAGACCGCCTGCTGATTCAGGTGAGTGTTCCGTTTTCATGTACCAACACATCTTCATTCGTTATAGCTTCAAAACATGCGGTAAGCACATACAGCCTTGAGCATAGGCGTAGAAAAAGCGCTGGCCAGGTGCTCTGCGGAACAAAGAAGAAATTTCATGTACTGATTGATGCATGTTCGCCTTTTAAATCGTAAATGCATGCGGGAGGCAAATACAGCCATGAATATGCTTATCAGCACCATTGGAAGTATGATCTGCGGAAGTAAGAAAAAAATTTGAAGCTGCTGCATTGTTTTACGGACAGCAAGATAACTGCCCATGCTCGATTGGGACTTCAGGTCGAGGCGTGCTCTAGGCAAATAGGACCTTCAGTAAGCATTGAGCCCGTAACACAGCAACTTTTAGTTTTGATTTTCGCTGATTCTGAACATTATCGCATCCGCCCCTGACTACAATGGTCCTGATAACTGTAGTTCAGTCATGCCCAACTGAAACACGCTTATTAATGGCTCATGCTTTCGTGGACAAAGTGTGTCCCGCTTTTGTGGGGGCTCTGATTGGCCGAGGCGAGATGTGTTTTTAGAGGTATCGACCAATCACAGAACACCATCACAATACGGGTGCATACTTGCCTTATATGGCCATATGCCAATCAAATACCAATTAATAATTAATTACTGACTGGAGACTAATAAGTAATTCATCAACTAATTAATAATCAATTACCTGAATACTTAAATGAATAGTTTGCTGGCTTAATCACGAAGTACCTAATCAAATATCTAATGACTAATTAGCTAAATATTTATTACTAATTAGTGCCAGTTGCGTACCAGAATGCGGCACTCAGGCTTTCGGCTTTCATGCATGCTTTTGAGCGTTATACCTGCGAAGCGCTCAATTTAAGGTGATGTGAGGATACCGTTTTTTGTAACTATAAAAAACTTCTGTTACTACGGAAGTTTATGTTGCGGCACAGGATCACGGTCAACAACCACCAAATATGTTTTGAGAACAAGGAATTTCATATTGTTCGAGCTGGTGGGATTTGTGTAACGAATCTGAAGATGAGTGTTGAGAAAAGGATTTGCTTCACATTAGGGCGTACATTCAGAGAAAGGGCTTGGCTTTCACACTGCTAGTGCTTCATGAACTGGTGTCACTGCTTCTGTGGGACTTGCTTAAGCACATCCGCAAGGCAATTGTTCTTTCAAGTTTGAGGGAAGCGTAGAAAATCGGAGCTGTTTACTTGAACCTTGTTTTTGATGATCCCAGTGAGTGAAATGACCTTGTTTTATTGACATGTTTCAGGCCTGTCAACAGACACTGCCGCCGCATGAAATCACACAACCTACTTTACATATGGCTGTAAAGATGAGAGGTGCAAAAGGAGGATGATATGCCTCAAACTCAAAAACTACTTGCCTTGTTTGTCTTTGATGACATGAGATCCCACCTTAAGTAGTGAATCTGCGCTGGCCTGGTGATATATTGAGCTTCCAGGAAATCATAGAAATCTGATTTGTTGGCTTGAACCTACAACTTTTGATGTCACTAGTTTGTGCTAGGACCTTGTTTTGCTGTCAAGTTTCACATGTTTCAGGTCTGTGAACATTGGCCCAATTTGCTGCCTCTGGCAAAGAATTAAAAACGATGTACAGATGTAGCCATAATTCCCGAGCCGCAGGTTCTGCTTCTGGTAAGCATATTTTTGCCTTTTAGATCCAATAAAAGCAATCAGTTATCTCGGAGATTAGAATTATGCTTTTTGTTCTTTGGATAGATAATTTCAGACTTGGAGCTGTCGTAGCTGCTTCACTATACTGCTCAGAAGACCGTGTGGCGGGGGAACTTTTGACTACCCTTGTACATGAAATTTCATTGAATTCATGTTACCAAAAATATATTTACAAATGGCGCAGAAGGATGCCAGTTGTCTGGTTTTTTTTTAATGTGACATCACATATGAAGTATGTTGCGAATCTGTCGTTGGACCGGCGCCCTGGTCTTGGGGGGTGGTAGATGAGTAGCTCAGATTTTCTAGTAGAGCAGCGAAGCCCCATTGAGGCAAGATGGGCCTCGCTTACCGTGATGGCTTCTTGCATGCGAGCTTCCAATTCCGCATAGCTGCCATCGGCGCTCCAGATGGCAACATCGTCTGCATATATGGTGTGCTCCACATCAGCAAGTTCATTCACTGCGCGAGAAAGCTTTGTCATCGCCAAGTTAAATAATGGTGAAAGTACTGAACCTTGTGGTGTTTCCTTATTGCCCAGATTAAAGCTCTCCGAGACGGGCTCGCATATCTGGAGAGTGGTCGTTCGATCCTCCAAAACGCCTTGACGTAGGGGTAGAAGCGTGTTCCGAGGTTGTAGCCAGATATGGCTTTGAGAATGGTTTGATGTTGGATATTGTCAAAAGCTTGCTCCACGTCGAGTCCCAGTAGCGCCTTGGTGTCTCGTGTGGGGCTATCCAACAGACTTTTCTCGATTCGTAGCACAGCATCTTGCGTTGAGAGACCAGGTCTGTAGCCGATCATATTGTAAAGAAAGTACTCCTTTTCTTCTACGTATTCCGATAGTCTATTCAGGATGACGTGTTCGGCTAGCTTTCCTAGGCAGGACGTCAATGAGATCGGCCTTAGGTTGGGCAGGCCCAGCGGCTTGCCTGGTTTCGGGATGAGAACCGTATTGGCATGTTTCCACTCTGCAGGTAGTTGGCCTGTTTTCCGGGCTTCCTTGATTTGCGGCGTTAGGAATGTGACCGAGTCGTCCTCTAAGTTTCGGATTACCTGATTTGTGATACCATCGGGGCCTGCTGCAGAGTTACTGCTGAGTTCGTGAATTGCGAAGCGTACTTCGCTTTCTGTGAAGTCCGTATCTAGCTCTGAGTTGGGGCACCGTCATAGCTCTTCCTTTGTAAGGTACTGGGTAGCCCCGATTTAAGCGGTAAGTACCGTTTGGCAAGGTCATCCAGAAGGGCTTCGGCGGTACTGGTTAGCGTCGCGCTGTGTACTAATTTACTTAGCCTTATCAGTTGCGTAGTTTTTGACTTTGTTCCGTGTTCGTCGAGGAGGTGTTCTTTGAGTCACCACCCGCTTCCTCTGCGTATTTGCCCGTTGAGGGAGTTACAGACTTCGTCCCGTTGTTGTTGGGAGAGAACCACGCAGTATTGTTCAATGTCCTTGTTGAGTTCGGCAGGTTTCCTTCGTAGTCTTCTGTTAAGAAGTTGGCCCTTCCACCTCGCTAAAATGTAATCTTTGGGTTCGAGAAAATTTGCTAGCCGACTGTTCCTCCTCTCTACCTTAACGTCCGTGGTAATTGTTCGTTCCAAGGCTGCGATGTCTGATTTGAGCTGCTCGGTTCAGCTCGTTATCGTGGGTTTTGTGGTTGTTCCTGATCAGTTGGATGGCTGCACCCGTATTGCACGAAATTTGTCCCAACGATAAGTTTGTACTCCCTTTGCCTCTTCCCCGGTATCTCTACATAACCTCGGAGAACATAGTGGTCACTGCCAAGGTCTATGCCCGAGTTGTGTCACGCACATTTCTCTAGGCCCCGGACGAACGTAAGGTCCGGTGTGGTGTTTTGACATGCGGAAGTGCCACATCTGGTTGAGGTCTCCGGGTCTGGGATCAGCGTGAAGTCGAGATCGGAGGCTGTCGTGAAAAGTCGATTTTCCTTGCTTGAAGGATACGCGTAGCCCCACGCCTGGTGTGGGACGGTAAAATCTCCACCTATAATCAGCGGACTGTTTTTGGCGAGGTGCGCAATCTTGGTCAGAATGCCTCTAAAGCCTTGCCTCGTATCCTTAGGGCTGCTGTATAGATTGGTAAGGAATATGCTTTGCTTGTTCCCTACGTGGTCGTTCGGTATGATCTCAATCGTGAGGTGTTCTAGATAGCAGGCTGTGTGGCGGACCTCCTGCAGAATGTACGGGACCTTCTTTCCAATCCGTAAAGCGACGCCTCTGCCCTGCTCGTTTCTGTGGGCTTCGGCCGTATAGCCCGTAATGGGCAGTTCGGTTGTGTTTCATGTAGCATGATGACGTGTGGTTTTTCGGTTTCTGATTTAACCATCTGCACGAGGACCGTCTTTTTTGAGGCGATCCCCCTGCAGTTCTATTGCCATACGTGGAGACTGCGTGTCTTATTCGGCACTGCCATGTTGGCCGTTGTAGCCCCCTTCGCTAGCAGTGAGACCATCGCGAGGTGGGCCTTGCGCACCGATGTGTTGTGGACATATTCTCGTCATTTCCGGCACTACCATATTGTTTAGATACATTTCCATTTTCTGTGCTCGTGAGCTAAATAGGTTCCTTTTCTCGATCATTCGCACCATGCTCTCGTGCATGCTCTCGTGCAGCACATTCAGCGCGTGTGTCATTGGTGAGGGTAATTGCGCCTTTTGGGTTAGAGTGTATTACTTGCCAAAACGGTTTTGGGTTAGTACGCAACAAATTTGGAAGTGTAGTATTATAAAAAGGACGCGTTATGCTGCGAATGACAGTCAAATATTAATCTTGATCTACCTAATATATAGCTTTGCTATCAAAGTGGGTTGCCGCTACCTTCCCAATAGATACGCTTATTTTTCGAATTTTTTAAAGATTCAGTAAAGCATGGTTTTTGGTTACTTGTACGAATATTGACAGTTGGTATATGTTTATCAGGTGAATCATTTAATTTATTCTTAAAGATTGCCCAGTTATCATGTGTCGATTGACTGTGATATGTAGCTTCTTACGCAGGAAAGTAGGTCTTAAGTGCTTGATTTATCGCCTCTTAATGACTATTTTCGTAAAGTGTTACAGTCTTGTTCAAGCTCATATTTGGTATTACAAGAAAAAAGGCGGCTTTTGGTCTATAATTCCCTGAAGGTAAGTAATAAATGAGACGGTTCGGGGTTACTAGCCAAAATAAAGTCAAGAATTAATTTAGATTGCGATAGGACGCGCGTTGGCTCTGAAAGCAATTGTGTTAAATTAACGTTGAAATATATTTCAATAAAGTTCCCTTTTGCGGAACCTAATATTGATGCAGGTGGAAGATTACGCCATTCTATGCTTGGGAAGTTAAAATCCCCGAAAAGGAGGATAGAGGCATTTGGGGTAGCTTGCTGTGGGTTAGATTAGGTTGTTATTGAGCTCGTTACAAAAGTCAGGGGTGGAATGGGGACTCCTGTAGGAGACTCCCAGTAACAGTGCTATTGGTTATGCATGACACAGTAACTAAATTATTCCGATCTTAGATTAGACGTTATGGGGCTCCGCAGCCCCTTTAGATGTTTTAAACCGCGCGCGCGTTTTCCTATTTGTGTTGTGCTTGCGCGAGCAGCGCGAGTGCGCATAAGTGAGCAAATTATCATGGGGGAGGGATGTCAGCGGCGAAAGACGAGGGTAGATACGCGTGTCGAAGCAAGGCGCGAGGCCTTTTTTCGCCCCGGCGGGGCAAGCAGCGAGCGTCATGGGCCAGCGGGGTGTGCACGGACTACGGGAAGTAGACCGGCGACACGAAGATGGAAGTAGTGCCTGCAGAAACAGCCTAGGCGGATTCGCGTGAGTTGCTGTAACGCGAGGAGCAATGTTTCTTGTTCCGCCGTTAGCGCTTTGTCCTTATTGCTCGCCCTATTCGCTCCGCAGTGTGTTTTGTCTCGCCGCGGTAAAGCCCTGACATGTTTCTCGCTTTTTTCGCTGTTCTATTGTCGTGCGCATGAACAGCATGTTCTCAGCGCAGTAGCGCCTGATGTTGCTACTTTTTATTTAATGCTTTTTCGTTTATCCGGAATAAAGCGGGTTTATTAAGAGACTGGATTTGTCACTCGTCGGGCGAGACCATGGCTCGCGGAGCGGTTTTTTGAAGGCGAGGCCTTCATCTGGCGCCCAACGTGGGGCCCGAACCCATGACCCTGATATTAAGTCTCATGCTCCAGCGACTGAGCTAGCCGGGTCCTCTGTCGCTCACTGTTAAGTCAAAGTCCCTTCACGTCTAAATGACAAGTGACGCCATAAAACCTCATTATTTTAGCTGTGACAATGGGAGCGGTGGCCATGAAAAACGATTTCTAGGGAAAGCCTACACTGAACAGCTGCAAGCTAGCATATCCGTTATGCTGTCAGAGTGTAGCTCGCCCTGACAGAAGCGTGTATTCAGTTCGTGGTGAGATCCTTGATCTTTTTGATGAAGCCGTACAACAGATTGAATGGATAAAGGAGGCCTTCCCGGTCACAGTATTTTGTTAGCCTCTCCTCTTTGTTATCCTCACTTCATTTTTTTCTTGCATGATGTGCACCTAAACACCGAGCACATAACGCGGGCGGCCCGAAATGAAGCTCGCATACTGGGCTCGTGTCGTCCAGGCACTCGTCAGCTCTGTGATCTGTGGTCCGTTGAGGTTCTCCTACTCATTCCGCCTGTTTTTATCCTTGGAAAGGCCAAAGACAGTGATGGTGGCGATTACGACGCAGCTGCTGATTTCGTGGTGCCGGTTTTAAGTAAACCACGATTTACAGGGAGGCTTAGAGCGAGACAGACAAGGATAAGAGAGGGACACAGGACGATCGCTCGTCTGCTCGCGCTAAACCTCCATGTAAATCATGGCCTGCCAACTGGACCAATACTTAGCTTTGCTTAAGCTATGGGAACCGTACTTGTGCGGGCAGAGGAGACTTATCGGGAGATATAGGACAGTGGTCGTACAACCAGAAAGTTCGGTCAAAAATCAGGAGTCTCCCGGGGACGTCAGGAGAGTTGGCAGGCATGCAGAAGAGTCTTGCAACTCGGCCAAGTTGATGCCTGCGGTGGGCTTGTGATCCACCAGCTCATGGCTTTCCTCTGCATTGGCGATTCTGCAGAACGTGGCAATGCTCTGCACCAGGCACTCTGCGGCCTCCGCAGAACAAGCTCGCGAGGCCGTAGGCAGTCAGTAGCATAACGTGACTCAATCATACTTCTCTGGTCCAGCACCTGTTCCGCCTCGCTCAACATTTTTAACGCACGACGCGCCAACGCCAGGTCGTTGCGAAGAATAGTCCTATATTCATTGAAATATGCCATTACAGGAGTTCAATGCAAATGCTAACGCTTGAATTGGTTATGAGCGACACTGTAACTAAATTATTCCGATCTTAAATTAGTCGTTTACAACAAAACATAAAATTTGCTGACGATCTGCTATGAGAACACCACCGCTCTTTGATAATTCACGGTCACTTGGGTGAACTTTGACGTCAGACAAGTTGCATAAGAACTTTGATATCACTAACGTCATTTTGTGGCCAGTTTTCTGTTAGAATAAGCAAGTTGCCTAGTGTTGATGCGATGATGTTAGAAACGAGCTTAATCTCCTCTGAAGATAACTGCGTACGTTAGTGAAGATTGCGGGAAACGAAAGATCCCTTCCGGAAGTTAGTGTACTCTGTTTCTATTTATGGGATGCGGTGACTGCTACTCAGTTTCTGTTATAGTTATACACATCGTCGAAAGCGTACCATTTAGGGCCAATGCGGTCTGAATTTCAGTCCGGACTTAATCAAGACTCAGATCTTGATCTGAGCGGTAATGAGCCCGAGAGAGTCGACACATCAGTGATTCGGCCGACCTGTGGGTGATTATAAAATGAACTGAGCCTTGCGCCTGGAAGCGAAACGCAGTGAGACTGGTGAAACTAATAAAGGTGGGGCGCCACTCACGAATAAAAAAGATAAAAATGCCGAATCAAAAAACAAAAAGAACTCGAACAGGGTGGCAGCAACGCGAGCACGAAAACGCAGAATTATTCCCGCCTAAACAAAACTTCAAAAGGGTTGTTTATTACCTAGAATTAATTTATAGCGCATTCCAAGTAAAAAAACCTCAACTGCACTATAGCTCAGTTTTCAACACTTATGATCTAGTCATCCGCAACGGGTGTCGTGTCGTGCTGTGCGCAGTTCATTTTGGTCATGTTGCATTTGACCCTGACACTAATCACTGGAAGCGAAAACACGACCAATTTATAGCTCTTGCCCAAGATGACAATCGAAATGCCTGCAAATTGTACTGAACCCCATCACGTCTTTGTGCATATTCGTGTTTAATTGTATCGTTGATCGCAGCGTCAGTACAGCTACTTAGTCGGCGGCCATTTTGAGTAGATTCCTAGAGCAGTCAGAGTACTTTTCGTGTTCCTGCATACGTTATCGTGCGCTAAACAATGACAAAATCTATCTAAGTATCTGTAAGATGCTTGGATATCGCGTCTTCACTTTCTTACCTTACACTTCAGTACACAGGGAAGCGTGTGAGCCCGAGTACGGATAGTTTGTTCGTGCTGCCCAGAAGCTTGTCACCTGTTTTGTGATCTTTTCAGCGCACTGGTCCGAAAGCGCCGTAAGTAAACAGCTTTGTACTGGAGCTGCTAACGCTTCATACAAATGCTTTTGCAAACGTTTTCATCTGATTTCGCGCGCAGTGAGCTGGGCCCTCTGAAAAAGTTCGTGAGTAGCTACAGCAAAAAAATCCTGCCAAACTAAATTCTGTAAAACTCTTCACATCAAAGCATGTCACGCTCCGTTCGCAAAAACACCGATTAATTCGCGCCTCTATGCGCGCGGCGTCGCTGCAAAAAAACTGAGTCGTGGTGATGGTTGGCATCGTCTGCTAAGAGCGGCAGAGTGCGAACGATGGAGGGGAGTTTGCAAGGTCATGCAACCATCAGGCTGCTTCCTGTCAGAGCGTGAATTGAAACCTGTCAGCAAGTTGTCCGGGGGCCCTATTATTGACACGCACGACCGCAGTTCGGCGCCGTATTGTTTGACTGGTTCTCAGAATGGTCATGTGTCAAATTTGTGGTGCAAAAGTTTGAGCTGTCGAAATGGCTTCTTGCAGTGCCGTCAAAACGGCGTTAAGTTGCAGACGCATCTTTAGCAGAGCTATTCACGCCGCCTGAATAGTAAATATCAGTAACTGTGGAGGGAAAAAAGAAAACAGGTATGGATGATTGGGAGGAAAACACTTATGCTTGTATTACGGATGAGATAAAATGTACTCTTCCTGTAATCTGACTGGTTCACATTGTGCAGCGAGAAATACGTCATGCATACACATCAGACGGTTATGCCAAAATGAAGTTTCATGACATAAACAATGTGCTGCCATTGACGAAAATGGCAGAAGTTGGGCGCCACGTTAGGCACTTCATTGAGGCGAGTGCATAAAACGGCGAATTTGACGTGGAGTACAGGCGGCTGTCAACTCACCGCAGTTTGGTACAAAATTACTCTGGGTGGTGATGTAAGCTGAGACATCTTGCTGTAATTACAGTAAGTACTGAAACGACGTCATAAGAGTACTTTTCACCCGCGCAACCTTTTGAAGGATTAAAATGGAAGCGCAAAATTACAGCCGCACGAGGGCACTATCTGTCCTCCCGTCGCAAACGCTTTGCTCTCACAGAGAAACCATTGATCCGTGAGGTTGTTGCCAAGCGAAGCAATGGCGGTCTGCTAACTCAAGCGGCTTATCTGCGCTAGATGAGGCATTTCAGAGAGCACTGCGACGCTTTCGAATTATCTGTCTGGACGGTTCGTAAGTGCGACCACCCGAGGAGTCATATGGTGCTGTGACAGGCTCGGCGGCACCGTTAGACGCACGATGCTGAACTTCGTACTTTTCGTTGCACAGGCGCTACTGGAATGCAGTGGATCGGGCTGTGGCGACTTCCATGTGTCCCCGGGCCATCTTTCTTCTGTGACGTCGGTGACGCGACATCGGCAACCAAGTTTGCATACGGGTGTGTTTGTGTCGCTTATATCGGTGCCGTCAGATGGAAAACACGTGGAAGGACTATCGCCATTACCTCGTTTGGACACACCGTTCGGCGCAGCGGCAACATCCGGTACTCCATGGTAACGGCCTAAAAATACTGGACGAACAGCAGATCTCTTCAGTGGGCTGGGAGGCACCGTTAGACGCACAATGCTGAACTTTGTACTTCTCTTTGCACACGGTTAGTGACAAATGGTCATTCACAAGTTGCCTTAGAAGCGATTGTGCCTGCCTTGTCGTGCTGCCGAACCCCCAGTGTATTCTTTGTTGCTGCTATGAGTAATCGCGAGTGCTTTGCATGCTGTTGAAGATGAGTGGCGATATGGAGGAGACCCCTATGCCTGATGAACAGAAACTGGATCAAATTTTTAGCACTGTCACGGAAATTAAGGCTACCCAAACTGCTTTGCAAGGTGGACTTGAGGGTGTTCAGTTCAGGCTCTATGAAATAGAAGCCGCATTAGCGTCGCTAAAGCTATGTAATGAAGAAGTGCAGAAATGTGAGGAATCTATAGTGGTGATGCATAAGGAATTGTTCCAAATCACTAAAACATTGGATGACCTAGAAAATAGAAGCCGTAGAAATATTGTGATCTATGGATTGAAAGAGGAAAATTACGAGAGTGCCTCTGAGCTTCAAGAAAAAGTAGAAAACGATCTCTTGGGAAGCAAATTGGAAGTCCAGGTCAGATCCATAGAACGCATCCATCGTGTTGGCAGGAAAGATGCTGGCAAAGAACGCCCTGTCATCTTGCACTGTTATGATTTCACTGAAAATATTAGGATTTTTCAAAGTTGCCATAATCTAAAGAACAGTGAAATATGAATATCTGAGGATTTCTCGGTTTCTGTGCGCGAAATACGCAAAAAAATATGGCAGTCATCACTTAAATCGTGACAATGGGGATAAAGCAAGTTTAGTTTTTGACAAGCTCAAAATAAACAATAATATGTACGCATGGGATCCCACAGCGAATAAAAGGGTACCAGTGAAGCAAATGAAAAACACATTTTCGAATCTCAAGGTGGTGCCGCTGAGTGACGTTTTCACAATAATCCATTAACCATTCTGAGTTTCAATGCTAGGAGCATTGTTAATAAGGATGATAAATTAAAAGAATTATTCCTGCTTTACAGTCCAGACGTAATAATAATTACAGAAACGTGGTTGCACTCTTCCATACATGACTCGGAAATCGTCCCTGAGTCTTACACACTTCTTAGATCTGATAGGAACAGCCGTGGTGGTGGGGTTGCTATTGCCATTAAGCAGAACCTCTACTTCAAGGAAGAGGAAGGCATGGACGGCCAATAAAGTGTTTGGAGCATGATAACAACGGGTAATGATAAGTAGTAATCGGTGGTATTTTTAGGTGCCCGAACGCCGCAGATGACTATCTTTGAAATCGCATTACTATTTGAATTCTAAAATGAAAGAACGGACTAAAATCATAATATCTGGAGATTTCAATTTACCCGGAATTGATTGGACCACCTTAACTCCTGGAAGAAAGGAAGTGACCAATTGCGAACTGCTTTTAAACATAATGTTTAATTTTTCTTTACAACAGCTGGTTACAATGCCGACACGCATTCAGGGCGAGACTAGCTCAGTGCTCGATCTTGTTTTTGTATCTAGCATGTTAACATCGGAACTTGTCATTGCGGAAAGTATATCAGACCATAAGTTAATCGCATTAACATTTCCACAGATAGGACAGCAGCACACCGCAGTCCACCGTGAGCAGACACCATGACGTGAGCATCATCGACTTTATAGATTTAAAGTCTTATAGTTATATTTTGGAAAACCGGTCAACTGTTAATGACTTCTGGCTAAAGTTCAAGGAAATGATAAAATACTGTGAAGAAAACTTCATTCCATCTAAGACAAAAAGAATACAATGTAAAACGCCATATATTACCCATAATATTATTCACCTAAAGCGAAAACTCGTGAGAATGCGTAGAAGTAAAAAATCACTTGCGGAAATATGTGAACTCCCCCTCCCCCCCCCCCCCTGTTCATGAAAGAAATTAAAGAGGCGAGAGTAAGGTTTTTTTCAAGCACAATGTCGAACTTTATGTCTACACAACCACAGAATTGTTGGCGCTATTAATCAAAATCTGATGACGCGATCTCAAATATAGAAGTTGACGGATGTATCGTTGAAGATCAGTGAGCGATTGCAAACTATTTAAATTCATACTTCCAATCTGTCTTCACACGTGCAACACCGGTGAATACAACCCCTGCGCAGCACACTAGCCACATGGCCGAAGTGGTGATAACACAAACAGGCGTCCTTAACTTGCTCTTGGAAATAGGTA
The DNA here is from genome assembly GCF_055883805.1 of Amblyomma maculatum. NCBI lineage: Eukaryota > Metazoa > Arthropoda > Arachnida > Ixodida > Ixodidae > Amblyomma > Amblyomma maculatum. The sequence continues at coordinate 10,298,904 of NC_139350.1, forward strand.
CTAAAAAGTGTCCTGGTCCTGATGGCATCTCAAACGTATTCATTAGACGCTATGCTGAGCAGATTGCACCTTTTCTGTGCGCAATATTTACCGAGTCACTTAAAACAGGTACTGTTCCACAAGATTGGCTCCATTCGAAGGTGAAACCTATTCACAAGGGCGGCAGCAAATTGCTGGTGAACACATACCGACCTATATTATTAATCAGTTCTTGTTGCAAGGTAATGGAGCATATAATACATAAGGCTATCATAACATACTTAGAAGAAAACAATCTTCTATTCCCCAGACAACATGGCTTTCGAAAAAAATTGTCAACAGTTACTCAACTGGTTGAAATCACACATGACCTGGCATCAATAAATAATTCTCGACTACAGGCTGATACAATCCCCATAGATTTCGCTAAAGCTTTCGATCGTGTTCGCCATAAAAGTTTGATTTTAAAACTAAAAACGATAGGTATTGATCTGAAAATAGTAGCATGCATAGAAGCCTATCTTTCCAACCGTAAACAGTTCGTGTCAATAAATGGTTTCGACTCAGATTACCTTGAAGTCCTCTCGGGGGTCCCGCAGGGCTCCGTTCTTGGGCCCCGGCTGTTTCTCAAATATGTAAATGATATCTATTTGTGTGCCGAACATGGAGTGACAATGAGAGTTTTTGCAGATGACTGTGTGATTTATACAGCCGTGAACAGCTCTGGTGACCAAATGAAACTTCAGTCTTCTTTAAAAAACATTTCTGACTGGTGTGCAGCATGGGACATGCAAATTAACATATCGAAAACGGCGCATTTAAACATAACAAGAAAAAAAATTCCTTTGTCTTACAACTACACATTATCTGGCTCCCCGATACCACGCGTAGCCAAAGCAAAATACCTGGGGATCACACTAACCCAAGACCTTAAATGGAATGCACACATCGAGAACATATGTAGCAACGCATTCAAGCAGCTGGGTTTTCTTCGCCGCAGACTAGCAATCGCTCCACCGCACGTGAAGTTAACAGCGTATAAAACATTAGTACGACCTGTTCTTGAGTATGCAAACATAATCTGTGATCCCCATCAAGCGTACCTGATCGAAAAGTTAGAAACAATTCAGTCGAAAGCACTACGATTCATATATTCAAAATACTCACGTCATGAAAGCGTAACAGCCATGCGCATCACTGCAGAATACAGACCTTGTTTTGTTGCCGGAAAACGACTGTAATGAAGTTCCTTTTCAACATTTATCATCATAGATTAAACATAGATAAGGAAGACTACCTGAAAACACTCCAGCGTCACTCCACCCGATGTAACCATAATTATTGCATTAGACCATTCTGGGCGCGTCGTAACACGTTTAAATACTCGCTTTTTTTCTAAGGCTATCGAAATGTGGAATGCGTTACCAAGTGAAATTGTTAACATTACTAACCCTGATGTCTTTTTTCAAAATGATGAACGATTTTTCGCCAATGAAAATAATGTTATTTGACTGTCGGGGATTGCCATTTCCATTGCGTTCCTTTTTGTTTGTAGTGTCTCTATGTACGATTGACTTGACCTACTCCTGTATGAGCCTGAAGAAGGCTTACAGTAGTAATAAAAAAAAAAAAAACTTCGTGGCGACAGGAATCGAGGGATCACCAAGGACTGCCTTAAACTTCAGCTCAAACACTGCCATATTTGTCTAGCACTATGCATACACTTCAATGTCAACGAAATGGAGTCTTCCCATTATGGAAGAAGCAAGCAAAATTACTGGCAGGTGCTTTTTTCATAAAGTAATGTACGCGCCCTGTAGATGGAACATGTTTGCTTGCCACATATGATGTATTTCACGTAAGTTTTTCCAGATGTGTGCATAGAGGCTCACCATTTGCTTATTATTCGGAAAACAAAAATAATTACTCAACACATTACGCTCTAATCATATTATGTTGTTAATTGACTTTTTGTCTTGACTGTTTTTTAATACAGCCAAAAAATAATCTTTCTTTATTGCTTTGCATTTTACCGTTTCGACACTAATGAACACGTGCACGCGGCATCACCATAGCTTCATACCACGATTTCCTGTCATCTTTCGCTTTCTTTCCCTTTTCTCAGTTGATCCCCGTCTGTATGTGTAAATTGGCCCCCTGGGAATTGACAAGTTAAACTCCATGACAAGTTAACCTCCCTGCTAGACACCGTCCTTCTGTTTCTGTCTCTTTCTCTGAAATCTTTCGCGTTTCGCAGGAGCCCTTTCGCGCGCTAGCGCATGAAAATTTAACCGACTAAGTATACCTTCCACTTAATTGGTTGTGTGCGTGTGAGCGTGTGTGTAGCTGGGTTACACTTGGTTAAATTTTCATGCGCTGGTGCGCCCCTGCGAACGCGAAAGATGTCTCTCTCTCTCTCTCTGCGCTGCTTTCCGCGCTCCACACAACTCAAGCTAACACTTTAGGAACAGCAGGCTTGCTGATCTGATGGTAGCGGGTCATAACACTGCTGTTCAAAAAGGTGGACAGGAAAGCTAGTAGCTAAGACTAATAAACTCAAGCTAACACTTTAGGAACTTAGCAGGCTTGCTGACCTGATGGTAGCGGGTCATAACACTGCTGTTCAAAAAGGTGGACAGGAAAGCTAGTAGCTAAGACTAATATTTGATATTCGGAGACAGGACATGGATCATGACGGATGCGCGGGCGCCGCTTGACCAGTGCTGGAGCCACTTCGCAAATCTGTCGATTCCATTGTTTACGACGACGTTCTTAAACGTTATAGTTCTTGCATTCAAATGCCGCTAATAAGTGGATGGGAGAGGTCATCGGCGCTTATGAGGGGCAATGCCATTTTCCGCTCCTATTCTGTGCCAATCAACTGCGAATATTCCGTTTCCATTCTTTTTCTTCGCGGTAACGTTCCTCGAGTCTCATAAACCCGTTCAGCCTCTCCGTTCGTAGCTGCTGTTGAATGTGCACTCGCCAGCAGGCTCCCGCAAACGCAATGCCGCCTCACGACCGCGCTCTTGCTCACGCCGGCCGTTCGCGCCTGTGTTGTTACTTTTGATAAAGACGGTATGGCATATGTCATCATTTTGATTCCAATCGCAAACTAGGCTTGCGACTGCGTTCTGGAGGGTAAAAGAAATAGTATGGCACCACCCGGAATACTGCAAATGGAACACATGTTTGATACAGAAGTTGTGAAATCTTTCACCACATGGAGGTCCATTAGTGATGCCGTACGCCATCGTTATGGACCCCGTCGCCTGTTGATAATGCCAACTGCATCTAGTACAACTACAGCAATGACAGACGGATTTAGCATTATGGGGCTAGTAAGGCTTTCGCGTTATATGCCCATAGGTTTTATGTACACTAATTCAATAGACGCGAGTATCTAGCTCAGTGACCGAAGGAACAAAGCTGATGCCGAAAAATATGATCGTTTGGGTTACCAATACTTTTGTGGGGTTTGGTAAGCCCCAGGTCACATAGAAAACAATATTACCTAGAGTTGCACTCAATACCTTCTAAATATCGGTACTTCGTCGATAAACTTGCATTCGAACATTCTTGGTGACTGACGTGGCCAAAGCTATCCACGGCCGGCGTTCAGATTCAGGTGCAGCATATCGCTTTTGCTTCATTATCACGCAGTTAAACCAGGCCGATAATACTGCGTGAAAAGATAAGTGCGTATGATCCCACGAGACAGGTAGATAATACACCGATGCACATAACCCTGTCCATTTATGCGCGCTCATAACCACGTGCTCGTGCACAACACACCGTTGCATTCACTCCGTATGATTTAGGCCTAATGCCTGGCCGCATCGCCTCTCGCTTAGAGTATTTGGAGAGCGCAGAAAGTTTCAAACGGGTAACCTTAGAGGCCCACCCGATATTCATTAGTTTATGACAACATGCACAGTCTAGGGGATTGGTCATTTCCGGCGTAAAAAAAATAAAAAAATAAAACGCTGAATAGGAAAGCGTACAGTGTCAATCACAGTTAGCGGGAACATGCTTCCGCGTGATCATGCACCTGTGGAACGCCATTGCATTTAACCGGTCCGCGAATCAATGCTAAGCGACGCGCGAGAAGATTTACATCGATGCGGTGATTCATGTCATCGGCCACTCTGCATCAGTTTGCTACCCATTTGGGCACAATAGCGCTCCGCATACGTGCAGCCCGCGGTGCAGTGTTCCTGTTTAGTATGATTGACTCTGCGCATGCGCGAAAAGAGAAATCCCACTGCGCGGACACACTGACAAGCTGCGTCGTTCCAAAGGCAGGGCTTGATTTTTCCCAACTACTGCCCTTGCGTCACCAGGGCACTGTATAGACTTTGTATAGATTGGAATGGCTGAAAGTGAACGCGGGTCACCTGCTGATCGGACGCGGCGCACCAAAGAAAGCGAAACGTGTACAAAATATTAAAGCATAACAATGGTTAGTCAGCCATCAATCCAGCGAAAATAAAACGAAGGGTAAATGCTCCAAATGTAAAACAGCAACAGCAAAGATAAAGAAGGCGTTAGCGCACCATAAAGACATCAAGACGAATTGCCACAACGCAATGCCTGAATGTAACGCCATCAAACAAGAACAACATAAAACGCAAAAGCTTTCTCCCGAAAGCTCATCCTGCTTATGATTGTTCATCGCATCGGCCCATCTAGCCATCTGTTATTTAATAAATGACTTTTTCTGCGTTGCGCTAATCTGGGACCGACGGGCACCAGATTAGCGCGGGCCCCGATGGAGCGCTGTGGCGAACGCACTCGTGACGACAGGCGGGTCGTGACAAGAACGCTCTGTTCTTTTCTTTGCTTTTTTGGGGGGGAACACCTGGTTGAACGCGCTGTCTCGACTGCGCGCGGGCAGGTGAGACGCTCATTCATGAAGCGCCCAATGGGAGGACGTGACCCGAGGAGTTTTGCCTTTCCTTTTTTGTTTATGAGAGAGAGGGTTTACATCTTAAAGTTGAAGGGGGCGCTGGACATCAGAACCAACCAATACGGTCGATGTTTTGTGGTGATTGGTTGTAACGGAATTTAGGGCTGGACCTAAGGGGGTTAAAACCAAGCCCGAGGGCACGGTCCGGCGTTCTGGGAGAGGTTTTGATGCTCTGCGTCGTCGGCTATGCCGAGGTGGGAATATTTCCCTTTTTGCCAGTTCCACCTTACATATCTGTCGTAAATGTTGTAAATATCTGCTGTGTGTATATATAATCAGTTGTTTCTTCTCGTCAACCCCTGCCTTCAAGTCTTCACTCATACCGTCTCTGGCGAAAAAAAAAACATCCGCTGAACCACATTACTGTCTCTGACGGCGCACCACTGGTGCACAGAGAAGAACCTACCATCGGAACTTTACTGGCGCAGCCGACAGTATGTTTCTACGGGCCAAGTAGAGACAAAGTAAGGCAGTGGAGAAGACGGAGGAGGTGCAGGCGGCGAAAAGCGGCAGCAAAGAAGACCAGAAGAGAGGTCGCAACAGAGACTACAAGACGGACCAGGAACGCTGCACTGAAGCTGCTCAGAAAGAAGCAGCGGGACGAGTCCATAACTTGCTGATCACCAACGGGTGGAAGCAAGGCGTCGCCTCCGGCAGAAAAGGAGCCGGTGTCAGACGTCGGACGGCTAGCGGCAACTTATCGTGAGAGCGCAGCAACAGGAGGAGCAGCTACCTACTAGCGACAGCGGTGCTACACAGCAGTGGTGAGTCCTCTCCTCTCTTTGAACCGGCGCGAGTGCTACTTTCCGAATAAGGCTTTAGAGGCGCATGAAAACACGCTTCGCTTATCTGAATCCAGACAGGCGAAAACAGCAAACAATGAGCGACGAGGAGAACAATAGGGCGCGAGACGCCAATCCAGGGGCGCAGCACCCAACCAGTACGGAGACGGGCGCGCTGGGAAGCCAGATAGAGAAACAGATCGTGCTCGCCAGAGAGCAGCGGCTTGCCGCAGATTGACAAATTGAGCTCGCAAAAATTCAGGCCATGCAGGGGAGAAGCGCTGAAGAGGGCTTGAATTCTACGGACGCGTGGGGCGCGCACGGAGAGGTGAGACGCTTTTCAAAGCTACTCGCAGGAGCAGTTCCAAAATTTCCGACGGACGCCGAGGTTCCGGTGGGGTTTGAGCCCGCTGAGAACACGCTTCAGGCGTACGACGTCCCAAGAGGCCGATGGGGGCAAATTCTTCTCACATTGATAGCAGAAAAAGTGCAGTTTTTTTCTACGCGGCTGACACCATCTCGTCATAAAGATTATGACGCGCTGAAAAGGACGGTGCTTGAAGAGCTAAAACTTTCGGCGGGCGAATACCTCAACCAATTTCTAGGGTCACAAAAGAGGGCAAATGAGGGGTGGAGACCTTTCGTCACACGCCTACAAAGTTACTTACATTTGTACCTAGAGTCGAGAGGAGTCAAGACCCTAGAAGTGCTAACCGAATTGCTGGTGGCGGACCAGGTAAAATGTTATTTTTCAGAAGAGGCGCTTAAGTACGTAATCGTTCAAGAAGGAAAGGGATGGGTGAGGGCACCCGAGATGGCTTCACTCCTTCAAACGTTTGAAGAGGCTGAGGGCAAAAACAGCGCCGGGAAGAAATCGGAGCTGAGTAGAGGCGAGGGCGCTAGCGGAAGAGCAGTCACGCAATTGAGAGAACCAAGGCGCTCTAAACCTCAGGTGCTAAACGCTAGATCCCGGTCCAAAGGCTGTTTTAGGTGCGGCTCTATAGAACATCTAAAGGTTAACTGCCCACATAACCAAAACAAAACCCACCAAAAGGCGTCCAACACGAACGGGGACAGCCTTTCTGCACGGGTCACAATGGCAGACGCATCAAGCGTGCGTAGTGAGCTCACACCTTTGACCCTTTATTGTAGGGAGGAGAAAATCAGTGCTATTCTCGACACGGCGGCCGAGATTACAGTCGTAAGGGAGAGTGTTATGCCAACCGGGTTGACGCAGCCCCACGGTTCGATAAACCTGGTTTCTGCCTTCGGTGAACAGGTAAAAGCTAAGCTCGCGCTGGTACCGCTAACTATGCGTAACGACACAGGGGTTTTCGCTGAGGTGGCGGAAGCCGTGCCGGTGCTCTGCGCCCTCACTGATAAGCTGGTGGTGCAAACAGATTGTCTGTTGTCCCAAGAGGCGTGGGAATCCCTGAAGGAGGCAGGCGGATTCAAAGGAGTCGTAGCTTCCGGGGGCAAGGAAGCCACGACCGACACAGACGAAGCCGCGACCGATACAGAGGAAGCCGCGACCGGCATAGGGGCGGAGGAGGCAGAGCTCACCACGCAGCAGACCGAAAGGGATGTAATCGCGGTAACTTCGGTACGACAGACAGAAGCAGACTCACAAGAGGTGGCACAGGCCGAGGCCACTGCGGGCGAAACGGGGAAAAGCAAAGCGGAAATGTTTCGGGAGCAACAGCGAGCAGACGCAACTTTGGAAAGGGCATGGAAGGACGTGCATGCAGGCAAGGGAGGTATGTCAGTGGTAGACAGGTTCCTTTATCACGCGGACAGATTGATAGGACAACCAGTAGCACAACTATTTCTAGCTAAATCTAAGCGGGAGGAGGTCCTACAGATGACCCACGAGGTCAACAACGTCATCTTCTACCTCAGTGAAGTTGCTTACCTATGGTATTGTAATCTTGAGGCCAGCATACCAAATTGGGCCACTTTCAAGGCAAAGTGAACAGACGGTTTCGGTCTTCTCACAGTGCAGAAACTACGCGATGAAGAAGCCTTGCGCGTGCGAACTAAACATGAAGAGAAACAATCACAAGCTACATTGAAGACATCGTCGATTTATGCAAGCGTGTCGAACAGTCTATGGATGAGGCTAAAAGATAGAGAACATAATGAAGGCAATTGATGCCGATGCATTTCACTTGGTGCGAGCAAAGAGCACCACCACAGCGGCCTCAGTCTACAATTTTTGTGAAAGTTGTGACGAGTTGCTCAAGCAACGCCTCAGCCATCGTCGCCCTCCCGCACCTGCTGCGTCCATCTCTGGCCTGGCGGTGAGCACCAATCTTCTGGTTCACATCAAAGATTTCGTTCGAGATGAGGTCGTCCGACAACTTGGTCTCTTATCTGGCCTATGCCCGTCGTCTACAGCCCAGCTGCTTACCGCAATGATATGACACACCATCACGCAGGAAGTTGCCGATGCACTTCTCAGTTTTGGCCAGCCAGCGCCTGACACCTCATGTCGACCCTGTTCTACTGCAGCCAACACCTCTTGCTGCACAATTAAATTACAGCCTCCCTGTTGTCGTGCCGCATATAACTGTGCCGTACAGATGCCTACCACGTCTGCAGAAGTTACCGCCCACCCTCCGCCGCCACATTCATTTGCGCACGTGCCGACTATGGCGCCACCGTCTGTCACTCCACAGTTCCGATTAACGACGGGTCCTTACAATATTTGGCGCACGAATGACAACCGGCCTATATGCTATGTCTACCGTATTCCAGGCATGTCGCCCGCCTTTGCCGTCGTACTCAGCGTTCTGCCCATACATGCACTATGGCTGACTGCAAGTATCAGTACGACACCTTGCGCCCACCTTCGGTTACATCTCCAGGGCAGCCGCACAACTCCTCGGGCCTTCAGCAAATTCCATTGCACTGCTCGCCGTCCCCTCGCGGTCGGTCCTCGTCGCCAATGCGGCATCGCAGCGTGACACAATACTCGGAAAACTAGAAGCCGCAGTTTCTGGGGTATGAAATGTACATATTTCGCCTACCAAAAGTCCTCGTTTGTCTCCGCCGAACGTTTTCGAAGTTCTTGTTGACGGTGTTCGTGCACATGCTCTCGTTGATACAGGGGACACTCTCTCCGTGATTAGCGAAGGTGTTTCCCGCTCGCATCATACCGTCGCCTTCTGGACTCTCTCTTCGCACCGCTAGCGCTGATTCTCTTTGTCCGTCTGCTGCTTGCACAGCGCGTGTCTTAATCGCGGACGTCTTATACATTGTCGAGTTTTTAGTTCTTGCTTCGTGCTCGCATGACCCAATTCTTCGCTGGGATTTCCTGTCCCGCCACAATGCTGCTATTGACTGCGTTCGCGTCCACGTCACCTTTTCTGCGCTCTGTGATGCAATTCTGGACGATGCACCGTCTTTTGGTTGCGCCAAACTTGTCGCCAATGACACACATTCCGCCCAACTATATTGTGATCGTTCCCGTGTGTGTGCCCTTTTCTTTCGATGCGACTGTTCTGTTTGCGCCTCCTCTCGTGTTCACTTCTCGCCGTCACCTCCTTCTTGGCTTTTCTATCATCTATTTTCTATTCATCTATCATGCGAACCATGAAAATGGAATAACAAGAAGAATAAGATTGGGATGGAGCGCATTTGGCAAGCACTCGCAGATTATCACTAGCAGCTTACCGATATCGCTCAAGAGGAAAGTATACAACAGTTGCATCTTACCTGTACTCACCTGTGGGGCTGAAACGTGGACGCTAACTAAGAGGGTTCTACTTATGTTGAGGACAACACAGAGGGCTATGGAACAAAAATGGTTGGGGTAACCTTATGAGATAGGAAGCGTGCAGAGTGGGTAAGAGTATTAACTCAAGTTACTGACATTCTAGTGGAAATCAAGAAGAAGAAATGGGCATGGGCAGGACATGTAGTGCGAACAGAGGATAACCGATGATCGTTTAGGGCAACAAACTGGATTTCAAGGAAAGGAAAGCGTAGCAAAGGGCGGCAGAAAGTTAGGCGGGCGGATGAGGCTAAGAAGGTCGCAGGGGTCAAGTGGATGCAGCTAGCACATATACGGGTTAATTGGAGAAATATGGAAGAGGCCTTCGCCTTGCAGGGGGTATAGTCAGGCTGATGATGATGATGATATTAACTGCAGTGCCACCGACGTTTTTGTTACGAATGCCTCAACGTGTGGTCCCGCTACTTCGTGGCAAAATTCCTTGGCCATATTGAAGTTGCTGACCTCATCTCGCCGTTTGTTGTTGATGAGTATTTACCACAGAGCGCCCCCGTAGCCTCCCTAACGCCGATTACTGGTTCTTCCAATATACTGAGTTGGGACCGTTTTCAATCATCTGTGGCTTGTTACCTCGACCCGACTCACCACGAGCAGCTCTTAGCTCTCCTCAACGAGTTTCGTTCTTCGTTTAACGTTCAGACGACTTCCTTCGGCCATGCGACCGAGGTGGTTCACCACATCGGCAGTCAATCCCCTCTTCGGCAAAGCCCATACCGTGTGTCGCTTACGCAGCGCGGTGTCATTGCTGAGCAGGCCAACAACATGCTACAACGATGCATAATTCAGCTTTCGTCTAGTCCGTGGTCATCTCCCGTGGTACTCGTGAAAAAGAGGGATGGCTCCATAAGATCTTGCGTTGACTACCGCCGTATTAACAAAATTACCCATAAAGACGCATACCCATTACACCGCATTGACGACGTCATCGATTGTTTACAAGGAGCCGAGTTCTTTTCGTCTCTGGACCTGCGTTCTGGCTATTGGCAAGTCCCTATGTCTGAGTCTGACTGACCCAAGACACACTTTGTTACCCCTGATCGACTATATGAGTTCACTGTGATGCCGTTGGGTCTTTCTAACGCTCCTGCTACGTCTGAGCGAATGATGGACAACATATTACGCGGCCTCAAGTGGAACATTTGTCTTTGTTATTTGTGATATCGTCGTTTTCTCTCCTAATTTTCCGACGAACCTTGTGCGCTTGAACCAAATCCTGAGCTGTCTCACTGACGCCGGCATTCAACTTAACCTGAAGAAATGTCGTTTTGGCGCCCGCAAGCTGACAATACGGGTCATGTCGTGTCCAAAGATGGCGTCCTACCCGATCCGGACAAACTACGTGCGGTCACTTAATTCCCGAAAGCGAATTCTTTTCGAGCTGCGCAGCTTCGTCGGCCTATGCTCATTTTTTCGCCCATTTGTCCGAAATTTTGCTACCATCATTGCACCGCTCACAAAATTGCTGAATGGTTCCGCCAACTTGTCTACCTGAACCCAATCTGCGACGATGCTTTCACTACGCTCCGACGTCCACTCACTTCACCGCCCATTCTCCGCCATTATGGCCCATCCGCTCCTACAGAGGTGCACACTGACGCCAGCGGAATCGGCCTCGGTGCTTTCCTCGCTCAACGCGAACCCGGCTCTTCCGAGTATGTAGTTGCTTACGCAAGCCGAGCGCGAACGAAAGCTGAATCTAACTACATCGTCACAGAAAAGGAGTGTCTTGCAATCGTGTGGGCCTTAACAAAGTTTCGCCCCTACTTATATGGCCGCCGCTTCAACGTTGTCACCGACCACCATGTCCTCTGCTGGTTGGCTTCGCTAAAAGACCATTTTGGACGCTTCGGCCGCTGGACTCTTCGCCTTCAAGACTTTGACTTTGACGTGATATATCGATCCGGACGCAAACACTCTGACGCTGACGCCTTGTAGCGCTCGCCGCTGCCCTCTCCTGCGCCCTCGGACTCGATATCCGAACCCTCCTTTGCAGCCCTTACTTCAGACGACCTGCCTTTCGAACAACGCCGGGATCCCTGTATATCTTCACTCCTAGACGTCCTCACCGCGTCCTCAACGTCTTCATTCCCGCGAGCCCTTCGTCGCCAAGCGTCCATTTTACGATCCGGGGTGGTCTGTTGTATCGCAAAAGCTATCGCCCGGATGGTCGCAAATGGCTCTTGGTTATTCGTCGCCATCTTCGCACTAAAATTTGTGCCAATCACCATGCCGGCCCCCAAAAGCGCACATGCTGGCTTGTTGAAGACATACCAGCGTCTCCGCCAGCAGTACTACTGGCGGGGGATGTACAACATTGTCCGCAGCTATATTCGCTTCTGTACTGCTTGTCAGCTGCGGAAGTCGTCTCCGCGCCTTTCCACCGGCCCTTCGCAGCCATTGCCTTGCCCAACCCGACCCTTCGATTGTGTCTGCATCGACGTTTATGGCCCCCTTCCATCTTCGACATCAGGCAACCGCTGGATAATAGTAGCCGTGGATCACCTCACTCGCTATGCGTAGACTGCGGCTATGTCTACGGCTAGCGCTCGTAACGTCGCCTCCTTCATCCAGCATCACTTCAATCTACGCCACGGTGTTGCACGTGAAATTATCAGCGACCGCGGCCGCGTCTTCCTATCACAAGTGGTACGAGCTGTTGGAAGCTTGCCAAACAATACATCAAAACGCCACAGCTTGCCACCCACAAAGCAATGGTCTCAAAGAACGGTTTAACCGAACTCTTGGTGAGATGCTCGCCATGTACGTTTCTTCTGACACTTCTAATTGGGATCAGGTGCTTCCGTACATCACCTATGCCTATAACACAGCGTCTAACGCAACCACTGGATTTTCCCCATTCTTTCCGCTATACGGTCATGAGCCTTCCTGTATATTAAACCCCATACTTCCTTACCATCCCGACAGTTCAGATAGCACATCTCGTTCGGCAGTTGCCCATAATGCTGAACAGTGCCGCAAGCTGGCTCGCTCATTCACGTACGACATTCAAGATCTTAGCCGATACGAGAGCGATCACGGCAAGCCCGCTTCTGACTTTCCTACCAACACCCTCGTTTGGCTCTGCGTTCCGGCTGATTCGAAATTCTAAGCAAAGTATAATGGCCCTTATCGTGTATTAGAGTGTACATCAACAGTTAACTACGTCATGGAGCCGGCAACGCCTTCTTTGGACCACCGTCGTTGCGGGCGAGAAGTTGTTCACCCCAGTCTATTTAAGCCATACTTTGATCCCCTTGTCATCCCCTCGCCTTAAGCCGCTATGATGGCTCCCTCTTTCCGCCGGCGTAATTGTATGGAAGATAAGGATACAGGGCCGATACAAACGACGATGAAGACTGCTGGGTTTCTGGCCAATCAGCTGGCTCGCGCACTGGAATCTCAGGCTGTCTTGATAAGACGAGATTGTGCTTCGCTCTACCATCGTCTTGCGTCACCGGGCGCGGTCTCCAGTCCTCCGGACAACCCCAATAAACACCCTTCAATAATATATATATATATATATATATATATATATATATATATATATATATATATATTATTGAAGGGGGTGTATATCTCTAAAATAAATTCACAGGTTATGAAGGTCTCTTACCGGGACGGAATGTCTGTATCATTTCCATTGAAAAAAAGAACACACAGCCCTCCCGCTACATACACGCACGCACGCACACACGCATACATATATATATATATATATATATATATATATATATATATATATATATATATATATATATATATATATATATATATATATATATATATATATATATATATATATATATATATATATATATATATATATGTATGCGTGTGTGCGTGCGTGCGTGTATGTAGCGGGAGGGCTGTGTGTTCTTTTTTTCAATGGAAATGATACAGACATTCCGTCCCGGTAAGAGACCTTCATAACCTGTGAATTTATTTTAGAGATATACACCCCACGTGACTAAAACACTGATATACCATGAACACAAATAGTTCTCGTGAATTACATTTCCCTAAAGATTAACTCTGGACATATTGGTTCAGATGTATAGACAGTTCTAGGAAATGAGAATTCATAGGTGAGCATCCTATTCATATTCGCTTCAAAAAAATCATGCTAAAATTAAATCTTTCATCTCCACAGGTGACAATACTACTGTAATGTGTAGCCTGAGAATATGGCACACCAAACAGTGCCATAGTAAATGATTTTCAACCGTGACACGTCGAAAATATTGAGCTACAGCCGCCGCGGTTATGGGAAGAAACAGGCGTAATCATTCAGCCGGGGAGAACAACGCTCGTCGAAAACTGTAAGCAGGCCTTTATTATTACTCTGTGAAAATACCAGCAGCTGCAAACCACGAAGTAATGTGAGGTCCGACGCAGCCATCTAGCAGCATAACCGGTCCTGCCAAGTGGTGAAGCTAAATAAAAAAAAATTGGTTCTTATCCACAGAAAGTGCCCTTTGAAAAGTAGTACCTTATAGTTATTTAGCGTTTGAACAATGCATATATTCTGAAACATTTTTGTTCTTTAATATCGCTATTCATAACGATGGCGCTTCAGTTCTATTGCCCGCATAAGACGGCGCTATCACTTTATTCTTGTCAGCATTCCATCTTCCTCTGCGCGAACATCTTCAATAAATCTTTAAAAGCCTGATATTTTTAAAAATACATCCTTCTGCAATCAGCAACTGAGTTGCTTTCAAGGCTGCACGAGCTCGTATCCGGGAAGCATATTCCGAGCAAAAGCTTGCATTTTTCTTGTTACTGACCTATCACAGATTCCTTAGCAACTGCAACCCTTAATAAGCGACACAAATAATTCTCTATGAAGATAGCTCTGTTTATGGTGATACGTGTTCTTATAGCTATTGATAAACGATGATGACGATGATGATGAGGAATTTACCTCTGGCGAAAGTTAGGATTTGCTCAGGCACATTATAAGGGCAAATTATGAATATATATTTGAACGCGTTCCTTGATATGCAAACGTTTTAACTTTGACGTCACATGTGAAGTGCCTTGTAAACACCGGAAACGGTATAAAGCAGGCTGTAAAACAGGTGAATTATCAAAAAAGCGCCCTCCTGCTTTTTAACTGTAAATGTTATGTAACTATACACAACAATACTAAAAGATACAAGAATCAGCACTTGCGGCAGTAGCATCAAAGACAGCATTTGCATTCTTTGAGAACACAACTTTAAATCAAGCTATCCAATTTTGGCGATTCTCAAGGTCAGTATGTTTGTTTCTACTGTTGGCAAAGCTAGTAACAAAACAGTTGATTTGTAGTGTCTTGCGTCCATTCCGGTGGTCCATGCAATAGCGGAGCAGGGCCGAAGTACCGAAGTATCAAGAAACGGTGCCAAGGCCAGTATCACGATCCCGATCTCCAGCTTCGACCATCGCCATGAAACGTTTGTTGCCAAAATTCAGTCTTCCTTTTGATTTTCCAAGTGAGCCTTTACAACAGTTATGCAAAAGGATAAGCAGAAAAACGGAGTTAGCAGTCATAAACTAGTATTTTTATTAAATCATATAACTGACTACATCACCTAATTTTAGAATAGTTTTCTCATTTCTGGATTCATAATCGTTACGATGAAAACGTGTTTATTGCTTTTAATGAGAATTTAGTTCATTATAATGCAACAAGGATCAATGTTTAGCTGGGAACAGAACAGAGAGCCGCAAATTAGAATTTACCGTAGTCGACCGTGGGCAAGTGAAACCGTGAACGTTTTAATGCTGCAGTTGAGATTGCGGCAAGGCGAGTAAAGAAAAAAAAATTGAGGGGTTCAACGCTGCTGAACCGAATGTGGAGCGAACAGTTTGGCTGTGGGCGACCGAACGTTGCATCAAACACAACCAGCCGTCCATTGAACGCATCAAAGTTCACAAGCTTCTCCGTAGAATCCACTTTCATGAAACTATGGATGCGAAGCCGGCAGACGCTTTCCTGCTCCACGCGGTCAGTTCTCAGTGGCGGCTCGCGCATGCGCAGTGCGGAAGCTACCCTTCTCCTCTCCGCGCTAGTGCAAGTATCTGCTGGGACGTCGATACCTTCCTCCTCTCTGTACCGAGCGCAGCGGCGGAACATCCGTGGAAAGGGGCAGCTGGTAGCAATGATAAATGCGCATACGCAGTGTGGCGGTTGCCTGTCTCCGCGAAGTGTGCTTCTACTAGCCTAACGTAGCTTTCGCTGCAAACGTTGGGAGAATTGAACTCCGCCTTTAAGGGCATGGCCTGGCAGCTTTATGGATTTTCTTTGGATTCCCGTGGCGGATTTTCGTGAGCGAGCATACAATTTCATACAAGCTTGATCATTATTCTTTTCATTTCGGCCTCCGTTATCTCACACAAAGCCACAAGCATTTAGACGTAAGCTACGAAATGGTATCAAGGATTACTTGACAGATACAAAGCGTCGCTTAAATCGAGTCGTACTATCCTGCCCACTTGTCCTAGGAGTAGTCTTTCTTCGTTGGGAGTCAAGGGTAGCGCAAGGTTACTTATGTCACTCTCTTGCCTCAATTGCGCCATCTGAGTCAGAAGATCCTGTCATCTCGAAAATGCCATGCGGTCATATGACTTAATACAATTCATTGCATAGCTATGTAATCTCCCAACCATTCACCTGTCAATAATTTTACTGACAAAGCCATAATTGAGAAAGCAGACGTCGCATTTACTTAGGATTCCGTTATTCTTCGCGCCGAGCTAAAATACAAATTTCCGATAAGAAGTTCGCATAACAAGTTCAGTGGAAATTAAAATAAAAATTAATTACGCGGCAAGAAAACCACTTCACGGATTGTGAGATGGGAACAAAGTCCGGCCCCGGTGTATCTTAAATCAGAGCGCTACCTTTCGCCTACGCAATCACTTTGTTTAAAATAGTTTTTTTTTTTTCACTAAGAATACTCTATATGCCACGCATGCATGTCCGGCTACGGTACATTTAAAAGGCATTATGTTTCCGCCCCGTTGTATTTTTCCTACTTTGGCGTTGTGCTGCAGTATGCTAGAGGCAATGGTTTTTGCAAGTTTTCTAGTACAAGCAGAGTGCAAATCACTCAATTGGGTGAGATTACAATCAACTACCTGATACATCGGGCAGGGCTGCTTGCCTTCCACAGGTAGCATGATTTCCGTCTTTATTAAATGCTTCATGCTGTGATGGATTCAGCACATGGTCTGGGGGATGCAACTCACTGCCAGAGAAGTGGAATAGTATCCACTTCGTTTTCAAGTGCGCCGCTTTAGACACCGCCGAGCGTCTTGCCGCGCCGCTCGTCTTTGGAAGCCATATTAAGCGCGAAAGTACACTCGTGAGCAAAAGTGGAGATACCACGGCTTCGGCAGAAGGCGCCGCAGCCATGTCGCACCGCCGGGCTATCTGTTGTCACGCAGACGCTTTGAGGGTGCCCCAAGTGTCGCAAAGCTTCGCCCCCTCTCCCGCGAAAGGAGCCTAGCATCCTTTAGAAATATTCGTGCGCATTCCAGTCCTCTGCCGCTGATGCTCGAAACAAACTGAAGTGCTCGTAGCAAAGTGTGCAGAAATGGCGCTATATATGACAAGCATCCTGTCAAGCCGCCGGTGCGCTGTAAATATCTGGGGTGCGGTCCGCATGATGGCCCTGTTTAGCAAAATGAGGACAGCTGCAACGCATCCGTATCTTACGAAAGAGCTGGTAAACAACGTGCGGATTTCGCAGTGGGATCCGACAATCGAGGTCCGACAGATCTTGTCGTGGGCGCATTACTTTTTTTAATCGATATTTATTGCCTCAGGGCATCAGTAGGGTATGAGATGAAGGATGAATAAATGATTAAATGAATGGAAAAAGGTTGGCTGATTTTATGAAGTGCAGGAGTGAGCAATGATGAGGTCCCTGCGTCCAAGCGACATATGAGGCAGGATTAATTGCTGAAAGGCCAGCTATCCTCAGGTGCCGGATTCGTGTTGGTTTGAGTGCTGGGCAGTCCCACAGCAAGTGGTGAATGACGGCATCAACATCTTCGTTTTTACAGACCGGGCACCCTGGGCGGTGATACAAGTGTCGGAAATATGACCACGTCCTAGTAACAGCTAGTGTGAGGGCGACACTGACCCGGATCCTCCTAAGCGTTACCTCCTCTGCACGGGTGAGACCGCGGAGAAGGGATACCGCACACAGAGGGATAAGTGCCCGTGTGCGGCGCCGGAGGTGTTCCTTTCTTGATAAAAGGAGTGTAGCGTCGTCAATTTCAAGGAGCCGTAGAATTCATGCGTCTTGGTTCACGAGGCGGGTCGCTAAATCAGGGAAGGCAGCAGGTCCCGTGGGACCCACTCAATGCGTACTGACTGTGGGATGCGCGCCGCAAGCTGATGAATGTCTTGGCAAATTTTAGGGCAGCGGCTGACACGTCGGAGCAAACGTACTGCTTGAAGCGCGTCAGTATGAATGACAACGTGGGCTGTAGGGAGCATGGCTATGGAAACCACGAAGCAGAGTGCCTCCTGAAGTGCCACGAGCTCAGCGCATAAATATGTAAGTGGTTTCGAAAGCTGAAACGTAGTGGTCTGATTCAGGCTAGGTCTCCGTAGAAAGTAGATTGCTGTTTTGGCTTCACAGCCTTGCAGGCTTCCATCCACGTACACTGCAATGGAATCTTGAGGCAGGTGAGTATCTTGCTCTTCAAATTTCTGGCGAAGCAACGATGCCGATTTAGCAGACGTTGGTATGCGGATATCTATTGGCTTGTTGTCTCCTAACAGTACAAATTTCCAGGGAGGGAGAACTGGCGCAGGTGGCTGAAGAATAATGTGTGACGTTGCATACGCCCTCAATGTTTCCGTGGAATGTGACAAAGTGGCCTTGAGTCTGCGAGAATCACGGCGCTGCTGCACCAGTTCATCGATGGTGTTGAGCTGAGCTTTACGATAGAGGAACCGCCGATAGGTGGTAACCCATCGGACACATCTGGGAGCTCGTCAAGGTACTGTTGGCGTCCCTTTATCTCCGTACAGCTATGAACAATCAATAATGGACTGCAATTCAAGAAGCATGACAGACGTTCCGCACTCGCCCGATTGCCGTGGCGTCCTTTGAATAAATAATCTGGAAAGCTGCACAGTGTTCCTTTTTGTCAACCGCGGCAATGTCGCGAAGTATTAGTTTAATTCCAATATTACGATATTTACTTTGCATCATAATGAAAAGCGTGTAAGTGACCGGCACTTTGTAAACACCTATTCCACCGAATGTTTAAAGCGGGTGGCAGGACTGCTGTGCATTTACCGCCTGCATGTAATCGTCTCTACCAAAGGGTTCAGGCCTTTAGTGGAAGGAGTGGGTCGTGTGCGAAGTAATACCGAGTATATTGCTCCAATATGCGCAGGCATCATTAACGGGCACGATGGAGGAAATTACAAATTTATTGACTGGACTGCTGTGATGCCTAGAGGCAGAAAAGAACTGTACCACGCGAGCCTTGGCGTGAAGGGGAGTCTCGACTCGGCTGCATTTCATTGTTGTCGTCGGCCATTCGTGCAGTTTGAGACCCTTGTACGGCTGCACATGCATTGAAAACAAAGAAGAAATATGCGCTGTATTCTTCCTTTCTCGTTTAGCGGCATCGCCGCAATAGTTTCTCACAATGCAGACTGTACACGCTGAAACAAAAACTTTCCGCTCCTGGTTTTATTTCGAAAATATGGCTTAAAGAAATGTGTGGATGAACAGGCCAGAGGTTTAGGATGAGCGCAAAGCGCCGGCAGCAGCGTGGTGTCAATAGCGCTGATAAGCACTTCTGTCATCCTTCCTATAGCCTCCCTATTTTCGCTTGCCTGCGATCGTTTGGTTTAGTTGATAGGGGTTTTACCTCCAGAAGTGACTCAGGCTGTGTAACGCCGTAGTGAAGTGCTCCGCAAATTTTGACCACCTGTGGTTCTTTAACATGCACTGACAACGAAAAGCACACCGGCGTCTTGCTTTTCGCTCCTCCGAAAACTGGCCGCCGCGTCCGGGATTCGATCTCGCATCCTTGGGCACAGCAGTAGTGCGCCCTAACCACCATTACTGCGTTGCCTTGCTTGTGATCAGGCGCAGCTAAGCTATCGAGAAAATGACCACAATTGCATCGTGGAGTCGCGGCGGCCACACAGAGCTGAGGAAGTGAATCTAAATCACCTTGCAGTATGGCTTTCTCGATCATGGCGCTAGACAGGGAACGTAGGGACAGCTAATAGAATAATATTGTCACGTAGCCGTTTAGGCCTGTAACCAGAAGGTTGATTTTAATAGGGGGTTGACCTAGTAGGCACAGAAGAGCAGGTCCAGAGAGCACTGAGTGACAGCAGCCGACTTCAGCTTCTTCTCGAAACCCACGGGGCCACTTCTTCGAGTTCGCGCTCGAGACTCTCGATGAGCAGCCGTCTAGCGGCTGCTGTTGCACATGCTACATTACCCCCTCTTTAAAAAAATAAATACCAACTTGATGAATTGGAAAGCAGAGAGAAAAAAAAATATAAAGCAAGAAACATGCGTTAGGCGGTGCGCTAATTTTCTCGCGAAAAGTATGGCTTCATGCGTACGACGTGGACAACCTCGGGTTTCTGCTGGCGACGAGTAGAAGAAAAGCCGTCCGGAAGCACTTCTTACGTGACGTCGCTCAGCTGACGGAGCAATTTGTATGGGCCAAACTACTGCTTCAGAAGTTTTTCGGATAGTCCCCGGCGTCGAATCGGAGTCCAGAGCCACACTCTGTCGCCCGGTTCGAAAGTCACCACAGGGTGCCGGTAATCGTAACGCTGGGCGTCTCGGCCTTGCTGGTTCCGGATGCGTGCCTTCGCCTCCTCGGCGCCAACTTCGAGGTCACGGCCGTCGTGGGGCAACATGGCTTCGAGCATTGTCGAAACTTCGCGGCCATAAAATAAGGAGAACGGCGTCATTTGCGTTGTGTCCTGCTGTGCCGTGTTGTACGCAAACGTGACTTACGGGAGGACGTCATCCCAAGACCGATGTTCAACATCCACGTACATGGCCATCATGTCGAGAGTTTTGTTCAGACGTTCTGTCAAGCCATTAGTTTGTGGATGGTAGGCGGTTGACCTGCGATGGGTAGTGCCGCTTAGCTGCATGACAGATTCCAGTAGCTTGGCTGTGAAAGCAGTGCCTCGGTCCGTTATTATAACTGTCGGGGCGCCGTGCCTCAGGACTATGCGTTCGATGAAAAATTTCGCTGCCTCGATAGTCGTACCATGCTGGAGGGCCTTCGTTTCAGCGTAACGCGTGAGGTAATCTGTAGCGATAATTATCCACCTGTTGCCGGAATCAGAAATTGGAAAAGGATCCAACAGATCCATGCCGACTTGTTCGAATGGGTATCTTGGCACTTGAACAGGATGTAGTAAACCGGCCGGTTTCACAGGCGGTGTTTTCCGTCGCTGGCAATCATGGCATGTTCTCACGTAATGTCGTACTGCGGCCGCAAGGTTTGGCCAGTAATAACTCTTCTTAATTCGGGCCAGAGTTCGAGCATACCCCAGGTGACCCGCGGTGAGCTCGTCATGACATGCCTGTAAGATTTCTTCTCGAAGAGACTCTGGTACAACGAGGAGATAATCTCTTCCCGTCGGAGCGAAGTTGATCGTGTATAAAACATTGCTTCGCATGCAAAACGACGAATCCGTTCTGGCGAAGAGACGGGGAACTTCTGTAGTGTGCGCTTCCAGAAAGTCGATAAGTGGTCCTAGAGCCGGATCGCTACGTTGCTGCTGCGAAACAGTGAGCGCGTCGACTGCTGCAATAAGTGGGAAGTCTGGTTTTTCGTCCTCCCGCGCAGCCTCGACAGGTGAACGGGACAAGCAGTCAGCGTCGTTGTGCTGACGTCCAGACTTATACACGATGGTCATGTCGAACTCCTGTAGCCGTAAGCTCCATCGTGCAAGGCGTCCGGAGGGGTCTCGCAAGTTCGTTAACCAGCACAGAGAGTGGTGGTCACTCACAACCCGAAAGTGCCGGCCATAAAGATAGGGTCGAAATTTCACCACCGCCCATACAACAGCCAGACATTCTTTTTCGGTGGTGGAATAGTTCGATTCGGCACGTGACAAAGTCCGGCTGGCGTATGCGATAACTCGCTCGGCACCGTCTTGCCACTGGACGAGTACAGCGCTTAGACCCACGTTGCTGGCATCTGTGTGGACCAGAGTCTCGGCATTCGCATCGAAATGGGCAAGCACAGGTGTTGTCTGCAAGCGGTGCCGTAACTCGTCGAATGCCTTTTGCTGTTCGTCCGTCCAGGCGAAGGGTACATCATCCCGGGTGAGACGTGTAAACGGAGCGGCAATGCGTAAAAAGTTTTCAATAAACCTGCAGTATTAGGCGCAGAGGCCCAAGAAACGGCGAACTGTCTTCTTGTTACATGGAGTAGGGAATTTGGTGACGGCAGTTGTTTTAGCGGGAACGGGACGAACTCCTCGATGGCTGACGACGTGGCCCAAGAACAGGAGCTCTTCATAGCCAAAGTGACACTTTTGTGGTTTTAACGTGAGGCCGGCAGATCTGATAGCCCGTAGCACAGCGGAGAAACGTTGGAGGTGTTCCTGGAACATTGGTGAAAACACAACGTCATCCAGGTAGACTAGACACATCTGCCATTTAAGACCAGATAGAACTGCGTCCATCATTCGCTGAAATGTCGCTGGAGCGGAGCACAATCCGAAAGGTAGGACTTTGAATTCATAAAGTTCATCGGACGTGACAAACGCTGTCTTCTCGCGATCACGTTCATCGACTTCGATCTGCCAGTACCCGCTCTTAAAATCAAGCGATGAAAAGTAGCGCGCGTGGCGAAGCCGGTCTAAGGAGTCATCAATGCGTGGCAGCGGGTAGACGTCTTTTTTTAGGACCTGATTGAGCTTACGGTAGTCCACACAGAACACAGAAGAGCAGGTCCAGAGAGCACTGAGTGACAGCAGCCGACTTCAGCTTCTTCTCGAACCCCACGGGCCACTTCTTCGAGTCCGCGCACGAGACTCGATGAGCAGCCGCCTAGCGGCTGCTGTTGCACACGCTACAATATATTAGACTTATAATGCTTAGTAAATATTGTGCGAACGAGTTTATAAGTACGGCGAAAGGACTTATTTTGGTGAGAATCAAATGCAACTTTTTTGGCCAGTCAGGACCGCAATAAGTCGAAGCCTTCTGCCAGATCGCTCTGCTAACGTGAAACCGTGTCATCCCTTCCCCACATTGTAATGCAAGTTTCCTTTCTCCTAGTTGTGATCCATAAGTAACAGACTAGCCGAGCGCCGCTATAGAAATTTTCAGGCATGATAAGTACACAGGGGACAGGGGAGAGTGCGGGCAATGCTCTGCGTCACTTTGACCAATATCTCAGAAAGCGATTGACGAGAGGTAAATGCGACGCGGAGCGGCCCCGCGGTCGCTGTGCCGTTGAAGCCATGTTCTCTCCATTTTGGCCCTCGATTGTAATGTCTTTTTATTGCTGCAGCACTACTACCCGCATTCTCACAAAAACCCGATGTCCGAATATGATTCAACATTTGACCTTTCTAGGGGACTTAAGGTGTCCACAAAAACAAGTGTGAAAGCTACTGCGCCTGAACTTTGATGGGTTCAACCGAATGCTGTTTGTTTCTACAAGGGGCGCGCAATGCGCCTGCACCGCAGTAATGCTCATGCTTTAGCATTTCTCCACTTTAACGCTGCAGCACACATGCAATGTGTGGTCTGGAATTAACACAGCAACATAACGTTAAGTAATATCGTACATTTAATCATGTAATTTTTAATGACGCAACAATCCGTTGTTCATAAGCCTAAAAACATGGCGTTCTCGCCTTATTTAGAATTTTCCGTCAACTATTTGTGTTTTAAAGGGGCGCCGTGACGTTTGCCAGACCACTAATTTCAGCCGGCCGCTATAGTTCTTTACGCCTTCCTGATGCCCCAAAGCACAATCATAACGGCGAAATCGTAGCGCCTAATATTTTAATCCGCTTTAATAATCAGCGTTTTGGCACCGATGTGAGCGGCACACGACGGCGAAGTTCGTTAACAGATATAACGTTTCCTTCTCCGGGGCGGTGCTTCGCTGATGTTTTGGGCACGCACTTTAGATTTTACATTCGAATGTTTTTCAAGTTACTATGCAGAAAACAAATAAATGTTGTTTTTATCCGCGTGTGTCAGTGGAGTGCTTGTAAAGATGCGGACTGTACACTCAGATAAATGCGGTGTTGTCAACAAGCGCGATGGAGCGTCTGCTTGCTGTGATGATGGTGATGATGGCTTCGCCCTTCCTGGCGGGTCACCACTGCCTTCTGGCGCGGCGGAGACAAAAATGAAATTAAAGATCAGAGTGAGAAAAAAGTCCGCCGATACGCTGTCCAGGCTCCACAGTGACAAGGACAGAGGTCACTCCCACAGGCTTCTCTAATCCCAAGGCAGCTGACAGCGTTCGGATCTCGGAGGTCGGCAAAATCGCTGGACAAGCTAAAATCACGTGGTTGATTGTTTCTTCCGACGCCCCACAGATGGCGCTAGTTGTGTCAAAATCGCTCGTGAAGCACGTTCGCTTCCTTACCCTGTACAGGTACAGGGTAGGCTTCGCCTTAACTCGTGCACGCCATTCTTCTGTCTTTGCCTTTCGCACTCGTTCTCGAACTTTCGCACAAGTAGTGCTCGAGTGATCCGTGACAGCAGCAGTGATGGACGCTGGTGGATCACCAAAACGGCGACGCAGATTTGCTGACCGTCGGGTCCACCTCGTCAACACCCCCGCAATCGGTTTGGAAAACATTTATTATCAGTATGGAAACATGAACGATATGTGGGCACTACAGTTAGATGGCAAAGATGGTTTGGAGCAGCATTTGGTGGGCTAGGCTAACTTTGAGCAGACCAACGGAGCAGACGAAGAAACCGGTCCTCATAGCTGTGCTTCGCAGCGTCGTTACAATGTAACGACGCTGCCAAAAACTGTGGCTGCAGGTTGGGTTTGACAGGCAACCATGATGGATAGCTCCGATATATCAGCAGAACGCTACGTTTCTGATAGATTCCGCTCGAGCCGAGCGCTGGGCGAGCGAAATGGGAGAGGGGCTCCCTCTCGCACCAGCTCAGACGCGCTGTTTTTTTCTTGTATTTAGAATTTTATAAACCGAATAATTCTCGTTTCCGTGTGCCGTGTAATTTTCAGCATTGTGCACATCAGCACGGTGCAAAGAACCTAGAGGTTCGCTGGAATTAACGGCCTTACGCACGTCACTGTGCCCCTTTAACATGTCCTGTCAATGTCATCTGACATTAGCAAATGTTGACAGAAACAGTGCGTCAAATTTAAAGCTTGACACAAAGAGGCAAGGAAAAATAAACTTTACATAAAATGACTGTGCCTTTCACTAGTCTTTTCGCAACGTTTTCACTGTGAAAGCCCCAGGATAAGTTGTAGTGGAGCAGCCATCCTAGATACTTTACTGAGGAAGCTATCTCAATGCAGTATGGACAAAGTATAAGTATGGCAAAGGATGGAGAGGTTTTTTTTTGGACTGAAGGGCACTAACTATTATTCTCTGCGTTATTTTTAATGAGGTTTGTACACTTAATGCAACAAATTCGTGAAATATTTCATAAGCTTTGAATGCAAATTTGTTTAGCGTTTTAGTCGTAAATATGTGCTCCCGTAATCTGCATAAATATTTATTTAGCCCTATTTTAAATGTTCACAATTTCGTAATGTGAACGTCAAACAGTGTAGATCGAAGCATACGGCCTTGTGGTATGATGTATGTATGAATTTTAGGTGCTTAGCGCAATGAGCTGAACCGTTCAACACATTGACACATATGAACCACTAGTTCACTTTGCGTGTAGGTATCGGTAATTTTAGTTCCATCAGTCAAGCAACTGATTTATTAAACAGTGCTGTGAACTACATGAAACAGAAAATAGCCTACAAAATGATAAGCATCGACATAATGAAAATATTGATGAGTGAAAGTGAAAGCATAATATAAAATTACAGTGCCGCGTTTTCATTTCAGCTATATTTAAACCAGCATTCAGCTCGTCGCAGGTGTTGTAATGATGAAAGTATTAGTATTATTGAAGTTTCATAAGAGTGGAATAGGTTTTGCGAAGAAAGAAGGCTTTTTGAAGATTTGCATGCGGAGGGTGATTTGAGAGCACTTTTCCGAACAAGTGCGAATATCCAACCTAGCCAAAAGGGCGTTCTGGACATTGCTGATGATACCGATAATACTGAGCCTAGTTATGTATTTGTGAAAAGGCTCCAGAGTAAAACAGGAAATATACTTGCATGGACTGCCATTTTGTTTTGCGAGCTAATGCCTCTATTTGCTCGATTAAGAGCACACTTTCGATCAACAAGAGCAGCTACGACACATTTTCTCGTTTAGTAGATTTGATGTTTAGTTTATAGTTTGGTTTACGGGATTTAACATCCCAAAGTGACTAAGGCTATGAGAGATGCCTTAGTGGAGGGCTCCGGAAATTTCGGCACACTGGGTTTTTAATGATCATTGACATCGTACAGCACACGAGTGCCTTGCTTTCCGCCAGGAAAGAAAAGCTGCCACCGAGGCCGGGATAAATATCGCATCCTTGGGAACAATAATCGAATGCACTAAACACTGCACCAAATGGTTCCTGTGACAGCTACTCTCCATAAATATGCTCGTGATGCTACTTGTGGCTGTGTTCATCAAAGTAGAGCTTTGAAAAGTTAATTTACGCACGAAACGCAGGGCATGCACCTCCTATGTAAAGAATAGTCAAAGTAGTTCATTTGACAGCTATTCTCGCAACTGCACATATTGCACATACTGGCATTAATGTGGAGAAAGTGGTCAGCATGGTTCACCTGTTGCAGTGGAGCTTGAACTGTGGTCACCAGCTTTGCTTCGAACTGTCTCTATTATGCTCGTCGCGCAGGTGCTGTCTGAGGTTTTCTTGAGGCATGACCAAGCGACACTTAGCACATTCTATAAGTCTCAGCTTGACGTTCACAGATGGCTGGCTCTCCGCTGGAGCTGCGTGAAAAAGATTGTGTCACAAACATGTCGCACTGATACGACGGGTACAATCTTAGTATCAACCTTCAAAATGTGTTATCCACGGAAACAACAGAATGATTTGCTTAATGTTTAAAAGTACGATGAGAAAGAATGAATTAAATAATTTCATTTCATGCACCATACTGCATTCCCCACCCTATAAAAATTATTCTCAAATTTTCCCAAAAGCATCACAGTGCTGTAGCAGAGGCATTCTCTCTTAAATCGTCCTTTACTCAGCCAACCAGATGATCAGCAAACCTCTGCCTTGCCGGTCTTTGCTCTCATCTCTGATTTACTTACCGTTAGATGCGATTACTTCTGATTTTGACACTACATGTACTGAGTAAGGAAGCTGCTTGCACTACTTCATTTTCAAAAACACGTGCTCTTTTGTGCTTCATTCCGCTTTGCTACTTCATCAAAACACACTTAGAAAATCACATTATGAGAGGCTGCAGAGCAGAAGTAATATAACCTGCATATTTAGTTTGTATTGTAATACGGGTGAGGGATGTTGTTATGAGACCCTGCCTAGGGGCGTGAAAGCACAGAAGAAGCGTGTTTAAAACGCCTGACCTCTAGTCACACATCCAAGAAAGCTTGTTTCCGAATACTTGATCTGTGCGACTTGCGCGCATTATATTCGTGCAAAGCAGCCGCTGTGGAGGATGTTCCTACGAAGGGTGAATTACTGGGGCTGCATAGCGAATCAATCATCAGGTGCCACTATGTACAGTCGAGTCTGGTCAGGGGTCCTAATCCAGGATTCACAGTGCGACGCGCCACAAGCTGCACGTTCTTGCACCTCTCGCTACAGTTATGTGGCCACCAATGCAGTTCTTTCTATAACATGTTTTCATTTCTCCATTCATTTTTACTGTAAACAGATGGCCTCTTTCCCTCTGAAATTTCTGTTCCTCCCCAAAGGCTACCATAAGTGCGCCAAAACCGGACACATTTTTCAACACTGGGTTCTCAGTGTAAAACGAATTTTGAATGGCCATTTCTCTCATGAGAGGCTTGGAAGACCTTCCTCATCGAGTGCGATGGCACAAGCTGCCCTCGCACGTCATGCTCGCGAGGCGGTGGTGCCTTGCGGCAGCCCGGAATATGGACCCGGCCCAAAAAGAATTTGGCATTTATCCTCTGTGCCGGCTCAGCCTCTTTCATGGATAATAAAAGTGATCTCTCTCACTGTCTCTCACGAGAAAATGCATCCAAGCCATATCTAACCTGCACTCGCCTAGGGGCCAGGAGCATGGAGGCGAACAGAACAGTTTAACGAAGGAATTGAAGAAAACTCTGCTAGCTATATGGAATACGAAAGTAGGTGTAGCGTTAGAGACAGGCAGCGAGCATAGGCAAGCCATTAGAGCGTTAGCTCTACTAATGACGGTTTTGAAGGTCATTTTTACGTATTCTAAGGTCATGTGTGTCATAGTTTCAAAATGGGAACCTAGCGTGCCCGTCCGAAAGCGACAACGGGACAAATGCATAGCAACAATGGACGCGTAGCGGCGGTACATACTCGCCGCAATTCAGACCGTTAGTATCGTTTCGCTATAAATATAGCCCAGTCTGGCGGTTATGTAGTCTGTGCCATTAGAACAACAATTTGTATAACATTTGTGAGTCTGCCATTTTCAGAATATTGGGGCTGGTCCGGAGCACAAGACTGCTGGTTGAGTCGTAGCCCAGTCTATGTGGGTGTTGAAACATTGCGACTAGCGCACGAGGAAGATAGATAGATACATGGGTTTTATTGAAATGAAAGGCAGATATGTTGGCCGGAATTATTAAAATGTGCTTGCTACTCTGCACTGGGGAATGGGTAGGAGAGAAAAAGGGGATCATGATGAATGACGGTTTGGGAGAAGACATATGAAAATATATACAGGCACCGCGACTTACTTTACAAGGCCGTGTCAAGTCCGGTGGCTCACAAAAAACGGCAAAGAGCCTGCACTGCCTGGATACCCTTCCCCTCGTTCAGCCAAGCCCCAGCAGCAACTCCTCCGACAGAGGCCTCTTGTCCAAACGCTCCAAGAAAACGACTAGCACCTTTCGTTCGCGCACATGCACAGGGCCCACAAGTAATATATGGTCAACAGTCTCGGCGATGCAAGTTGAACATTACTGGGAGTCCGCCTGTCTAATTAAATGCATGTGCCTGCGTGTGGAAGCCACGTTTAAATGAACTTAATGAAGTAAGCATGAATGATGGCGCGGAATTTCACGTGGAACATAAAATGTCAGTTTCGATCGAGCCTTCTTAGACGGATGTGTTGGGCGTCGGGCTGGGCCCAGTAGGCTGCCTTAGCATTCTTCTGCAGTTCGTAAGAAGACACATGTTATCCGATTTTGAAAAAGGCACAACTGTTTGGAGGCCATTTCTAAGGGCAAGTTTTCATACAGCATTTGCCTGTTCATTTTCGTTGAGCCCGCAGTGGGCAGGCACCCATTGAAGCATTATCCTGTGACCGTGCAGTCGGACAGATGTTAGGAGCTCTATGATGTTGAGTGCCAGAGTCTGGTAGGCGGTGTGGCGTAAGAAATGTTTCAAAATTGGCAATGCACTCATTGAGTCTGTGAATATACACACCGTTTTGAGGTGGCTCCCTACATATGTAGCGAACAGATTTCCTGAAAAGATTGAAGTTCAGGAGCCGTTGACGTCGAAGTATGCCCCTTTCTGAGCGGGTATGACCACAGCTGCAGGGGATGCCTGTGCTGACACAGATCCGTCAGTGTATACGCATAGAGAAACATACCTAAAGAGCGGACACTTCCATAGGGCCCTGCGGCACGTGATTTGCTCTGTTTCGGTTTCGATAGAAATGCTTTCAATTCTGACTTATCTTTAGCTGTTAAAATATTCCACTACATAGAGTTGGGCGCAACTGCTTTAATGATGCCATGCATACGGACATATTAATGTCGCGCATCGCAACCTCTTTACTTGAAATACCGTCAAGGTTCTCGCAAAACATAAGCGTGGCTGACTTACTTCGTGCAGGTTAGAATGCGATCAGAGCTGTTCTCATTGTAATTTTTTGCCATTATTGAGCCGCGTTTCTCAGTGGCACACAAGGAGGCAGTGGTTCCATACAAAAACGTTTATTTTCTTGTTTACATATTGAATGGTACAGAAAGAATACTGGATCACACACTTTATAGAATACATCATATTACAAAGAGAAACAAGATTGAAGGTATGTGAAGCATGTGGAACAGGGTCACTATGAAACAATTTCGCATACCAGCTGTGTGTTTTTCCTCTAAAACATCAACCGTGAGAACAACAGATAAGTTGTGAACAGTTAGACACTAGCAAGGAGGGAAAAATGCAGGCACTGCCCGCGCAGAATTTCTATTAATCAGCCTTGATCAGTAGGCTGTTCAGAAATTTAAATACACCACACTGAATACCTAACAGTAACCCAATGCTAGCTTATACTCATGATCGCGGACATAATTGCCCTCTGCCCGTATGACCAAGTTATTACAGGGAGTCCACTATTAGCGAATAGTAGCAGTAGATGTCGTCAAAATGCAGGCAAAGAACAAGCAGCAGCGCTTAAACCCCAACGAAAACGCTTCAGCGATGACAAGGCACTCAGCATGTAAAAATGGTGCTTACAAAGCGGCAAAAGCCATGCATTATGCAATACAGCGAAGTAAACACCATTAACAAAACGATCCCAAATGCGCAACACACAGTTCTTGTACTGCGAAATAAAAGTTTGTGTTAATATATATCTTAGCCAGCGAAACATAATCTGTCTTAAAGCGGTCTTAGAAAATTACGCAATCGAAGGAATGCACCATCTTCAGAAAAACACGACCCAAAGACATACAGTAACTCCACACTAAAAGTGCATCACGGTTCCTATTCTATATTGCACGGGCAAAATATGTTCACGTTGCGCCACAAACGACTTGCTAAAGGCGTTCTTTGCAAAAGAAACAAAATTATTTTTGCAGACAAAAGAAAACAAGTTACCGGCCAAACGAGGTGACGCATTGAAAGTCACGGTAGGTGGGCATATCCGGCGGCACATGACCGGCGCAGCATCAACGTTTTTATGGAAAGAGCAAGGAATGCATGCGCTTTGATGAAAGTCGCTGCACGTATGATAAGCTATTTACCTTTGAGGTGGAGTGGAAGAGAATATCGCTACGCCGCTTCGCGGGCGGTCAGACCGTTACTTGCTCGGCCGCGAAACGGCTCGACTGTGCGCTCTTTACGTAAATATGTTTCTCTACGGTATACGTCAATATATTTATGATATTCCTACCTGATGTGCGCCAGAGTAGGTTGTTTGAGCCCCCTAATTGGCATCATTGACTTCTTTACTGTCCTGGGAACATGTATATGTGCGCCGAAGGTTTATCCATTAGCCATGGTAGTTGGGCCGGACGATATGGGAGGGCATATCCTTTCGGTACTTGCGATTGATGGTCGGAGTACCCTTGTAAAAACCGCAGTCCGGCCGCTCATCCAGAATCTAATAATCTAGAAAGATTATTCGCTTCTAAAGACCACTCAAGTTCTGGCAGCAACACTCGTTTCATAACTTTTCCAACACATCTTGCTAGCCCAAGTGGCCGGTATGAGGTAAGCGCGAAAGGGGGCTTTCCAAGCTTCAAACGAGCAACCAGGCGGCTAATACTCCAGTGTTCAGTAACAGTATTAGAAGCCCAAATGTTATTGAAGTAATTAAGTAGAGCAGTTTGACCATCCTTGTCTAGATTGGATAAAGTTGGACAAGAAATACTGTTACGACTAGGCGCAGATGAATGCCGAGAAGAGGCAAGAGCAGCGTCTAATTCAGGTAATGAAAAAGGCAAGTCGTATTTGTCATTCGGTAAAGGTGGCGCGAAAACCTCTGAAATAGGGAACTTTGCCTACGTTGTGCCCACTACCGTTGTGCAGAAATCTTCTCCTATGCCAACTTTATTGCGGCGTTGATACAAGAGCAGGGCACGACATTCGTGCCTTTCTTGCGGAGGTGAGCGTAAGCTTCTCGCAACATGCCAGATAATCCGGAACAGAAGCTTGCGGGAATTGAGTGATGAGCAAAACGGTCCCCAGCGTTGTCGTCCTAACCTCTCAAGGAGGCGCAAAACTTGTCGTTGAGCTCAGCGAGAAAGGGCGAGATCATATGCATATATTGTTCCTCTCTACTTCCTTTCCGTCAGCCGACGGAGCGCGCGTAGCCTCTCGAATTCCACGTCAGTGCTAGACACTGACGCAAGAACACAAACATAACGAGTGTTTTCACTGAGAGAGGAAGTAACCATACCTTCTATTTCTGATGGCTATTGGAGGTCCACGCAGGCAGTATCCACAGATGACCTAAAGGCGGGCGCATCTGTGTATCGAACACGAGACGAAGTGGTTGGTGTGAACCACTTGACGCATATGTACGTCGGTATGCGATCACTCCCATGTGTTTCCACATCACTACACCAATTAACAGAGGTATGGATCCTTCTGGAAACACACCACATCCAAGCAATTGCTTTAGGTTGTTCCACATAGAAATGTCAGTGAGCCGTCATTTATATGGCCGCGAAACCTTCAAAACATTATTTGTTGTTTTTTAACAGCCGCCGTCATACGGGCTTATCACTTTGATTCTGGACCGCGTATCAGTTCCGTAATCTTTGTTAATGCTCGATGTCTCGAGTCACACCTTTATCAGTTTTGTTGTAGCGCAAGATGCACCGAGATCTGTCTCGAAGGTTCCGGCCACTCGGGTGCTTTCCACAATGTTCCAGCCCGTGCTGGTAGCTGTTTGCGACGTTATCTAGATTGTTCTGTGCAGCCTTTAAATTGAGCGTTGACGAGTGTGACGAGCATTCTTTTTCCGATGACCGACGAGCACGTTTGTTGCTATCGCCGCCGCTGAGTTGCTAAGTTCTTTTGCGGGCACAAGTCAGCCCCAATAAAGAGTTATTTCAGTACCATCACGCCTGTGTCTTTTTTTGGAGTGTACGGCCTTGTCACCACTACGTGACATTTGGTGGAGGTGCTGCCTCTGATCCTTCAAGCGAAGAGCCAAGCCGTGTTCCTGTCGCCCTGAAAGACCAGCCTACAGGTCACCGAGCCAGCCGCCGACTTCAAGGCCTACAATCCGAACACGGTCTGCTGCCTGACCCCATTCGATCTCGGAAGGCTACGACGCTGACAATGTCCCAGCCTACTACAGCACCGGTTGTTTTCGTCCAACCCCGTGAGCCCCCCTGCTTTCACGGACGACCGGATGAAGATGCTGGAGACTGGAACGACCTTTTCGACCGTGTGGTAGAATTCAATGGCTAGAACGACGCTGCGAAACTCAGGCAGGTCTACTTTGCTCTTCGAGGACATGCCTGAGTTTGGTTCGAAAATCATGAGGCAGCTATGAAGGATTGGGAGATTTTTAAAGAAGCGTTTTTGAATGCCTTTTCAAGCATCGTCCGAAAGGAAAGAGCCCAGGCCCTCCTTCAGTCGAGAATTCAACTTACTGACGAGCCTGTCCTGGCATACGTTAAGGAGATGAAGCGCCGCGTCTCGAACGATTGTATGGGCTCCAGCTCACATGGGCCTCGAAGGCAATGAAACGGCCGACGCCGCCGCCCGCGCGCTCACTCTCCGGGCAACGCCTTCAGACCCTTATGATACGGATCTCGAACCCAATCCGGCTCTCACTTTTCGAGAAATTATTGAATTATTTCAATTCGGCCATGCAATTTATCCTAAGCCTTGTAAGGGTCTTACAAAGGTGGAGGAACGCACACTCCTCCGCCTTTACACCAAAACGCTGCTGTGCCCGGCAGTTTTAAAACACTTTGATCCTGCTTGTACAGGAAAGTGCCCGCACTGTGCGGAGAAGTCTTCGGACATCTTCCATATGGTGTGGGCATGTCAGTCGACCCCGAACCTCACCCCCAAACCCAACCCCACCCGGGAGGACTGGGAGGCAGCCCTGCTCGGCTGCTCCGATCTGGCAAGCCAGAAGGCCCTGGTTCACCGAGCCCGAGCCGCAGTGGTCGCCAATGGGCTCCTGTAATGAGGAGCCCACCTAGTGTTTGCGTGAGGTTGCTCAGGCTACCTCAAGATTCCTCCGAATAAAGGTTTTACACACACACACACACACGTCAAAGAATCGCTTTTTGCAAGTCTTGTCCGAAATCCGCTAAAAACCGTGGCGGAATTTGAAACGGAGGCTTCTACTATCGAGAAGACGTTGGCCACCCGGATGCGCCACTACGAGCGACCACTTCAGCCGGACTACTCAACCCACTACTCCAACGCATCTGCAAGCGGAGAGAACCTTCGGGACCTCATCCGGGAGATCGTGCGAGAGGAGCTCCGCCGAATGCTAGCATCATCGCAACAACCCCAGGTGGCGACGCTCGCGGACGTCGTCCGTGAAGAAGTTCAGCAGGCGCTGGACGTTCCTAAAGCAACGACTCCGACGGCTCCAGAGCATGAATCAGCAGCGATGGACTATGCAGCTGCATTATGTCGTCCTGCACCCCGACGCGACCTCCCAAGCCCTCGTCGCTACCAACCTGCTTCCGAAAGCCGCCCCTTGGTCCCCGCCCGCCAAGCCTACCAACGACCCCCAAGCCCCAGAAAGTGCGACGCCTGGAGGACAGCAAACAACCGACCGCTCTGCTTCCATCGTGGTGAGGCAGGACACATCCTCCGTCACTGCCCGTACAGGCGGATCGGCCTCCGTGGTTTCGCTGTCTGCGCCCCACGACCCCGTCCTGGCGAGCGACCACAGGAAATCAACGACCTCCTGCGCAGCGGAGAGCACTCGTCTCCAAGGCTTCTGTCACGCTCCCCATCACCGTACAATGCCCGATTTGCGTCGCCGGGCCGCGGTTACGTGCAAGCATGGTCTCCTAGCCCCCGTAGCGAAAACTAAAGGCAGCAACCTGTGGAGGTGAGGTTGCTCAACGGCGAAAAGGCGAAGATCCTCCGCCGCCGACGACCACTAACTACGACGCAACCATTTCATCGCCGTTCCACACGACGACATCGATGAAAACACGACCAGAGTGCAAGCAGACATAGCCGCCCAGCGAAGTAACAACGGTATGCCCCGGCCATGACCTGAAGAAACGACGGAGCCGAGATCGGACACTAAGGCCCACGTGCAATGCGAGGACGCGAACAAGTGACCTTGAAGTTGATATCGACGGTCGCAGAGTCATTGCCCTTGTAGACACCGGAGCTGACTATTCAGTCATCAGTGGACCGTTAGCCGCCCATCTCAGGAAAGTTACAACCGCTTGGGATGGCCCCCTGATTCGCACCGCAAGTGGCAACCTGATTACTCCATCGGGACGATGTACTGCAAGAATAACTGTAAATGGGCGTACTTACCCCACCAGCTTTGTGGTCTTGCAGCCGTGTTCCCGCGACGTGATTTTAGGCATGGACTTCCTAAATGAAAATAGGGCTATCATCGACATCCGATCCAAGCTCATCAAGCTCTCTGCAGACAAATTCATACCTGCTACGACGACGTCGACGCAACACGTCGCTCTAAACGTCCTCGACGGAGAATTGACCGTGCCGCCCCGATCAAGCGTCGGCATCAGCGTAGGTAGCACAGACATTGAAACCGTTGAAGGCATCGTCGAAGGAAATATCCAATTGCTCTTGGAACGAGGTATCGGCATCGCAAGAGGCATCGCTAAATTCCGGAGAGGACAAGCTCAGGTGCTGGTAACAAACTTCACTGAAGAATACCGGCATCTCAACAACGGCACGACCATCGCTTTTCTCGACAAATTAGCGGACCTCAAAGACGTATTCGCCCTCCACGAACAACCACTGGAAGACGCACCGGACCAATTCCGTTAGTCCACATTTGACATCAACCCAGTATTGACACACAGAAGTTAAAACCAGATTCGCAGTCTTCTTCGAAACTACAGGGAGTGCTTCTCGTCATCATCCAAGGTATGATAAACACCACTGGCCAAGCACCGCATTATAACGGACGAACATGACCGACCTCTGCGCCAAAGCCCTTATCATGTATCGCCGCGAGAACGGCAGGCCATTCGCGATCAAGATGAGGAAATGCTGAGTGATGACGTAGTCCAGCCATCGAACAGCCCCTGGGCGGCACCAGTCGTTTTAATCAAGAAGAAAGACAGCACACTTCGCTTCTGCGTTGATTACCGCCGCTTGAATAGCATAACGAAGAATGATGTCTACCCGCTTCCCCGCATCGACGACACTCTCGACCGGCTCTGCAATGCAAGGTACTTCTCATCGATGGACTTGAAGAGCAGATATTGGCAAATTGAGGTCGACGAAAGAGATCGCGAGAAGACCGCATTCATCACACCGGACGGCCTTTATGAGTTCAAGGTGATGCCAAAATGGCCTCTGCTCTGCACTAGCCACGTTTCATCGAGTAATGGACACAGTCCTGGCAGGCTTGAAGTGGCAAATTTGTTTGGTATATTTGGATAACGTTGTTGTCTTCTCGTCAAACTTTGAAGACCACCTAAAACGACTACAGACAGTGCTGGAAGCCATCAAGTCATCGGAACTAACGGTAAAAGCAGAGAAGTGTCACTTCGCCTACGAAGAACTCCGGTTCCTAGGTCACATCGTTAGCAAAGACGGTATTGGCTCAGACCCGGAGAAAACAGCTGCAATCGTACAATTCCCACCGCCTGCCGACAAGAAATCTGTGCGCCGATTCCTTGGGCTGTGCGCTTATTATCGACGATTTGTCAGAAACCTTTCGCGGATCGCCGAACCGTTGACGCAGCTTACGAAGGCTGACGTATCTTTTAAATGGGAAGCGCCGCAAGTAGAAGCCTTCGACGAACTCAAGCGCCGCCTGCAATGCCCTCCTGTACTCGGCCACTTTGATGAAAACGCCGAGACCGAAATTCACACCGACGCGAGCAGTGTGGGGGTAGGAGCCGTTCTCGTCCAGAAGAGTGCCGGACAGGAGAAAGTAATCGCCTACGCTAGCAGGTCCCTCACAAAAGCCGAAGTCAATTACTCGACGACCGAGGAGTGCCTCGCAATCATCTGGGCCACTTCTAAGTTTCGTCCATACCTATACGGCCGACCATTCAAGGTGGTAAGCGACGATCACGGGCTCTGCAGGCTGGCTAATTTGAAAGATCTTTCCGGCCGCCTTGCCAGATGGAGCCTACAACTTCAAGAATTTGACCTGACCGTAGTCTATAAGCCGGGCCGGAAGCATTCCGACGCAGACTGCTTACCCCGCGCTCCCGTCGATGCTCCCCCGAAGGACGATGACGACGAGGCCTTTTGTGACCGGTAAGCTCCAGCAGTTTCGCAGAACAACAGTGATCAGACCCTGAGCTGAAAGCGCTAGCCGATTACTTGGAAGGAAAGACCGCTTCCCCTCCTGGTGTGTTCAGGCGACATTTATCATCCTTCACGTTAAGCAATGACCTCCTCGTGAAGAACTTCGCACTCAGCAAGACCAGGCAGATTCTCGTAGTGCCTAAAACCCTTCGGCAAGAAATTCTGCAGGCGTTGCACGATGAGCCCACAGCAGGCACCTAGGATTTGCGCGCACATTGCGTCGAATCCAGGAGAAGTATTACTGGCCGCGACTGCCTGCCGAAGTTGCCCACTACGTGAAGACGTGTCGTGAGTGCAAACGACGCAAGACGCCACCGATCAGACCAGCAGGACTACTAAACCCGATTCCGCCCCCAATCCTGCCCTTTCAACAAATTGGAATGGATCTCCTCGGCCCCTTTCCATCTTCGTCTATGGGTAACAAGTTTATCATCGTGGCCACTGACTACCTTACCCGTTACGCCGAAGAAAAAGCACTACCCAATGGTACCACGGCAGAAGTCGCCAAATATTTTGTCCAACAAATTCTCTTGCGACACGGCGCCCCAGAAGTGCTCATCACGGACAGAGGAACGGCGTTTACGGCAGAGTTGACGCAAGCCATCCTGGAATACAGTCACACAAGCCATCGACGAACAACTGCGTACCATCCCCAGACCAATGGCCTTACGGAGCGCCTGATCAAAACGATCACGGACATGATCGCTATTTACGTCGACGCTGAACACAAGACCTGGGACGCCATCTTGCCGTACGTGATCTTCGCGTATAACACTGCAGTCCAGGAGACGACCAGAGCGACCCCGTTTATTGTTGTGTACGGCAGGGAGCCCACGACGACGCTCGACGCAATGCTGCCGCACGTAACCAGCGAAGACAACCTTGACCTCGCCGCCTACCTGCAGCGTGCAGAGGAAGTCCGATGACTCGCACGGCTGCGTATTAAAGACCAACAGCGCACCGACAGTCGACGATACAATTTACGACGACGCCTCGCAGAGTACAATCCAGGAGACCAAGTGTGGGTTTGGACACCAATTCGCCGTCGCGGATTAAGTGAAAAGTTGTTGCGTCGATACTTTGGGCCATACAAAATCCTTCGCCGCGTCGGACCACTGGACTATGAAGTCATTCCCGACGGAACGTCAGAATCACAACGGGGACGCGCACGCCCAGAAATTGTACGTGTACGACTGAAGCCATATTACGCCTGTTAAAGAATCTGTGGTGTTTAAACTTTGCAGTGTTTATGTTTAAGTTTCTTTGTTTTGGAACATCGAAGCGATGTTTTTTTAAGGGGAGAGTAATGCCGGGAAACCTTCAAAACAGTATTTGTTGTTTTTTAACAGCCGCCGTCATACAGGCTTATCACTCTGATTCTGTTCCGCGTATCAGTTTCGTTATCTTTGTTTGTTAATGCTCGTTGTCGCGAGTCACACCTTTATCAGTTTGGTTGTAGCGCAAGACTTTGAGATCGCCGCCGCTCCTTCGCTGGCTTCGTTGTTGTCGTCCTCATCTGAAGAATCGCACGAAGCTTTAATACCAGCCTTCCTTAAGTAACTGATAATTGTCCTTGCTGGTTGACTGCCAGGACGCAGACAACTTATTCCCATAAAAACGTTAATCTTCGCTTCCCGTTTATGGTGCATGTTCAGTAAAATTTGCTGGATCATGCGCTGCTTGTCTGCACACTTCACACATGCACATGTTAACTCTTACGTACTCAACTCACGTGCGGTGTACATGTGGTGCTATTGTTACCAAGTAACATTGTTGCTTAGAGATTTATGGCAGCCTTCGTGTCAGTTTTGTCAAATGCGTAACTGCCAACAAACTCTTCCGATTTGACCATAAGACTTCTTATTTTTGATCGAACGTTCAGATTGTATTACCGCTGCCCTAAATCTTCTAATAAGTGGCCTCTTTCCGCATAAGAACGATTTTTGCAAAACCGGTAGCGAGGCATCTGCAGCTGCGTAGTAATCACTGGCATCACCATCAGAGGCCACACTAGCGCCACTGGCATCATCGGCTAAGCAGCTGATCATGGCCAATTTGAGCCAAGCCAAAGTAGCCACGGTTGGCCGCATTGTTGTGATCGTGGCTCCGGACAAGGCCCATGCAGATTTTTCGGCAGCTGAAAACTGAAATGGGCAATTCATTCCCATGGGCTGTGGCGGTCAGTTACCTTGCCGGGCTGAAACGGGTGAAGCGACCCTCGTCATGCCTTTACTCTGCCATGGGAAACAACTGAAGCGAGGGACTCATATCTGCTTGACAAAGATTGTCAAGCAACCTTCTTGACGGAGGGAGCCGAAAGCGGAACCAAGCCGATATCCGGAACGGTAGATGTGATTTGCTTAACCACCAACTGCAGAATGACTTGTCAAGAGCTTTGACCTTCCCGAGAGCACGGTGCTGGACACCTCAGCCAACGGTCTGTTTTCTGCAGGTGTCACGAAATCGGCGCTTATTTTCATCAAGCCGGCACGGCGCGAGGCCCGCGCGGCGTCGCGTGGAAAGCATGTAGAGAAAAGCCCCCTTCCCCGCGCGGGAGAGCCCGTAGCTTTGTACGCGTTGCCGTCACCCTCTTTCTCATTGCCCGGGGAGGACGGTGGTTCGTCGGACTGGAATACGCCAGAAAATTCCGCAATCTTCTATGGGACCTAGCCAATGACGACCCGCGGCTCGACGGGAGAGGAAGTGGGAGATATAATCAGCGAAGCTATGTGTGTGTGCGCGCTAGTTTTGACGCGTGCTAACAAACAGACGCGGCGCGCCCTACTTAAAGCGGCCGCGCCGCTTGTTGAGTCAGTCAGACAGTCAGTCAGTGTTTGCGACGTGCTCGCCTTTCGGCTGGACTCCCGGGGATCACCCGCTGCTGGCAAGCCCACGGACCTACAAGGGAGCGGCGCTCGTCTCGTATGGCGGCAACATCGTGACTCTTGAGGCGTCGGACTGCAACAGTGCCCGGTGAACAATTTGGTGTTTGTTTATGTAACTCTCTCGTCTTTGATTTGTTGTAAAGCCTCTGTGTTATTGGATCATTCTGTAGATGCATGCTTAGCGTTTGTATTCTGTGAACCTCTCGTCTGTGCATTTAAAGTGTTCGTGTGTATCCCTTTGTATCTCCTCTTGCTGTGCATAAATAGTATTTTGTTTGTTACTTCTGACTCCGATCCTTACTCTGGTTTGAACCGGCGACAGCTGGGCACCAAACGGCCACCCCCTTCAGTCACTACAAGGTAGTTGAATTCCGGCTGAGCTTGCCACGCAGGTCGAGGGCAGCTCCTTTGTCACCGGAAAACAGCTACCCCCACTCACTCTAAGGGTGTCCGGGAGTGTGCGCACCGTTAAGGGCGCATCGTTAATAATACCCCCTAATTATTAACGGGTGACAATTATTCAGAATAATTGTCACCCGTTAATAATTAGGGGGTATTATTAACGATGCGCCCTTAACGGTGCGCACACTCCCAGACACCCTTAGAGTGAGGGGGGTAGCTGTACCGGTCGCAAAGGAGATGCCCTCGACCTGCGTGGCAAGCTCAGCCGGGAATTCAACTACCTTGTAGTGACTGAAGGGGGTGGCCGTTTGGTGCCCAGCTGTCGCCGGTTCAAACCAGAGTAAGGATCGGAGTCAGAAGTAACAAACAAAACAGAATTTATGCACAGCAAGAGGCGATACAAAGGGATACACAAGAACACTTTAAATGCACAGACGAGAGGTTCACAGAATACAAACGCTAAGCATGCAACTACAGAATGATCCAATAACACAGAGGCTTTACAACAAATCAAACACGAGAGAGTTACATAAACAAACACCAAATTGTTCACCGGGCACTGTTGCAGTCCGACGCCTCAAGAGTCACGATGTGGCCGCCATACGAGACGAGCGCCGCTCCCTTGTAGGTCCGTGGGCTTGCCAGCAGCGGGTGATCCCCGGGAGTCCAGCCGAAGAACAGGCGAGCACGTCGCAAACACTGACTGACTGTCTGACTGACTCAACAAGCGGCGCGGTCGCTTTAAATAGGGCGCGCCGCGTCTGTTTGTTAGCACGCGTCAAAGCTAGCGCGCACACAAACACAGCTTCGCTGATTATAGCTCCCTCTTCTCCTCCCGTCGAGCCGGGCGTCGTCATTGGCTAGGTCCCATAGAAGATTCCGGAATTTTCTGGCGTATTCCAGTCCGACGAACCACCGTCCTCCCCGGGCAATGGGAAAGAGGGTGACGGCAACGCGTACAAAGCTACGCGCTCTCCCGCGCGGGGAAGGGGGCTTTTCTCTACATGCTTTCCACGCGACGCCACGCGGGCCTCGCGCCGTGCCGGCTTGTTGAAAATGTGCGCCGATTTCGTGACAGCAGGTGCCGAAACTGCACCGATAACCAGGCACACCAGTGGTGCTGACCCTCTGAAAAGCTGCGAGGAGTTTTCAGGGATACCTCTGGCAGTGGGATAAGCCTGTGTTAACCGCGCGTGCCCACTGATTGGACTGGCCCAATTGAACTTCATTTCTCCATCTAGGGAATTGGTGATTACGTGGGCTTTATTAAAGCGCGGAACTGTATCCATGGTAGCTAAGAAGTAGCTCGGTAGCTAAGGGGCTCAGCTTTGCTCCTCTCGTCCGAGTTCCTCTTCCTGCTTTGCCATGGAAATGGTGTATATAAAACTTTTTTGCCAACTCTACCTATGCTCCCCGTCCGACGTCGTCCGCCTGATGACGCTGCTCAGAAGCCTTGGCCCCCGAAACCGATCACATCCGCATAAAGAAATCACTTTGCCGATTGCGACCAATAGTGGTGCGGTGGTCTTTTCTCGTAGGCAGCGGTTGTGCACAGTTCATGCTGCCACAGTAAATGTAGACGTTTCGGCTTCGGTCTCTGATTAAATCTAAGTCATAGACGGAATTGCATGTAAAAGGGCTATTAATGATTTTTCATTAAAGGACTAAGACAGCAAACCGATGGCGCTGAGGTAAAACGGTGGTGGTGCAACGCCGATTAGTTTGCGTTGGCGGCGGAGGTGTAGCTAGAACACTTGGTGACAACATGCAGATGTCTTGGCACACACCTCTAGGACTTGCATCTCTTGCTTTCTGTCGCTGCTTGTGTGTACATTTGTATTAGGACTCATTGACACTGTGTGAAAGTGCTCCTCACTCCACCCCACCCCCCCTTCCTTCTCCTCTGAAAGTCGAAGTATTGAACATGCCCATTCCTCCCTCCCTCTGGTGCAAGTATAAAAAAAATCTTCAAATTTTTGATGTCGTAAGGTTGGCAGGTATGCAGATGTTAACATTGGTGCTGGATCTGTGTTATACAGCCTACTTAGTTAAAAAATACTGCTGTCTTGTCGCATAGACATTGTGTATAGATGGAGGCACAATTGGAAGTTCTTAAGGTAAATATAGGCGCTAACGTGGAAGTAACAACTAGGCCACTGGAATTTAAATTCACCAGCAGTGCAAGGGAAAACTACGCAAGTCCTTGCTATGGGCAGTATGGTTTTTATGGCAAGGGCCATTTTGTGGAACAACTTGAGCCGAGCATCAGTGTAACTAGATGGCGCAGCATTCTTTATGCTTGAACTAAAGAAAAGCAGGCGGGTGACACAAGAGAGATCTGAGAATTTGATACCTTCAGCTAGATCTAGCGGGACACAACAGCTTTTGCCTGGCTACTCTGAAGCGTTAGGTAGGGAAAATGAGAGCAGGTGCTTAAATTGGCATGACACAACAGCCACATACCGGACGGCTAATGTCAAAGATATGGTATCATACTATATATTGTAAGGCTGTGATGTTAGAGTTAAGAAGCAGTTGCTCGTGACTGTTGCACAAACAGTGTGAAAGACATTGCTGTACAGCAGACCTTATCATATACACTGCTGAGCAGAAAGTTGATTGGTGGCACAAACTGAGCATCTGAGAACAGGCATCAGCTCAGTTTAAAGCCATTTTTGCAACATTTGACAACCATGCAGTAAGCCAAGCTTCACTGAGTTAGTACCTAGGGTAGTGCAAATACTGTCTCTCCAGCTCTGCACAGCTTGAAAGATGTCATTTGAACTGTGATTGCCTGAAAACACTTTGCACTTGAAATCAAATGTTTCTTTTTCAGATGCAGTTGAGCAGCACACCCTGAAGTTCCAGGAGAGCACACCAAATTCGAAGCAGCGCAGCTCTGTCAACCGCTGTCTCGCAGACATGTTGAAAGTTAAGAAATGAGGGCCAAGCAAAAAACATTTTTACTGTTGACACTGCTGCTTCTGTGCTTCCTGCACCTTGGATTTGAAGTCTCCGACCTTCAAGCTGAAGTGTGGGATTCTTAACCATAGCAACTGTAGACCAATGTTTTTCATATTGAAGTCTGCGAAACCTACGCTCACAAAAAAGGTCACACAATAGCTCTTGCCTGGCTAACACAGTTTTGTAGTGTAAAAGCATGGAAGCTCAAAGCTGCATTTAGTTTCTCCAAGCAAAATAAATGCGAGAAGTGTGCGGAAATGAAGAGCGCGTGAAAGGGAAGGAGAGCATCTGCAATATTTATTGCTGGTATCTGTGAAACTCGCTGTAGCTGTACTGCTCAATGGGGCAGCAAATGCAAAACATCTCGGGTGTCCGATGAGCGAGTGGCGCAGTGTTGGGAGCATTCGACACCCTTCTAGTGGCATGCTGCGAAAGATACGTAGAACCATATTCCCATATACGCACAGTCGTATAAACTCCGTATTATACGAAGTCCGTACGATTTCTGTATTGTACGAAGTCCGTGCGATTTCTGTATCATACGATGTCCGTACGATTTCTGTATCAACGGAGTTCCGTACGATTTCTGTACCATACAGAATTCCGTACAATTTCTGTATCATACGGGATTCCGTATTCCAGTAATTGCGTATGAACGAAAATACGGAATGAATATATGCGGATGTTTTCAGTAGGGCTTCTATAGAAAGTTTGCGTGCGCGTGTGCGTATTTGTGTGCGTGTGCGTGCATGTGCATGTGTGTATGTGCGTCATGCTCTACATCTTCGGATGTT
Source organism: Amblyomma maculatum (assembly GCF_055883805.1). NCBI lineage: Eukaryota > Metazoa > Arthropoda > Arachnida > Ixodida > Ixodidae > Amblyomma > Amblyomma maculatum. The sequence continues at coordinate 10,342,960 of NC_139350.1, forward strand.
TATTTTGAATTCGATGCCTAATAAAAAAAATATTGGCCAGCGGTTCACAACTAGAACCATCATGGCAACGAGGTACTCACCACAGGCGGTCTGCCATGCGGCGACAGTGCTCCCGCCAGTTACACCAGCGATCCATTTGTCTTGCAGCATTGCGATTTAGGTCATATGCTTTCTCGTTATATACAGCCCACAAATCTTAATCAAGTTAGAGGAGAAGAGATGTCGCACGAAGTATTCAAACTGACGACATTTGCAGCATCATATTATGGTGTATAGCTTTTGGTATATACACTATTCTATAGCCAGCTAAAACAGGTTCTATGGCTCCCAGTCTGTAGCCGTAGATGCATTGACATTTCTATAAACGGATAAAGATAACTGATACTCATAACTGTACGGCTACTAGTCTATAGCTCCGGGAGCAAACACTTTTCTACAGGCAGCTAAAGCAGTTTATATGGCTTTCAGCATGTAGCTTTCGAGGCATTCACATATCTATGAAAGCTAAAGATAACTGTATGACTACTAGTCTATAGCTTCAGGAGCTTACACTGTTCTATTGCCAGCTAAGCAGCTTATATGGCTTGCAGTCTGCAGTTTCAGAGGCATTCACATTTATAAAGACAGCTAAAGGTAACTGTATGACTAGCAGTCTACAACTTCAGGAACATACACTTTTCTATAGCCAGCTAAAACAGCTCATTTCGCTTGCAGTCTATAGCTTAAGATGCATTCAAATTTCTATAGACAGCTTAAGATAACTGAATTACTAATATGCTATAGCTCTAGGAGAATAGACTTTTCTATAGCTTGCTCAAACTAATTCTATGGCTTGCAGTGTATAGCTTTACATGCATTCAAATTTATATGATTATTAATTTATAACTTCACAGACGTATGGATTTCTATAGTTAGCTAAACAAATTTTGCTTAGTTAAAAAGGTAAAGAGAAAGTGGTATATAAATTTTATAGCTGCCTATATATATTCCAATGGCACTTTATAGCTTACTATGAAAGTCCATAGGTAGACATAGCTAATCATAATCTTTTCCATTGAAGCACATATACCATTTTTTTACAGGAGTGCTCAAAGGCATAGAGGTATTAAACTGATGTGGAGCATCCAATATGATGTAAGATGAAGCAGTTAAGTGAAAAGTGAAGATAACCCAAAGAATAGGACAGGATAGTAGCTTCGGGTGTTCTGGGGTACTTGCACATAGAGAATTTGACGTAGACGTGCAGCGGATGCTGCGAACGCCCCTTTCATAATGAACCGAAGCCGCAAAAAGTCTAAAAAGCGTTTTACTTAAGGGCCACATCTCTTGTCTGCAATGTATCAGAACTCGAGATAGCTTCCGCAACTACTGCCTGTCGAGACCGCTTTGCCACGTCAAGGAAAGATGAAATAAAACTACTCAGTTTGTTACTGACCAATAACGTTATCCAGTGTTAAAATATACCTAATTTCGGACATGCTCATCAGCGCACGCTCGTAAGTTTGCACATTGCTTGGATGAGCTTATGAAGCAACAAAACACATTTACTAGTTGCCCTTCTAGCATGATTGAACTAATGAGCCATCGCTACCTACACGTACCGTACCCCTCTCGCTTAGGAAAGGGTTTAGTTTCGACCTTCGATACCCACCTAATTAGGTGGAATTTATTTTCATCTAAATATACCAATATTATGTAGAAATCTTGAATGGTCCACCCCTTGAGCACTTTTCTTCATGGCGATTGTTTTATTTTTCTTTACTTCAAACTTCTACATATATTTGCATTCTTCAGATTTCTCGGATTATGTCCGTCGCCGGAGGCATACACAGAACGGAAACGAAGGATTTTCAGTGACATTGGAGCCTTAATACTAAAGCGCAATTGTAGGAACAGTAAAACAAAATATATTTATTCATAAGCTGCCTGTCATGGGATGTCTACTCTCGTCTAATAGAATACCAGCAAAGGCTTGCTGTAACTGAGATTGAGCTTTTTTTGTGCATGACCAAGAGTGATAAACTTATGAGCTTCCTCTTGGAGCAGAGCATATTGAGGGCATAGCACTTCGTATAGTTTACAAATATGCACTCAAAGCTACATGAGCCAAAATGCAGAGATAATTCTAGTCATTAATTCCTAAATTTACAGATGCCTCTACTTTGGGATATATGTTGGCGTGAAAATTTAACGCCTTCCGTCACTTATGGAGCGAAGAATTCTACCGTTTCAGGTGATCATGTACGTGTGCTTTCGTTGCGTGGTGCGTTTTCCGTTTGTACTCGATTTCATATATCTATTTTTTATATACTCTGCAGTCTGGCCTGTAATTTCCAAGGTTCGTAGCAAGATATTGTTATGTGGTATACCATGCTGGCATTCAGCAAGTGACGAAAGAAGTGTCTGGCTGCGTGGACGAAGACGACGCTCAGTGTTAAGTTGTGCGGCTAAGTGGTGCCCATTGATTTCAGAGTAGCGTCGCCCATCCACCCGTAACATCTTTGGCGGAGGTGCGGGATACTTCATCATCACCCCCTAATACTCGTCCGGAGCTTGGGCGCCCTGCAACTTCGTGCGCCATAAGTTGAAGGAGAGGGGGCATCGCATGGCTTTTCCCCAGCCTGCCGGACCCAGCAAGACCTTGCCATTACTCCGCCCCGTCCCCCCGCCCCGACCACAAGACATGACTAAGGAGAGACTGACCCGAGATGCCACACATGACCACAAGACACAAGGAGAGACCTGAACGACCATATGTGATCCCATTGACCTGATGTGCCGACCAACGACCCCACGACCCAAGACATCACTACAAGGGAATACATCATCTCCTGCCTAAGCCATGCGGTGCGACCTCCGCCATGGGGTCGTGGTGACGTGTGGCCCGCGAGCATCCTGGGCCAAGGTTCATTAGGAATCATCATGCCGGCAAGCCGTTCTCTTCTTCCTTCATCTTCTTCAAGCATCCAGACAACATGCCCATCATCATGCCATGAACTCACCAACATGATAAACTTCCCGTCCACGATCGGAACGATCGCTTGGTGGCCTCGGGTTATGTTACGGACCAGCAAGAGGAAGAAGCGGGCAGTGGCACGAGAAGAGCACTCGCGCTAGGCCCGCTAGCAATTGAATAAACGTCACCTACCATCGCCATCGGTCATGTTCTGTCATCTTTCTCCATCGGCTTGCCGCATCGTAACATTTGGTGGAGGTGAAATCATCGGTCCCGTACAACAGGCTGGATCTCCGGAGTAGACACCACGTCGGTACCGTCATCATGTCCACAGACTCCACCCTCTCTACGGCCACCGCCCCAATAGTCGTCATGGCTCAACCCCGGGACCCGGGCACCTTCTGCGGGACCGACAATGTTGATATGGACGACTGGTTGGTCCTGTACGAACGAAGAAGCACAACCGTTGGGATGAAACGCTCATGCTGGCAATATACTTTATTTGACCGGCACCGCGCGCGTCTGATTCGAAACGCATGAAGACGGACTGACACCTTGGGACGTATGCAAACAGAAGCTTCACGACCTCTTTGGAAAACCCATCGGACGCCGCCTTGCGGCCAAGAAAGACCTGGCATCTCGCGCCCAAACATCGTCCGAATCATATATTTCCTGCATACAAGACGTCCTATCCCTGTGCCGAAACGTCGACTCGGCCATGAGTGAGGAGAATAAAGTGGGCCACATAATAAAGGGTATAGCCGACGACGCCTTTTGCCTCCTCTTATGCAAGGACTTTTCAACTGTGGACTCTGCACTTCAGGTGTGCCGGCGCTTCGAGCCTGCGAAACAAAAACGCATATATCACCGTTTTGACCGCCTGCCGAACACAGCTTCTACCTCGTCCTGTACTGACCTGCCTACTCTCCATCAGCATTCCAATCCGGCTAACCTGACACGAATGGTCCGAGGCTACACCCTTCCTATGGCATCCTTCATCAAGGCTGTTGTTCGCCAGGAGGTTTCTAACATGGGCATTTCTTCTGGCCACGTCCCGGACATCAACTCCAACAAGGCTACACCCTTCCTATGGCATCCTTCATCAAGGCTGTTGTTCGCCAGGAGGTTTCAAACATGGGCATCTCTACTGGCCACGTCCCGGACATCAACTCCAACTCAGCCCCTCCTGTGATCGCTGCTGCCTCTGACTCAGCTTTATGCCTCGATACCGCTACCGCAATCCTAATGACTGGCGTACCACTGACGATCGCACCAACTGCTTCAACTGTTCCCGTGTTGGTCATATCTCCCGTCACTGCCGCAACCGCGGGTCCATGCCGTCACACCCATTCTACTATGTGAATCGGAGTGGAGTCTGCACCGCTCCATTCATCGCCCCAACCTGATCCGTCCCATGCAGATCCTGTTCCACCTGCTCCTGTTTCCTGCCGGTCGCCTTCCCCGCAAACCTCTGTTGACCTTTGCTCCACAATCTAACCTTATTGAAGTCTTTGTGAATAGTGTTCCTGTCTCTGCCCTTATTGACAGTGGTGCTCAACTCCGTCCCCTGTTCCTAGTTTCGTTGTCGCCTGAAGAAAGTCCTGACGCCAGCAGTTTCCACACTGTTCGTGTCGCCAATGGCAGCCCTGCTGCAGTGCTTGGTATGTCTACCACCCATGCAACCATTGCTGGTCATCACATACCACTGTTATTCACAATGCTCCAGGAATGGCCCCATGACCTTATTCTTGGCCTTGACGTCTTGACCGCTCACTCAGCCCTTATTCACTGCTCAACCAGCATTCTATGCCTGGACCTTCCCCACTGCTCTGAAGACCTCTCCCCGCACGGGTCACCTGTTGAAGCAGGTGTTTGTGTGTACTGTGCGACACCACGGACCCCGAGCACCCACGCTTAGCCGTGCGTGGCATCGGCGTGCCTGGAGAAAAGGAGAACCTAGTGGTTGAGCCGATGCCGAGTGTTTGGACCTTAAAAGGCCCCTCGGCTGAGGCAACACACCACTTTGGCCCACGCGTCCCATAGACGGCACCTCCGGGCTGACCCACCCGGGGGAAATTGGCAGTTGCCTTTTCTTGTCCTCCCCATGATCTTTCACTTTCCTGTCTCTTTTCTTGGCACTATCCTGTCCCCTCCTCCTTTCCTGTTTTTCCTGGCGGTGAGGGTTAACCATGTGTGGCTGACTACACTGAGTTACACCATATTGGGTTATAGTTAAGGTGTACGGCTGGTGTGGGCTGGACTTGCTTGCCAATTCCTGTCCCGTCCCCTCGTTGGGCTCCGTGGTGGGTGGCCGGCACCACAGCAGAACAATATACACTTTTTATGCCTTATCCCAAACATGCTGATCGCCTTTTCAAAAAAAAAGGCGGACCGATGTTACCTCTGAATTCTATCAGAAACCCAAACAACCGTTCCCAATGTTTCATATTGTGCACAGTGAGCAATTTGAAAAACCAGCGAGAACAATTTCTCCTTTCTAAGTCTCAAAATCTCTGACTGCCACTGTAGACTCTGGATACAGAGTAACAAAACTGAGTAATGGTGATCTACTGCTTGAGAGCCATGACTATGAACAGTACTCAAGACTCCCCAACTCAATGACCTTTGGAGACACCGCTGTTACCATCACTGCCCACCGGCCACTCAATACAGTTCGTGGAGTAATCTCTGAGCGCGACCTCCTCCTTCTGACTGAACAAGAAATGTTGGAAGGCCTCAAAGACCAGAATGTCACTGACGTCCAAAGAATAAAAATCCGCACAGACAATAAGGAAATATCAACCATGCACTTGATCCTAACATTTGCCGCTAGCCAACTTCCTGAGACTATTGAAGTGGGACACGGGAAGATCTGTGTCCTTCCATACATTCCTAACCCCGCGGCATTGTTTCAACTGCCAGAAATATGGTCATGGTTCACAAACTTCCTGTGCTAAATGGGCTTCAAAAGCACATTCCTCTGAAAACTGCGGGGCCGCTCCACACTGCGCCAACTGCGAGGGGACCACCCTGCATACTCTAGATCATGTTCATCATAGAAAACCGAGAAAGAACTTATTGCGCTAAAAAAAAGAAAATATTTCATACAAAAAAGCGCGCCAAAGGCTCTCCCTAACAAAAAAATTTTTCCTTCAATCCAAGTATGGATTTAGTCGGTATAGCGCATAGGGGCGACGCACTGCAATAGGCTTCAGCCCATGCCAAAAGTAGTCCTCTGGCTGGGCCTTCCACGCCCGTGGCTGACATAGCGCAAGTTACCCTGTCGTCAACTCGCAATGGCCCCCTGACTTCTGAGTCAGCAGCCCAAAAGGCTTCTCCGAGTAGGGGGAGGCCTACAACTCGACCACATACTTCCTCTCCACGGGCTTCCAGAGCCTCGGGTGAGGTAATGGACACCAGCCCCGGCACACCCGTGTCGCAAGGCCAGTGCAACTCTCTGAACAAAAGGGAAAGACCCTATTAACGGGTCCTGAAGATAAATAATCTCCAAAACCACATACACAAACATAACTTTCCTAGTACAATGGAACTGTAGATGTCTACTGAATAACTACAGTGACATTAAGGGCATACTAGGATCAATGACACCAATAGCCTTATGCATACATAAACAAACCTTGGCACGAAAAACATAAACATCCTTAAGCATGACAACAACTTCCGCTGCGACAGAGAACAGCCAAATAGACTTTCGGGTGGTGCCGCATTTATTGCACAAAATGGAACTGCAGCTAGAGAAATAAAGCGCAACACCCAATTTGAAGCCGCTGCTGTTAGTGTTGTGAGTTACAAAACGATAATAGTATGCTCAATTTATATCCCACCACACCTTCCATATACACTACAGGACATTGTGCACTTTTTTAATCAACTACCTGAACCCTATGTTGTAGTTAGCGATTTTAATGCCCACTCTCTTTTTTGGGGTAGCGAGCGGACGGACTCTAAAGGTCAGAGAATCGAAGATTTTATTCTATCAAACTATGTCTGCTTAATTAATACCCGTAAACCAACGTACTGCGGTCCCAGTTCAGGCAAAATGAGTTGCCTTGACTTAGCCCTTTCATCACCATAATTTTTTAATGATTTTAACGGAGATGTTTTGAATGACCCCCGTGGGAGTGATCATTTACCTGCTGTTTTAAAACTAACATCATCTGCACCCATAATGTCCACTAAACCTCGATGCTGGAAGATACATCTTGCAGATTGGTTCCCTTTTAGAATAAATGCCACATTTGAGAGAGAATATTCAGAACAGCTCAGCATAGATGAGATTAACAAGAAGTTTACAACTTGCATAATATCGGCAGCAACACTAGCTATTCCCCAAACACTAGGAGATGCACAAACAAAACACAAAGTATGGTGGACACACGAATGAACACAGGCAAAAAAACAACAGAGCAAAGCCTGGGAAGCTCTCCGTAGATACTTTAAGGCAGAGAATTCATTGAACTTTAAGAAGGCTAAGGCCAGGGCACGCCACATTCGAAGGAATACGGAAAAAATGCATGGCAAGAATATGTTTCCTCTACCAGCACTGCTATGTCCTCAAAGAAAATGTGGGAGCAGGTCCGGAAATTTACTGAAGATAATACCCCATTCACATTTCCTATGTTAACACCCGGTACACAAACATAATTAGAAGAACAGGCTAATATTTTAAAACATTTTGCCAAAGTTTCAAGTTTATTTCACGACACCCGCACATTCCAAAAACACAAATCAATAGTAGAGAAACAAAAACTCCCCTCTGGAGCAGGTCTACATGAGGAGCACAGCCAGCCTTTCACATTAAAGGAACTAAATAGAGTGTTAAACTTGGGAAAAAAACAGCATCAAGCCCAGACTCTATACACTATGCGATGCTAGATCATCTCTCCGAAGCTGCCGTAGAGGCACTCTTGGCAATTTTTAATAAACTATAGATAACTGGCAAAATACCGCAGGCATGGAAAAGACCCATAATAGTACCATTTCTAAAACCCGGAAAATCACTAACAAGTCCTAGCAGTTACATACCTATAGCTCTTACCAGCTGCATCGTAAAATCGTTCGAAACCATAGTAAACATCAGACTCATGTTTGTTCTTGGATCTCGGCAACTGCTGGACATACATCAGTGCGGTTTTAAAAATTATCTTCCACAACCGATCAGCTTGTTCGTCTAGAGAACAGAGTCCGGGAGGCGTTCATCCACAGACAGAAGTGTATCGGGGTTTTCTTCGACCTGGAGAAGGCCTACGATACCACGTGGAGGTTCGGCATCCTCCGTTACCTAGTAGACCTAGGGATTTACGGGAGGATGCTGAACTGCCTGAGCGACTTCCTGGCTGACCGCACATTCAGAGTTCGCATAGGTGCAATCTTCTCAAACACTTTTATTCAAGAGAATGGCGTACTTCAGGGGTGAATTCTGAGCACAACTCTTTTCATACTAAAAATAAATTCTTTAGCTATAGTAATCCCAAAGTCCATAATGTATTCCTTTTATGTAGATGACTTACAGATAGCATGCAGTTTCTCCAACATAGCTACATCTGAGAGACATATACAGATCGCACTTAATAAACTAGCTGCGCGGGCAGACAAAAATGGTTTTCAGTTTTCACCACAAAAGACAGTAGCTGTCGTGTTCTCACTAAGATGAGGCATACAGATTGATCCCACGCTACACGTGAATCATATCCTACTGCCAGTCAAACAGCCACACAAATTTTTAGGCATTACATTTGACAAAAGAGCTCACATTTCTACCCCATGTAAAAAATTTAAAAAAAAGCTATCCGAGCCCTTAATGTCCTAAATGTTCTGTCACGAAATGGTTGGGGGCCTGATCGACCATGCCTGTTGCAAATCTATCACTCTGTGGTTCGTTGCAAGTTAGATTATGGATGCGTAGTATATGGCTCGACAAGACCGTTCTACTTGAAACTCCTCGATTCCTTTCATAATCTTGGTTTGCGCCTAGGTATCCGGAGCATATAGAACATCCCCTGTAGCCAGTCTTTATGTAGACTCAAATGAGCCTCGATTAGAGGATCGCAGAACTGCACAAATGTGCTCATGGCTTAAAAATCAGTTTTTTCGCGAGGCATCTCTGCTACCCCCCCATTGTAACAAAATTCCCGTCTAAAGCACTATTCCTGAACAAAGCAAATTCTATCAGGCCGTTGGTTAAGCGGTTTGAAGATAAATGACAAGAACTAAACTTGCTTGATGTTTTACTTGACTATGCACCAATAAATAACCCTCTAGCATGATGGTACAACCTTCCTGCAGTATGCGACTTTTCACTTACACATTTACAGAAAATTAAAACACCACAGGAGGACATATTACAAGAATTCTTTGCAGTCCAAGAAAAATATGATGCCGACACCGAATATTCTACCGACGGCTCAAAAACAGAAGTACACGTAGAAAGTGCAGTAGTTCAAGGCACCAGTAAAACAATAGTACGACTGCCGGAGTGCGCTTCCGTTTTTACTGTCGAATGCTACGCTGTATGTGTCGCTGAAGAGGAGATAGCGAAGAAGAAAATAAAAAACAGTGTAATCTACCCCGATTCATTAAGCCTAATTAAAGCCGTACAACACAAAAATGCTCAACAACCTTTATAAGGAACCATAATACACATTGGTAAAATCACAGCTCGAAAAAGTAACAAAGTTCTGCTGGCTCCCTAGCCATGTTAGAATTGAGGACAATGAGAGAGCGGATGTATGTGCTACACAAGCCCGGTTTGGCCAAATTACAGAAATGAGCATGACACATAGGAATTGTTTAAATCTCTTATACACTAAATTAAGAGGTAAATGGCAAGCTACATGAAATGAACAAGTAGGCAACAAACCACATTGCGCCCTGCCGGGGTGGTGCAGTGGTTCCGGCGCTCGATTACTGTTCCCAAGGACGCGGGATCGAATCCCGGCCTCGACGGCCGCTTTTCTATGGAGGCGAAAAGCAAGGCGCCCGTGTGCTGTGCGATGTCAGTGCACGTTAAAGAACTCCAGGTGGTCGAAATATTTGGAGTCCTCCATTACGGCGTCTCTCATAGCCTGAGTCGCTTTGGGACGTTAAATCCCACAAGGCAAACCAAACCACAAACCACATTTCGCGAAGCCCTTTTTATCTGAATGGAAATCCTGTAGACATCCGGAACGTTTTAGAGGAGTAATTTTATGTCGCTTACGCATCGAACACACCCACCTCACCCACAATTTCTTACTAACGAAACAAAACAAACCGCTCTGTGAAAGGTGCGGTGATGAACTCACCGTTAACCACATCTTAATTGCCTGTTCAGAGCTATAAGAATTAAGGAAAAAAAAAACAATTTACAGTATTTTATAAAGAACACATCTCATTACACCCTATGCTCCTTTTAGGTGAATAAGCACTTCTTGATTCTGCGCAGATTTTTAAATTCCTTAAATATGCCAACATTTTAAACAAACTATAACAATCCAGATATACCATTTTAACATCTGTCATCCGTTTTAACCTTGTGTTTGGCGCAGCATAGCCTTCGTCGCTTTTGCGCCATGAAATCCCGTATAACTAACTGAAGACCTCTCCACGCCACCTGCCGCCTTCGGTCAGCAAAATATTTCCGCTTCCCTCCGGAAGCTGTTATTTATATTCCTATGTGCCCTTCCCCGCCTGTGCCCGATGGAGACTATCTGGCGAGCCCAATTACAGACGTCGTCCAGCAGCGTCATGTCATCCTCCCACACCTCATCGTACACGTATCTCAGAATCGCACCACTCTACTAGTCCTAAACTTCAGTTTGTCGACCCGTGTCCTCCCCGACAGAATTTCATTAGCCGCACATTCCCCGCTGACTGACTGAAGTAACTACCGACCCTTATTCTGCACCTTGCACAGCCCCTACCACTCCTATGTCGTCTCCCTTACACCGTGATCCTGGTTCCAGCAGGATAGCGGTCGACCTGCAACTCGTTTCTGTTGACACGCTCTACAAGCAGTTACATTCATATAACAAGATTTTTTTATTTTGGGGCCCGACTTCTTGGCCAAACGTCTGTTGTAGCCCAGCGCATCGACACAGGCGATGCTGCTCCTGTTCACAAGCGACCGTACCGTGTCTCTCTTTCCGAGCGCCAGGTGATTCAACGTGAAGTTGTCGAGATGCTGGCCGACGACATCATTCAGCCTTCTAACAGTCCCTGGGCATCACCTGTTGTGCTAGTCCAGAAGAAAGATGGGAGCTGGAGATTCTTCGTCGACTATCGCCACTTCAACAAGTTGATCAGAAAAGACGTGTACCCTCTTCCGCGCATCGACGATGCACTTGATTGCTTACATGGAACCAGCTTCTTTTCCTCCATCGGCCTTCGCCTTGTCTACTGCCAAATCTCCATCAATGAAGGAGACCGCGAAGAAACGGCATTTATCACTACTGACGGCCTCTACCAGTTTAAATTCACGCCTATGTAACGCCCGTGCAACTTTCGAACGGATGATGGACTCGTTGCGGTGCGGCTTCAAGTGCACGGCTTGTCTTTGTTACTTAGACGACGTCATTGTTTTCTCATCCATTTTTGATATCCACCTCTCTCGCCTTTCTACCATTCTCGAGCTATTCCGCCGCGCCGGCCTTCAACTCAACTCCAAAAAATGCAGTTTCGGCTATCGGGAAATCAAAGTTCTTGGCCACTTAGCGAATGCCTCTGGTGTTCAGCTTTACCCAGATCAGATTCGTGCCGTTCGTACTTTTCCTACAGCACGTTCATCTAGTGATGTTCGAAGTTTTCTTGGCTTGTGTTTGTATTTTCTCCATTTCGTCCAGAGCTTCGCAGCCCTTGCTCGCCCTCTCACCGCCCTACTGAAAAAAAGATGCACTTTTCTCTTGGGACACTGGCCAAGCTGTACCTTTCTTCGAACTTTTCGCTGCTCTCACCAATCCACCCGTCTTGGCCCATTTCAACCCTTCGGCCCCTACCGAACTCCGCACTGATGCCAGTGGTCACGGCATTGGAGCTATCCTCGCTCAGCGACACCACGACAGCAAAAGAGTGATTGCGTATGCTAGCCGCCGACTATCCAGGGCAGAACAAAATTACTCTATCACAAAGAGGGAGTGCCTAGCTCTTGTTTGGGCTATTCCAAATTCCGCCATTATTTGTTTGGACGACCCTTTACTGTTATCACGGACCACCATGCCTCGTACTGGCTGTATTCACCCAAAGACCCTACTGGACGTTTGGGACGCTGGGCGTTAAGGTTGAAAGAATACAACTTTTCCGTGGTTTATAAGTCTGGTCGGCTTTACCAAGATGCAGACTGCTTGTACCGCCACCCTGTCGATCCTCCCAGCCCTACGGCCTGTAACACTGGCCCATGTGTCCTGTATTTATCGGCCTTTCCTCACGTAGCCGACAAACAGCGCTTGCACTCCGCACTACGGTCTATCATCGACCGTCTGACTAGCGGCCAGTCTCATCTCGCCCTCGCCATGTGCGTACTCCAAGGGGACGTACTATACTGCCATAATATGCGACCTAATGGCGTTGAGCTCTTGCTCGACGTTACGAAACATCTGCGCTCCACCACCTTGGAACAATTTCATGATGATTCCACCGCTGGACATCTTGGCGTGTCCCGCACGTATGACAGCTTGCGCCGACGTTTTTACTGGCCGGGTCGCTATCGCTATTGCATTATGTGGCCGCATGTGAGCTGTGCCAGCGTCGTAAAAACCATCCGTATTGCCATCAGGACATCTGCTGCCATCATCCATTCCGATTGACCCGTTTTCTTCGTGTTGGTGTTGAAATTCTTGGACCCTTCCCGATCTCTGCTTCGGGCAACAAATGGATCGCCGTAGCGACAGACTATGCTATGCCTTACGCCATTACCCGCGCGATATCGACTAGCTGCGCTACAGACGTCGCTGATTTCTTCCTACATGACATGATACTACATGTTGCCTCTCGTGAACTACTCACGGATCGTAGTCGCTGCTTCCACTCCAGAGTGATTCACGAGCTACTTCGTGTGTGTGCCGTCCGCCGCAAATTTACCACCGCCTATCATCCACAGACTAAAGGCCTCACAGAACGCCTCAACCGTACGCTCACAGATATGTTATCAATGTATGTCTCCGGCGACCATCGGGATTTGGACATTAATCTACCTTTTGTAACATTTTCCAATAACTCTCCTCGGCATGATAGCGCTGGCTACACTCTCTTTTACCTGCTCTTTGGCCGACACCTATTACCCCCCTTGGTACATTGCTACCCACTACTGACGCCGCCACAAGTACTTACGCTCGTGATGCCATATCCCATGCTAATGATGCTCACCACATTGCACGCGACCGGCTCTTTGCCTCCCAAGGCTCACAGCAATCCCGTTATAACTGTCGCCATCGCGATGTGCACTACACCCCAGGCTCTCTCGTTCTGCTGTGGCTCCCATCACGCCGGGTGGGCTTGTGCAAAACACTTCTACCACGCTACACAGGCCGTATCCTGCGCATCTTATCCTGCGCCGAGACACCGACGTCACATACGAAATCGAACCTTTCAACCCGAAGTCTTCTGCTCCACGAGCTTCCGACATTGTGCACGTGACACAACTCAAGCCGTATTATTCACGCCCTCCTTCGTTTACCTATAACGCACCGGGACTGTGCTTCTGCAGCGGGGGCAATGTTATGTGGTGTTCCACGCTGGCATTCAGCAATTGAAGAAGTGTCTGGCTGTGTGGACGAAGACGACGCTCAGTGTTGAGTTGTGCGGCTAAGCGGTGCCCATCGATTTCAGAGTGGTATTACCCATCGGTGCGTGATTTTTACTGGTAACAATATAATTGCCATCATTTCATATTGCCATCCATGCCTTAGTCTTGACCGATACGAATATGCCATCATATTATATTCAAGTCAAAGGTGCAGCAGGCAAATGCATAACAATGATATGACTTCTTTCTGCTGCGGTTTTCTGCATACGCGTAGCTGTGTAACTGATAAACTCATGTTCAGGATCCTTGCTCAAACGCCAGTAGTTCACAAAGCCACCACTATGTGTCTAACGAAGCTGAGCTCCTCCTTCTCCTATTACAATCATCTTCCCTGGTTGGGCACAGAAGCGCCTACAGTCTTCGAGCTTTGTGCGTTCTTGCCACACGGCCAGCATTTCGAAGCAAGTTTGTTATTTTCTGATTTTTTATTTCACCCATTGTGTCCCAAGAACGCCTATTCTGAATCTCCCCTACTCACCTCCTTTTTTTCTATGGTGCGAGAAAAGAAACCAAGCTACACCCACAGCATACGCTCGTCTTCACCGGACATTTCGGTGACCCGCTAAACATTATTGTGAGTCTGCATGCTGATCAAGGAAAGGCTAAACATTTCAAAAGCTGTACAGCACACAACCTTTTTGTTGTAATAAGCAGAGAGTGACGCCCTTAATGCTTGACTGCAGTTGTCATTAAGAATGCAATCGATTGATTCCTTAAAATATAAACAAAATGTCGTAAATGTCCATACGCAGGACTAGAGAAGCTGCATCACGGACAATCCAGTGCCTATGCAGCTGTTAGGTTCAGGGCGAATCGAAAGAAAAATGCAGTTTGTAGAGCTCCTGCAATATAATTTGAGTGCATTGTTTTACGTGTTTGTGAAAATTGTTATGTTATGGTGATGCTATTACCACCTGTTACTGCACCCATATTTCTGTATTTAATATTTTTATTTACTCGAGTACCAAAATCATGGCACTGACGGTACGGCAAACAGTCGTGGTTCGTAGCGGATGATATGATGTGAACTGGCGAGCGTTGGACAATCAAAATAATAGAAAATGCACTGCACATTGTTTTCACCAGGAAAGATATGTTATCTCGCGTTGTTGTCTTTTTTTATTATGCAATATTTGCTTTCCACAAAGGCACTGCAAAGCAAGTGGTACAAAAAGCACCAATAGAGGCGCTGGTTTCTAGTTTTCATCAAATACTTTCACCACTATACTCTTGTGGCCATGGAAGCAAAGTTTGGCAGAAGATTTTAACGACGCCGACAACCACGCCTCGCTATTGTTCATGCCTGAGAATAGGGAGAAAGGGCTGGACAAGGAGGCAACTCACAAGAAAAGCACAATAGTTGGGAGTGCATGCTGACAAAGGAATGTTTCTTCACCTGCTGGCTCTTGGTTTCTTTGTTCCTCATTCCATTTTTGAGAGGCATCCTTGCGGTTTTAGCCACGTAAGAGAGGTCGTCAACTTTAGCCAAAGCGTGTCACAGCGGCAACCACGACAAACTATAATGTGTTCAATAGGCTGTTTTGATTGTTCCTACAGTGTGTTGTTATTTCACGAGTAAAAGGAAAAGAGGAGGACAGGGAAAATTGAGTTGGCGGCAATTTCTGTGAATATTTATTCCTTAATAACTGCCGTCCTAGTGCACCAAATCCTAAATTTTTTTTGATTCGGTATGTTTTTTACATACAAATTCAGCCAAAACACAGCGGACAATCATTGCATGGCTCCTTTAGAAATTTGACATGAACGCCAAACACATTATTTTTAGTCTGAAGAAACCAACATAGCCTAACCGCTCATTATAATAAAGGATATCTGTTTGCGTTTTTGTACACATTCTGCAAAGTAGAAATGATTTGTTTTTACACAAGTTATTCACGCTACAAAATTAGTTCTATCGGCAATTAATTTCTGCAGTTCAGAGACGGTTTTCGAAGCAGCCGGGCCCATTGTAGCTATATAAAAAACATGTGCAAAACGTATAACGCCCAGTGACGGCATGTACGCCATAAGACATTGAGAAATGATTGCCTGTCTATCAAACAGATGCTCAGAAATGTTATACTTATCATTCCGTGGATGACATAACTTCTGGCCGCATAAACATTAATGAGAACCTAGCATTATGAATTTTTACACTTTCCTTGTTTCTCTCTTTGCTGAAAGAAGCAGCAGTGATATGTGTCCATGTAGCACTTGGTGATGTGGTATGGTTGCCGGATATGCGTGTCTAAAGAGATTAAACACAAACTCAGAACCATGCGCAAAATGGTAAGATATCTACATGCGCACGAAACTAACTCTGGTAATGTATTGAAAAACCTAGACGTGTACGGAAAGAACGTAGACCAAAGCACAGAAAGCAAAGTCACCAGGAAGGAGAAAATAAAATATCGCTAAAAACATTACAGTACGCATTATGAAAAAAAAAAAGCTAGTGAATACAGCAGCCAAGATATAAAACAACAAACCATAAATAGCTACGAAGGGAGGTAAAATAATGAAAAAACAATAGAACAGCGAACTAACACAGCAAAAGAAAGCATGGAACGGAAAGTAAAATAACAAAAATGTGACAGTGGTCATGAAGAAAAACACGATGAACAATACAGAAACCAACAACTAACACGGCGAAACATAAAAAACTACAAAGTTATAACCCTTGGTGTGAAAACAAAAAGCAGCTTAAAGAGTGTTGTTAAATTGTAAACTTTTGTGAGAGAAAGGCCAATTCTTAGGGTCAAAGAAATGGAAGGCGTGCTGACACACTGATATTCGAGTGCAGTATGCTGGCAGCTTCTATAATCTCACGTGTCAGCATATTGCCGTGTTTCCCATTCATTAGGCTTCTAAAGCTAGCAACCAATTTCTTTCTACTTTTCTCACTTTCTTTTGCCAGTGCACTTTAAAATTTTTTACTGCACTATATAGCGGCGCATGAGCTCGGTAGGAAAACAAAATCAATTTCCTAAACTGCTGTGCATCAAGCAAAGCCTATCACCATTTATGCTGCAGATTGTTTCTACAGAACATTTGTTCAAGACCTGCTTTCTGTGCTGCGTGATGATATCGGCTATGTTTTGTCTCTTTAATAAACCATTGGATATTAACAATAACGTTTCACAATTGTTCTGAGTGCGTCGCTATTAGGCCTTTTTCGGTTCATCGTTGTCTGATATTGCGTAGACACTCATTGAAGCTGTGAGTGAGTGTTTACTTTATGTTTGCCAACATTTTAGCATCGTGTCCCAACTCAGCCCAGTGCTGAATTTTCCTGTCTCTTTAATGGCTCGCGCAGCCTACGTCAATATTTTCAATTCAAATGGTATAAACAGGTTGGCTTGAGCGCCCCATGGATTCCACTCTCCCGTTCTCTTACCAATTTCTCAAAAACATCGAAGAGTGATTTGTGCCGTTCTGTTTTAACGCATATCCAAAGACAGATTACTATGTGCCCCTGGAACAATATTGATACGTGGCAAGGTTAGTCCGAGAAATACAGCAGCTGATGACACAATACACAACACACAGAAACACAGCAGCACCAACCTTCTCCTAGCACAACCGTTGCTAACGCTTCGTCATCTGTCTCTGTTGGTGATCTTCCTCTTCTTCCTTCTACGACGCCATATATGTAGCACTACCCCCACCGCGAAAAGCACAGTCCCGGTGCGCACTATGTCGGAGAACTGCAGTTAGAGTAGTAAGGCTTCACGTGGGCGACATGAACGATATCGGTACGTGGCAAGGCGGACTGTTGTGACGGCTGCACAGGGGCGATCTCGTATGTCACGAAAGTGACTGGCCGTGAAACACAGTAGGGGCCTGTGTAGCGCGGCAAGAGCTTCTCACACAGCACAACGCGACGAGCGGGAGTCCAGAGCAAGACGAGAGAGCCCGGGGAGTAGTGGACATCCCGATGACGTGTATCATGGCGTCGTTTTTGTGCGTTTCGAGAGGAAGCCAGTCGGTGGCGAGCAATAACACGGGCGGTGTCAGCTCGGAAGATGGCGCCACGAACATAGGAACTGGCCTTAGCGGTGGGAGGCAGTACGCTGTCAAACGGAAATGAAGGGTCGCGGCCGAGTAAAAGATAGAAGGGTGAGGCATAATTCGTCCCGTCCCCATTGTATCGTGACGGGACGAATTATCCGCGAACGTTACAAATGGAAAAGTAATATCCTAATCCCGGTGGTCATCCGATACATACATTGACAGCATGTCCGTGAGCATGCGGTTGAGGTGTTCGGTAAGGTCGTTCGTTTGTAGATGGTAAGGGGTGGTGAAATAGTGCTTAATGGAGCAATACCGGATGACTTCATCGACTACTCGAGCAAGATAATAACGGCCACGGTCAGTGAGCAGCTGTCGTGGCGCACCATGCAGCAGGCTGGCGTCATGGAGAAGAATCGCAGCCACGTCAGTTGCACAGCTGGTGGGTATTGCTCGTGTGACAACGTAGCGCGTAGTAGTCTGTGGCCACCGCAATCCATCTAGAACCAGACATAGGGAAAGGCCCGATGAGATCAAGGCCACCTCGGGAAAACGGGTCCATCGGGATGTCGATCGGCTGCAGGGATCCAGCAGGCACAACCGAGGGCTTTTGTCGTCGCTGACACCGGTCACGAGAAGCCACGTAACGACGAACAGAGTGGTACAGCCCTGACCAAAAGAAGCGCCGGTGGACGCTGTCGTATATACGAGATACACCACGATGGCCTGCAGTGGGCGCGTCGTGCAGGTGCTGAATAACGGGGGCGCGCATGTGTTCGGCTGCTCGGAGCCATCTGGTCGCATATTTCGCCGTTATAAAATGCCGTTGTGGAGCACAAACAAAGTAAGGGTAGCATCAAGGTGATTAGTGCTAAGGCATTTGATCATGGTGCAAAGCTTGGGATCCAAGCGCTGCTCTTGGCGAACGTTCAAAAGGCCAGACATGGACAACACACAAGTGTCATTGCCACACTCGCTTTCAGTCGGCGAATCTACTGGGTTTGCGGGACAAGCAATCGGCATCAGTGTGCAACCGGCCGGACTTTTGGACGACAGAAGAAGTGTATTCCTGAAGATGAAAGGCCCGACGCCCCAGGAGACCAGTTGGGTCATTCAATGTAGAAAGCAAACATAAGGCATAGTGGTCTGTGACGACAGAAAACGAGCGGGCAAACAAATAAAGGAGAAACTTGGTAATGGTCCACACGAGGGCTAAACACTGATTCTCTTTGATCGAATAATTCCGCTCAGCCGTAGAAAGGAGTCGACTGGCATAAGCAATGACGCGAGTGCGACCCGTATGCTTTTGGGCGATAATGGCACCAATACCGTGACCACTGGCGTTAGGGCGTACCTCCGTTGGGGTTGAAGAGTGGAAGTATGCCTGGATGGGCGGGTTGGTGAGGGTTGCAATGAGCCAGAAAAGGCTTGAGTTTGGTGTGGCCCGAGAAACATGGAACGTCGTTCTTTAGAAGAACAGTAACAGAGGCCAAGAAACCTACGCACGTCGTTGGTACAGCGGGGTGTAGGAAACGCACTCACAGCACAAATTTTGTCGGGGTCGGTTTAATGCCACGGGCATCGACCAAGTGTCTGAGCACCTTGAGTTCACGTCGGACGAAGCTACACTTCTTCGAGTTCAGCTAAAGACCACCTTTTCGGCAGACTTTAAGAATGGCATCAAGGTTATGAAGATGGCTGTCAAAGGTCGAAGAAAATACAATGATGTCCTTGAGGTAACATACTCATGTCGTCCATTTGAAGCCGCGTAAAAGAAAGTCCATCATGTGCTAAAAATGTTGTAGGTGCATTACACAGGCGAAAAAGCATAACCTTGAATTGGTAGAGGCCATCGGGAGTTACGAAGGCGTTCTTCTCTCGGTCCCGTTCATCGACTGCGATCTACCAATAACCGGAACGAAGATCAATCGAAGAGAAATAGCTGGCCCCGTGCAAGCAGTCGAGGGCATCATCTATTCTGGGCAGTGGGTAAACGTCCTTCTTTGTAACCTTATTAAGATGTCGCTAATCAAAGCAAAACCTCCAGCTATTGTCTTTTTTAACAAGCCCGAAAGGTGAAGCCCAGGGGCTGCTCGAAGGCTCTATAATGTATTTTGCCAACAACGTGTGTACTTCATCTTGTATGACGCGGCGTTCAGAAATGGCGACTTGGTAAGGTTTCTTGTGAATTGGGCTGGCGTCTCCAGTATCAATGCAATGAGTAAGCAGGGATATTTGACCCAAGGGGCGGTGACTAAAATCGAAAATATCACTGCACGAAGTAAGAAGGCTATAAGTGCTTTAGCACGAATATGACGCAACTCAGGAGCAACCATTCCTGATATGCACGCCTCTAGAGGTGGGTACTGTGCAGGTCGTGGCAGTTCTTCAGCATTAGGGTCAATTAAAAGAACAGATACGTTAAAGTGAGACAAGGGGCAAATTAGCAAGTGAAATGCCCTCAGGAAGCACTTGCGCAAAAAGCTAAATTCAAGACCGGAATATAAGTGTGGTTGTTCGCTACGTGGACGCTACAGAGTCAGGTCAGTTATAGAGCAAGCAACGTAGTCACCATCAGGAACGGAGGGAAAAGACTACATGGCTACGTACACAGCGGCTTATGGCGGCCGGCGAGTAAATGTAGCGGAGCGGAGACGGAGTGCTGAACTTGGAGGAGCTTGTTCGTCGGGACAAAGCGGCAGGGATGAAGAGTCCAGAAGACCAGTCAATTAGTGGTTTGGTGGAGAGCCGTCGCTAAATGAGCCATCAGGAACCGTCAGCGGCGGTTCTTTTGGAGAGCCGGCAGTTCAGTGAGCCGTCAGGAGCCATGAGCGGCGGTTCTTTTTGGAGAGCCGTCTTTCAGTGAGCAATCAGGAACCGTTCCGCCATACTCGAGTCTTCTGCTTGCTGCGACTTTAGCGCCATCAATTTGCGATGCGAGAAAGCAACGCCACTGGGCTGGCGGGGGTGGATCGAGCCGGCGTACAAAGAAGAGAAAAAAGTGCGGCCTGCACGATCCTTCGCGCGCCGTCGACTGCCGTCCGTCCGTCGGAGCGCGGTCGGTTGCATCGCCGCCGTGTCGAGGCTCCACGCCAGCGACCTAGCGGCCGCAATACTGCGTGTATGCATCGGGTGGTCGCCACCTGTTTTCATTGTCTTTTGTTTTGTTTTGTAAGCTTGCTATGCTTAGTTTTCTAGAGGTGAATTAGAACAAGGCGAATGTCAAATGATTAGCCCCTTCTACCCCTGCAGGAAGAAATCTGGATCGGTCACGCACAAACAGCACCGAGTGCTTTAAACGGAAAATAGATGCCTTGAAAAATTTAAACCATGCCTGACAGCAGGAAAGGCGAGTCATACGCCTTGAAGTAGCCACAAATGGATGAATAAGTGAATGAATTAAATACGGTCGGGATGTGAATCTGATGGAGAGAACATTAAGGCTGAACAAGTTTGAGTTAGGGGATTGGAAAGGACACCTGTAGCCAGCTAGCAGGGAAATAACGGGAGAAGCTGGGAGGCTGGAAGGCGTCGGCTTTAGGAAAAGCAGCCGCAACGTTGAACAAAAGGGTTATGAGAATGTAGGAAAACGAATCAGAGAATTGAAAGAGGGGAGGAAAGGGACAAAAAAGCTCAATTTATAGAAGAGAAAAACCAATAACGCGGAATCGAGCTGCAAATCACGCATTGCATTAAAAAACGATACATTTACGGTATACTTCAGGATCCTGAATTCACTTTCTCTGGGAATATAGTAGGGACCTCGAATCAGTTATTCTGAAATCTCTATATTTAAAATTAACACTTTATATCTGTCTGCATCATCCCTATCTATATTAATAGTCAGTCCACGTGAGGTTTTGTGCTATTTTTAGATTTATGGCACCAAGTCTTTATTAGGGATAGTTCTGCATGGTGGTCAATAATATTCAGATTATTTCAAACGATTGTATAAGAAATGAACGAGATTTTTTTGTTGGAGAATTGGTGCACCTCCAGTCAACATAGAGGACTTATAAGAATTGCATCTCAAAAGAGGATATTGCTCTTTAGTGGGATTTTGTAGTCACCGTGAAGGGAGATAGAAGGGAGACACAATTATTTCCGTACTTTCGTTGATGTTCGGGAGATTGAACGGGCTCGGATCAATGAACGAGAGAGGAAGAGAGAGAGCGGCTTTCTCCCCAATAGAGCCACTGCTCGCTCCTGAGCAAGGCAGATTTAAGTTAGCCGGTGAGCCGTTCAAATGAGCCGGCTCCCTTTAGTCAGCTTTGCCGTTCTGAGCCGCCTTGCCCATCTCTAGCGTAGGCGTCGGCGTCAACCCCGCCCCCTGCCCACTCGGCGGCGATGGTGATTAACTCAGATAGAATATGCGAGTCGTCTCAAGAAGTTTCGGCCGCGCCCAACCAACGACGACGCGTGCTACGGCGGGAGGAAAAGTCGGACGCTAAAACGAACGAATTGTACGTGCGCGCCGGCCTTGGCGCGTCGTAACAGACCACCGCGGCGCGCTATTTATTGGAGTTGAGTCGCTTTGCCAGCCAGCAATGGTTTTAGGTAGTGTAGCTCCGAGTTAGGAAGTGCTACTGCTCGGCCACGGGGTAAAGCCCCTGCTCGGCAAGCCCAAAGATATGCGAGGGGGCGGCGCTCGTCTACATGGCGGCCACATCGTGACTCTCCAGGCGTCGGTCTGTGACAGTGCCTGGTGAACAATTTGGTGTTTGTTTACTTCACTCTCTGGTGTATTGTTGAGTGTTGTAAAAATGTATCTTAAGTTGCATGCTGAGCATTACCTTTGTGTGAACCTCTCGTTTGTGTATTTTATTTTGGTGTGAATTTCTCTGCATCGGTCTGTTTCTGAGTACAAAGTTTATTTTTGTTTGTTACTTCGGACTCCTACCCTTAATCTGGCTAGAACCGGTGAAAACTGGGCACCAAATGTTCATCCCTTTCTGTTATTACAGGTAGTTGTCTTCCAGCTGAGCTTGGCACGCAAGTCGAGGACATCTCCTTTGAGACAGCTACCCTCCCTCACTCTAAAGGTGTCTGGGAGTGTGCGCACCATTGGTGGCGCATGCTAATAAATATTAACGGGTGACAACCGTGAGCTAGAAATATGACTTCGAGTTCACTATAGTTACCGGTAATATTGTTCTCTATAATGGAGGTGCTTGGAGCAGCAGAAAGCCCATCAAAAATGTAGTCGTATGAAACAAAAACTTCGAGGTATTCATATCTTCGGCCGCTTGCATGCGAAAGAGGCACGGGAGTTAAATGGTGTAGACTACTAGAACAGTTTAGATCATTAATATGCTATGAGTTATATATTGCGCTTTCTCGGTTTCATTTAACTTAGTCACCGCAGTCGCCCATCGTAGCCGTGCTGTAGAGGACACAGATAAGGAAGCCAATGCAGCTCTCGCCGGGTAATTCCAACTCCATTAGGTTGCGAAATTGGTTATCTTTACTTTGCAGGCCTAAACCAAACTATTTCTACCCAGAAGCGAAGCTTACGCTTGAGAATATTTGCACGCGCGAACAGGCTTCGAAGGCAGCGTAGCTTGGCGCAGTGTAGGCACGCTGCGGTTTTGCCTACATATCAACTCGCTCCCAGACACAGCGCGGTCGTTTTTACAAAGATGACGCTTGTCTACATTGCTGGGTACGTATTACAATATACTTTCTTTGTTTGTTTTTTTCTTCGTTGTCGGCGACATTGGGTCTCAGGACGCCTCTCGTCAGCATGTGAGACTGAACGTGGCCCTACGAGGTTTTGGACACTGACTAAACCTGCCTCCCCAAACGGAAAATACATGTCATCGTTACAGCCTACAGCAAGGCCCGGCATCAAGGAAATTAAATTCCCGTCTTAACGTATTGTTATGTCTGGTGGACACATCTCGGGAACAAATCTCGTGGCTGCGATATATCTTTTCATGATCCTAGAAAAGCTTTCACCGTGTAAAAAGAATATTCTTCGTCACTTTGCGGCCGAATTATGGAATAAGACGCCCGCTTGCTACAAGGTTTCATCGCAGTTTCCGTCGACGCAAGCATCAAGGCCTTCGAAGAGACGCTTGTAATTTACTGTACTCGCAAGTCTGCCCTGAACAACACATCAAGTTTTCAATTACCGGAACCTCAATTTTCTTTTTGTGCGGAGCTGCTTGCTTTACAAGACGCTCTTCGCTCCGTGATCGCCCTTCCCATGCTTCCCACGGCCCGTATTATTATACGCACTGATAAAGCTACTTAGACGCGTCAGTAGAAGCACACATATCTGCCAAAACATACACAGGATAGTAGCACGCATAACGCAGACATTTCGGATTGAATTGACTCTGCCGGACCTTCTAAGTTCTCAAAGCCATGCGGATTCTGCAACTCGCTTTTCCACCTCAAATTTGTCATCATGAAATCACCTAAAATTAGATAATGCTACCTCACTTTTACCAAGAAAATAGCACCTCCGACGCCGTACACGTGCTCACATACCTCCGTGTATGCTGTAAGTCTCCCCCGCGGTCTAACCCGTGAAGAGGAGGTGGCTTTTCGTGGGAATCGAGTTGCGGTGGCCCTACAACCTGCAGTGACTTGATAGTGGCCTCGATTTCGAGATCTGTATCCCCATCCTGGGTGCCCCTGCTGCAAGTACCGAGATACAGAAGCCGATATGAAGCCCTCCTCTGGCTATGTCGAGCCCTGAAGCCGACTCGGATCCGGCAATTGATGACAGCTGGCGGCTCCCTGTAATCCGTCGTGATATGCTGCCTGGACGCAGGCATCGCATCATCGTTCACTCCTTGACTTTATTACACCAGCCAAGATTTTTTTCATTTAGTTCACCATACCCTTGATCTTTCAGAACATTCGTTGTATGCCCTGAGGCAATAAACGTCTGGCACATTGCAGGTTCGATGACCGAGCTGCCGCCGCCGGCTCCTATGTAAAACCTTGTGGTATCTTAACCCCGGTGATCTGAAGCTATTTTTTAAGGCGGATAAGAGGCCCTTCCTTTTGTGGCATATAGTGATCCGAGGTGGATTTGGGACCTGCAAACGAGTTTACGCCAATAAATGCAGGGCCTCAGACAAGCCAGTTTGTACCCGACTGTAAGTCATAAATGGAAATGATATCCAAACACTTTATTTTACTGGTGATTTACTGTGTATTAATTTGAGAAAGGATATAAATTGGGCTGTTCTGCACAACTACGCATCGCACTTATCGCCAGCATTCCTAGTACGTAAAGCTCAGTGAGATGTTTTCTTTCTCTTTATTGACAGATATTCTCGCGTAGAATGCACACATTAACAGCCTCATCATTATGCCTTGTGAACGAAACCAAAAGATGACAAGACGGCAGCGTGGGTGTACGCTCAGAAACCAGCCGTTGCCCTGCGTGTAAGGTGCGTGATGCAGTGTTTCTGCTCACAGGGTTCTTTACTAGATTTAACAAGGCGACTAAATGTACAATAACTTCATTAGGTAAGATTTTGGTAAAGGTAATGCATGCGTCCCCTTCATGGATCACTGCCTTGTCGTGGCGGAGGGGCTTGAGAAACTCGATGAAGTCGTGAGCTCTGCTGTGTAGGGCCACCCAAGGTAGACAGGTCACGGCAGAGAGTTCTGACAAAATGTGATTCCCTGGAGAAGGTAATGGCAACCCACTCCAGTATTTCCTGCCAAGAAAACCCTATGGCCAGTCACAATACCATTAATGATATGGCTCCGGAAGATGAGCCCCCCCAGGTTGGAAGGCGTCCCACATGTTACTGGGGATGAACAAAGGGCGATTCCTAGTAGCTCCAGGACGAATGAAGCGGCTGGGCTAAAGCCAAAAGGACGCTTAGTTGTGGATGTGTCGGGAAGCGACCGGAAAGTCCGATGTTGCAAGGAGATGTATCACATAGCAACATGGAATGTAAGATCTATGACGCAAGGTAAACTGGATATCGTCAAGCGAGAAATGGACAGATTGAACATTGATATCTTGGGTATCAGCGAGCTCAAGTGGACCGGAATGGGAGAATTTAACTCCGGCGACCATTATGTCTTTTATTGTGGGCACGAATCCAAGAGAAGGAATGGGGTCGCTCTCATAGTAAACAGAAGAATGGGCAAAGCAGTGCTGGGGTACAAACCCAAAAACGACCGAATGATTTCACTTCGGATCCAAGGTCACCCTTTCAACATAACAGTTATCCAAGTCTATGCACCGACCACTACTGCTGAAGAAGCTGACGTTGAGAGATTTTATGCGGACCTACAATGCCTTTTAGACCGCACCCCATCATCAGACGTCGTTTTTCTCATAGGAGACTGGAATGCTAAGGTAGGGAGTGAAGAAATATCCGGAATTACAGGCAAGTTCGGTCTTGGTGAGCCAAATGAAGCTGGGCAGAGGCTAGTAGAGTTTTGTCAAGAAAACAACCTGACCATAGCGAATACTCATTTTCAACAGCACAAGAGGCGCCTGTACACATGGACTTCACCGGACGGTCTGTACAGGAATCACATCGATTATATTATTTGCCGGCAGAGATGGAGAAGCGCTATACAAGAAGTAAAAACAAGGCCTGGGGCCGATTGTGGCACCGATCATCAGCTTCTTGTTGCCAAGATTAAGCTTCGATTGAGGAAAACGCAGAAAACTAGAAGGCCTTTCAGGTATAATCTGGATCAAGTTCCGTTAGAATATGCTGTGGAAGTGAGAAATCGATTTCAAGAATTAGATCTAGAAGACAAAGAGCCCGAAGAGATGTGGACTGATGTTCGTGATATAATACAAGAAGTTGCTACTAAGGTAGTTCTAAAGCAAAAGAAGTGCAAGAAAGCAATCTGGTTATCTGAAGAGGCTTTGCAAATAGCTGAGGAAAGGAGGATGGCAAAAGTTATGGGGGAAAGAGAAAGATACAAGGTTCTCAATGCGGATTTTCAGAAAATAGCGAGGAGAGATAAGAATGCCTTCCTGAACATACAGTGCCAAGCAGTTGAGGACAACATCCAATTAAGGAACACAAGAGCTCTGTATAAGACAATCAAAGATATCAAAGGAAGCTTCTGTGCTAAGCTGGGCGTGATAAAGGACAAACGAGGCAAGGACCTCACTGAAGCCGGAGAGATAAAGAAGAGGTGGCAGGAATACACTGAAGAACTGTACAAGCAGGACCCGAATGTGCAAACCCAACATTAGACGGTTGTGGTCACTGATCTCGAGCCGGGCATCCTGAAGAGTGAAGTTGAATGGGCCTTAGCCAGCCTTGCTAAGAACAAAGCTAGCGGAATTGATGGCATTCCAGCTGAGTTGCTTCAAAACCTCAACCATGACGCTGTTAACATTCTGCATACATTATGTCAGAAGATTTGGACAACCCTGCAGTGGCCACAGGATTGGAGGAGGTCAGTTTACATCCCCATTCCAAAGAAAGGCAGTGCCAAAGATTGTTCCAACTACCGCACGATCGCGCTTATTTCGCATGCTAGCAAGGTGATGTTGAAAATCCTCCAAGGTAGGCTGCAGCAGTATGTGGATCGGGAGCTTCCGGACGTGCAAGCTGGGTTTCGCAAGGGCAGGGGAACTAGAGACCAAGTTGCCAACCTTCGCTGGATCATGGAAAAAGCAAGAGAGTTCCAGAAACCCATCTACTTCTGCTTTATTGATTATGCGAAAGCGTTTGACTGCGTAGATCACAGCAGATTGTGGCAAGCTCTCCAAGAGATGGGAGTTCCAATTCACCTCATCTGTCTCCTCAGGAACCTGTATGAAGGGCAAGAGGCCACAGTCAGAACTGGGCATGGTCTTACTGATTGGTTTCTGATTGAGAAAGGAGTGAGGCAAGGCTGCATACTGTCGCCCTGCCTATTTAACCTATATGCAGAGTGCATCATGAGGAAAGCCGGTCTGGACGAGTCTTCAGCTGGAGTGAAGATTGCTGGAAAATGTATCAACAACCTTAGATATGCGGATGATACCACTTTAATGGCAGAAAGTGAAGCGGAACTCAAGAGACTTCTGATGCGCGTACAAGAAGAGAGTGAGAAGTTTGGGCTTAAATTGAACATTAAAAAGACAAAGATCATGGCGTCTTGCCCTATCAAGTCCTGGAGCATCAAGGGACAAGAAGTGGAAGCTGTGACAGATTTTCTCTTCTTGGGCTCCAAGATTACCTCGGAAGGAGACTGCAGCCATGAAATTAGGAGACGCCTGCTTCTGGGAAAGAGAGCAATGGTTAGCCTTGACCGCCTAGTAAAGAGCAGAGACATTAGTCTGCCAACCAAGATCCGTATAACTCGTGCTATGGTCTTTCCAGTTGTGATGTATGGATGCGAGAGTTGGACTGTGAAAAAGGCTCACCGCCGAAGAATTGACGCGTTTGAATTGTGATGCTGGCGAAGACTCTTGAGAGTTCCTTGGACTGCCAGAAGATCAAATCAGTCAATATTGTCGACCATAAACCCTGACTGCTCATTGGAGGGTCAAATTCTAAAGTTAAAGCTCAGCTACTTTGGTCATCTGATGAGAAGAGAGGAGTCGCTGGAGAAAGATTTGATGTTGGGAAAGGTTGAGGGTTACCGGAGAAGGGGTAGGCAGCGAACGCGATGGTTAGATGGCATCCTCGAGGCACTGCAAATGAAGTTATGTGATGTTAGGAAGATAGTGAGAGACCGGAAAGCGTGGCGTGACATGGTCAATAGGGTCACGAAGAGTCGGACACGACTGAACGACTGAACTGAACTGAATGCATGCGTGCAATAGAAACAGTAAATAAAACGTATACTTTGTAAAAGATATTTGCAGCACGGGCTAAAAATTGCAGCTATCAAAAATACAAGACAGCATAGGTGGTGGCGTTAGCGGCTATTTTTTGATTACAAAAATACAAAGGAAGTTAACAGGCGTTCGGACACCCAGGTATCGGCTAGAAAATCACCAGAGGCACATAAAATGTGGTGGTGGAAGCAAGGGAATAGTATGGAGGACAGACAGGAAATCTATAAGCTACATGAAAACATACACGATAAGCTAAATGAAATAAACGTATATACACTATAAAGCAGTATAGATCGCAGAAGTAATTTGTTACGTATCTCTAGCAGCTCCCACTTTCACTAGTTATTTCAGGTACATGATTCGACGGAAAACCAAATTTATTCCGATTTAGGGGAAATATGCGCGAAAACTAAAAGTGGAGGAGCCAGTTTTTTTAAGGAATGTAGTAGCTAAAGGTAAAAGTACTCACCTGCATCTACAGAAGGACCAGTGAGTTGAAAAGGCTTAACAGGCATCCAGTGCTCGTGGGTTGGTGCAGGAAAGGGAACAGCCCACTGGAAATCCAACTGCGTAGTTGACGCGCTCAGAAAGGAAATGGCGGCTTGGAGAGCCACGTCAATGGTGTTGGGAGGAACGCCCCGGAGCCAAAGAACCTCGCCTTGCTGTTCATTGCGCAGAAGAGCCATCATTCCAGAAAGAACGCTTTCCCTGGAAGAATGAACGGCCACAAAAGGATGTGCGGTGCCTACGAATACGTAGATGACATTTTCTTCCTCCTCCGCGCTGCGGGTAGCTTGTGTCAGGAGGCAACCATACGCTGCACTGCCACGTATGATCCAAAACTGCTCCTCGGCGGACTCGTACTCTCGCAGGGCAGCCTCTATACGTCCCAGCAGTGCAGGACGGTCATCTATTGTCAGCGCAGAGCGCAAGCGATAGAAGTCCCACTTGACACTCAACTGCGGCAGCAGCCCGCAGTGAATGGATGCTATGCGACGCAGTCCTACCGTTGCCGACACCACGTCAGAGACAGCTTCAAAAATTATAGTTCTTACGTTTTCCAGTGGTAGCGATTGAAGTCTTGGAAGCCAAGGCGCGCTCACGTCGTCCAGATAGAGCAGTTTCTCAGGCGGTAATGTTAGCAGCAGTGAGAGCAGCCTTCCCAGCTCTCTTGTTGCCATCTTCAGCAAGAGAATGTCGCGATCAGGTGAAAGCGGGGCCTCCATTACACGAAAGTGCTGTTCTCCTGCCGCAACTCTCAGTGAAAAGCTTCGAATGCTAATAAAGGAATCGCCCGGAAAATTAGGGCAAACTGGACAAATGTTGAAATCGCTCGTGCCTCATGCCTCGTGCGCGACAGCTTTGAGCATTCATGAGGCGCCACCTCATGTTAGCGTTGTCTATACGCGTATATCCATGGAGAAGCCGCCCCGCGTATTGCCATTCCCCGAAGCCTGCCGCAACGGAAGTGCCAGGCTGGCGTCACTAAAAAATAAAGCCCGACAAAAAGGAAGTTAATAAAGCTATGTTTTGTGAGTATACATTGCAGTGCTTAAACAAAAAAATACGCAATAAAATAGTTTGCTGGATTAAAATTGCTTGCAGTAATTTTCTGAACATGTCAGTTGCGTCCGTCGCGCCATCTTTGGTACGTTGACTGAAAACAAATAAGAGTGCATTCAATAATCGCACCATCCATCGCTTCTGTGGTGCAATGGATTCATACCACGTACCTGATTGTAAGACGTGTTCGATTCCTGTAGGTACAATGTTTATTTTTAAATTCCTAAACATTCAAATAAATTTCCTGGGATACGTTTCTCTTTAGGTTGCATAATATCATGTTCGTGCTTAACAACAGCAAAACCAGCCACGAACACCGTCAGAATGTGACGGTATGATAACGATTACAGTATACAATTACCTTCACCCTAATTTTTTCCTGTCTTCAGTGAGTGTATGTTACCTTTAGGTTGCGTTTAAAGACAGCTCTCAGCAA
This sequence comes from Amblyomma maculatum, assembly GCF_055883805.1. Lineage (NCBI taxonomy): Eukaryota > Metazoa > Arthropoda > Arachnida > Ixodida > Ixodidae > Amblyomma > Amblyomma maculatum. The sequence goes on from NC_139350.1 coordinate 10,373,498, forward strand.
CAATTGCCTTTTAACATGCCTTAAGCTTTTTTTAACGAATTCACGCCGCATCGATTTTTCAAGTTAGCTTATTCAATGTCGCAAGGGTGGCGCGACAGACATCACCAATGTATTAAGCAATTTACAGTAAGTAATTTCAATACAGTACACCATTTTATAAATCTTTCATTTCAGTTTACGTACTGCGGTTCATGCGCGAACAAAAGGTATGATTGAGCTTTATTTTTGAGCGACGCACCCGGCACTTCCGTAGCTGCAGGTTTTGAAGAACGGCAATACGCCTGAGCGATGATTGTTTGGGTCCACTTCGCAGCGCGGCGCGCCAGCGTAGCTTTCCAACTGTCTATATTAAGAACGTTGACTGTACGCCACATTATTCGTCCTTTAATGACTGGAGGCAGTTTACGATAATCTCGTGCAAAACAAAATTGCTGTTAGCAATGCATGATTCAGTTGGCAGTGCAAAGACAGCGGCGCAATACAGAAAAACTGAACAAATCACGACGACGAAGACAAAATCCAATGTGGCACGCGACATCGCGCTATTTCGCACTCCCGGGACGCACGGCTCCGCGCACCACTGCTAACTGCCGCGCTGGTCGTTGCTGACTGCACGGGAAAGCCGCCAGGTCCACGTCCATCAACCCACTCGGCTATGTCGGCGACCTGCAGCGTATGTCTTGGAGATCGTGGACAGCGACTCGAGTATCGGTCAGCGGTACAGTGAGCACCAGCGAGTGCGGCCACATCTTCCACGAGACCTGTCTGCAGCGTTGGTTGGCAAAGGGCAAGGTATGTCCTACATGCCCTAAACATATTCACACAGACCATTCTATCCGACTCTTGCAGGTCACCGGAGACCAGGAGTTGCCCGGTGTCAGTGACGAAATGCGGCCACCACAAAGTTAGGCGCAGCGACTGACGAGCTTCGCCGGAACCTGGACCAAGATAAAAACTTCGCTCGCTCGTGCAATATTATCCAGGAAAACGCGGTGTGAGAGAATCGCCTAATCAAGCCAGACCTGGGGGTACTGGAGAAAAGGCGGCTGACGGAGGGAAGCTCAACAGGGAGACCACTGAGCTTCAGGCGGCGCTGAGCGACAAAGAAAGGTGAGAGAATTCCCAAAGAACTACAACGTTATGCACTGGGGACAGGCCATTTCCCATGCGGTTACTGGCCACCACTCAACTGGTCACCACCTAACGGGCTCGCACGCAGAAGAGGTTCCGTTCTGCTCTTCCCTACATAAAGTCGTAAACGTCTCGAAACCGTAGCATCAAGGATTGCGGGCATGGGTGTGTCGGAATTATTTTGTCCTTTTAATAGGAGAATTAAGTGTAGTGTGCGAGGAAAAGTCGCACATGCACAGCACCTCGTGGTCGCGAGCTCTTCAGAGTGAAAGGAGATCATGGCGGAATTTTCCCTTGGAAAGGAATCCCCGTCACGTTTTGATGAGAATGACCCTTATTGCGGTTCTTCTAATTGCCTTTGAAAGGAAATCTTCAAGAGATGAGGCGCATCGGCATAGTTACTAGCTAAATATTGCTTGCACCCGAGGAGGGAGAATGCTCAACGGTTGACCGGCACATCATAGATAGAATGCGGGCTTGTGAAGTAGCCACGCGCCCAACGGCTAGTATTGCCACCCATTCCTCTCGTTTTCGAGCATAATGCGATCTTGGCACTTATGAGCGTCCTATAAACGTCATGCAAAAAGGATGAAAAGCTATGTGAAAGTAAAAATGGATGGTGTAGGTGCTACTTACGCCATCCAGTTCAAGGCATTTTACGATCTTAAATATCCTCCCACAAGGCTGGCATTGCGTGGTATTCGCGTTTTTTGCAAAAGCGTGGAATAAACTGTAAAGAGTGTTCTTTGAACAAAACAGTCATATTCAAGTAGTTTGGTTTGTTGGGTTTTACCTTCTATAGCGACTCACGCTGCCAGAGAGGCCGTAGTGGAGGACTCCGGAAATTCGACCACCTGGGGTTCTATAATTTGCACTGATATCGCCCTGCCCACGGGCTCATAACTGCTGATAACTACTTATCAGCTCTTTCACCCTGTGTGTACAGTAGGTCTGCTTTTTAACATCAAGTGAGATATACATACGCTAACCGCATCGGCGACCGGTACATAGCGTCAGATATCGACTGGCATACGGGTTTGCATTAACCCACGAAAGTAACAGCTACGAAGCATACTGAACATGAAAGTCAAAGAGACTTGGCCACTGAAATTGTCTTGCGGTGTTCCTTCGCGCATTATATAACAACCAAGTAGACGACGCTGTTGCCAGCAGCTTGCCCAGTACGCATGCTCGTCTTTTCTCTCCATTTCCGCTCTTTTGCGCCTTGGCGAAGCGACACCTGGAAATTGCGGCATGCGCAAATGTTTTAACACAGTGACCGACAGTTTAGTGATTGCCACCTTTTTGTGTTTGACGAGCATTGCGCTCTGCCTAGCTGTCTGGCCTGTGCGTCGGTACATTTCAGGCGGATACTGGTTTTTTTCTCAAGGGCTCGGTCGTAACTACCGCGGTGGCAGGTTGTACGGGCGAGCGAAGTCATGCGAGCCAGCTGCTTAACTGGCATTATCAGTTAGCACCTGTGTAACTATTTATAATCAGCATCGCTGTATAACCTAATACATAAGCTCTGGCTGTCCACAAATGGTCAACCTAACTGCATTTACTGGACTTCTGCATAGAGAAAGATAAATAAGAGAAGGCGCTCCCATAGACCCTAGCGGCTCAATCGACTTTAGAGCGCCTAGCGCTGGGTGAGAATAGTCGGTTCAAACTTTCAAATGCTTCCGTTTCGTTTTCTGTGGCGCAAAGGTTACATTGCTTAGGCGCCGTCTAGTGGATTTTAGCACCCCGAAGGTGCGTGAAAGCAACTGGCACACTGTGTTTCGGCTTCACTAGCGCAAAATTTCAATTTATTTCGTGTTACCCATGTTCGTCTGCGGCCTGAGGTGGGTAGAATATCTCATTTAATCCCTTCTGCGAAATTCGTCTTCCCGAAATTATTTTGAATGTAAGTCTGACAACTATGTCGATGTGACTACCAAGTTCGCACCGCGAAACACTCGGCATGCTTCGCTCAACGATCTTTTTTTAATAGCTGACACGGCAATAATTTTGCAGGCGGTAAAGCTCGGAGTGAGAAATAACCCCTTATAGCATTCACCCTTTAGAGCAAAAACCGTGCTTTGTGAAAGAAAGAATGCCAAACCTAAGGAACTCTGCGACATATTGAATTGTGGTAGAAAATACCTGGGGAAACAGCTCGCAGGCCCTGAATCGCTCACCAAGGGGATAGCAGTCTGTTGCGGCGATTTTTTTTTAAATCCTTGTATGAACAAAACGCCAATAGAAAAGTTATTTAAAATTGCAAAGCGCTCATTACTTTATGGGCACACAAAATATATCTCGATAAACAGCCATGCGCCATAAAATAGCACTGACAGTAACTCTTTCCAGTGTCCGTGTGTTTTTTTCAGGTTTTGCCATTTCCTGTACACGTAGAAAATAATGAAGGCAATATCATTACCACTATGGTTAAGATGCGTGTAATTATATGCGCGAATAAATCTACACAGGTCTGTACATTGGCCGAAGCGACGAGAATGCAATTGATGAAGGCATGCAGTAACACGGACGAACTGAAAATCCACTTACTGACGATATAGGGAATGACAAGAGCATTACACATGAGAAGAGTCTTACTTGTGCACAACAGGGTAGCTGCAGATTTGCTGAAATGGGGAAAGTTTTCACACTGTTTCTGCATGCCTCATTACTTCGAGAAAACGGTTCTTCGAAGATTGTTATCATGACCTTATTTCATAAGAAAAGGCACATCAGAGACTCGAAAAACTACAATCGGAGGAGCTTCCGTCTTTTTAAAGATATTTTGTAGGCAAGTTTTGCTCGAAGTAGTACCTTTAGATATCGGTTAGCGTAAGAACAAAGCTGGTTCTCGGAAAGGGTACTAAACAGCAGAGAATATTCACACCTTAGTTCGGGGATATAGATATGCGTAGAAAAGAACAAACCTCTGCATATATTCTTCACAGAGTACCAGAAACCACTGATTCCTCCTACACCTCAGCCGTCAAGTACGGTGGCGTAACCTTAGTGCAGAAGAGGCGTATGTAAAGAGGCTGAAAAAAATATTTACACTGGCGCCACCTGAACTTAGAACTTCATAAGGCAAGTGGTAATTATTGGTTTGATGGATTATACTCCAAATCTTGCCTGCAGCAGCCGCGTTCGGACACAGGCGGAACTCAGTGCACCCCCTTTCGATATCGACCGGGTGCTATAAAATATTTTGGAGCATTCTACTGCGCCGTCCTTGGCAGTCCGTGTCGCTTTGAAAAGTTATCCCGCGTGTATGTATAATGTATGTATAACTTTGTTAGGGAGCCGGCAAACGACGGGTTAAAGCGTCGTGACGCTGGCCAAGAATCTACCCGGGATTATGCCCTACTCTGCACTTTGGCCCGTTTGTGGTGGGTTGTGAGGCTTGTGCTTTTCGAGCTCACCCCGGACCTGTTGGACGGCCCATAGTTGAATGTCCTTGTCTGTATTTTGCACAGCACTTTGAAGTTCCGGCAAATATGTCCTGCGTGCAGCTTCGGTCGGGAACTTGGCACAGTCCCACATGATGTGCCATTGGTCCGCCAGACCCACTTGACATATACTGCACATATGTCTGGGTGGAGGACATGTAGCATCGCCGGGGCTAGGAGTGATCCAGTTTGCATTTGCCTTAGGATGACCACCTCCTCCCGACTAAGTGCCGGGTGAGGCGGCAGCATTGTCCATCGAGCTAGGCGGTAAAATTTAGTCACTTCCTCGTAACTGGTCATTCTGTCTTTTGTGCTCGAACCACCACTCGGAACCGTCCCTCTCGGGGGAGCGGAAGGTAAGCGCTCGCGCCGCCGAATGGGCGATCTCGTTGTGATTCGGTGAGGATGCACAATCTCCCGCGTGCGCCGGGAACCGCTTGATGCGGATAGTGTTGCCGCAGTCTTGAAGCTGGAGCTTACTGATGATGGCGGCCGCCGGCGCGCACGCTCGCCCCTTGGCAAAGTTGCTCACAGCGTTCTTCGAGTCGCTGAGCACTGTGCGACACTCGGCCTCCGAGATCGCCAGAGCGATGGAAACCTCCTCGGCGTCTGTGGCGTCCGTGCACCGCACGCTCGCTGCCGTTGTCGCTGCCGCCACGAATCCTTCTTGCTTGTATTCCGCAGCGTCCACGAACCGGGGTCCTGGGCGTGTTGCTTGACGAGGGCTTTTGGCCCACGCCTGCCGCCGTTCTTGGTTGTACTCGGGGTGAATGTTCTTCGGGATGGGGTCCACGTGGATGTGGGCCCACGCCTCATTACTGATCTCACACGATTGCCGACTGGGAGCTTGGGGATTGTAACCCAGAGACGTCAGTATACTGCGGCCTGTCTTGGTGGTAGAGAGGCGCTCCATTTACATGATTTTTTTTAAAAACCGACAGTGTGCACCTTCCACTTTTAACAGTTTATGGTGGAATAACGGTGTGTGTGGAATCCCCCCCCCCCAGGGACATGCGTCGATACCCGATCCGCATGGAGGTTGCTCTCAACGAGGAGCTGCTGCAGCCAGAGGCCCGAATCCAGACTCCGGCGTCGTACCTTCACCGCCTCGAGGAGGTGCTGCTGCGCCATCAAAGCATGCTGCATCCTCAGAAATGAGGCTCAGCACCCGGTGGCGCAAAAGCCTGGAGTAGACACTGGCAGACGAAGACACCTCCAGTTGATTACACCAACTCACTAATGGCACGGTAAATATGCGCGTTTATCCTATACGGCATGCACAGCAAGAATATCCTCACGCGCTGAGGCGAGGTGGCATAACAGGCCAAATAGACTTGGCTGCATCCTTCAAAGGGGGACGCCGTGCTTGAAGCTATTATTGTTATTTCTGCATGAAGTGTAATCAAATATAGCAAATTAAGCAACTTTCGGTAAATATTTCGAGACAATATTCTACTTGAAGCGAACTTGAGTAAAACGCCCTCGTGAACTAGTTCCCGAAGTGTTAGATTTAAAGCGAAACTGCACAAACGTTTTTCCGCAGTATCTACTCATAGATGAGTTGGATGTAATGAAGATTATTGTTTTTCACATGTTTAGTGAAAATGATAGATAACATCTGCACTGATTGTTGTAAAATCGGTAACTTTTTTCCACTTGTGAGTGTCTTTGCTGAGATTCGATAGGTAGAATAATTTTTTCTCATGCAACGATATGCAAAACGTTTGAGCGAAATTTTTAAAAATGATGGGTTTAAATATAAATTATATAATGATGAGAACAAACTCTCTGCCGATTAAGGCGCAATATTCTGAAAATTTTCAGTAATTATGCAGAAAATAAATAACCGCAACAAAACAATTTTAATTAACTATATTTGTTGTTAGTGCCAAAGGCAAATTCGAAGTCGTGAACTAAACGACGCCTTATTATTTTAGAAACGACGCGGAAGATGTTTTCAAATGTCATACCGCGTGAGGAGTGCAGACGCTTTTTCCTGTTCGAAATCGAAACTAAGCGTCAGAGTTGTAGAAAGCTCGGTGCACCAGCGGCATCCGGTGATGAAAGAAAACAGTAACAACACTGCCATATTCATACATTCTGCTCTGCTTTGACGTTTCATCGACATTATTCCGCTCCGTCGCGTTTAAAGATAACCGCCATGTAGCTGGTAAATGACTGGTCGGAACTGAGCAGCGTGACCTCGCACTATGATTCATAGCGAGATCAAGAGTGGCTAGTCTTAATTAAGTTAGCATATGAAGTGTGATATGCACACTTTTGGGGCCCTGCACAAAAAAAAGAGATGGGGTTGTAATCCCCTGGAAACCATTTCCAGGAAATTTACGGAATAAACAACGTGTCTATTACGAGAAGCCACCAATTGACTTTTCGCGCTTTACTCCGATCTTTTAGGCAATGGGAAGACTTGTCTATCGTGAATTGGGTAGAATTTTTTTTTGAGGGGGGGGGGGGGGGGGCTATTGTCACTCGCTGTGTGGTTGACCGGAGCTCGGCGTAGCGCTCTACGCGGTGGACCAGGAGTGCACGAGCAAATTGGCGCGCCTACACGTTTCCAGCCCCGGTTTTCGAAAGCGCGGGCACCGAGGTGTGTTTGATATTTTGAAGGACATAGGAAACCTTTATCAAGATTTCGATGGCCACAGAGTGCGCCTTTCTTGTTCAATATGTCTAATCACCGTAGTAGAGTCTTTGATGATGTATTTGGAAATTCTGGTTGTAATGGCTTAACCTATGGCTGCTTCTTCGGCGGAATGCAAAACGAATGCTTGTCTATCAGTGTAATCTGCCGTATCCACGTGCGCCGCGTCTGTACAAAGTGAAAATATTTCATAAGGTGCTTGTGCTATGGCCTTTTAATGCTCTTATCATGTAGATAGTACAATATATTTCTTTATTTCACAGGTACTGCCAGCCGTGTTATCAGGCCTTTGGCAGGAGTGGGCAATTCAGGTAAACAAAAGCAAAAACAGAAAGCGAAATACTAGACACTGATAAATAAATCATAACAAAAACACAGGAGAATATTTACATGATGAGGTCATTTGACGAGGAGAGGCACGTGTAACGATGACTTAGGCGCAAGTGCGCTGAGGAATGAAGAAATAGTTCAGGCATCAACAGTGTCGGCGGGCCACGCATTCCATTCAAAAGTAGTACGCGGAAACAACGAATTTTTAAATGCGTTAGTCCTGCACGAATAATCTATAACCTTTTTGGCATGATACGAGCGCGTGGAGCGGCGATTAGCTGGTAGAATATATAGACTTTTATCTATTCCCAGCTGATTATTATATAGTATATAGAAAATTTCCTCCTATCCCGGTAACGCCTGAATGCATGACATTCGATTTGTGCAGCTTCTAGAAGGAGTGATGGGGATGTGCGCCAGCTGTATGAGTTAATAATGAACCTAGCTGATTTCCTTTGCACTTTCTCAAGTTTGGTGGTGATAGTTTGTGTACGTGGATCCCAGACAATCGCGGCGTACTCTAGGATGGGTCGGATAAATGTTTTGTAGGCCAAAATTTTATTTTAAGTCAAGTGTTTCCTAACGTACGCCTTAAATAGCCAAGTTTCTTCATTGCCTTATTGCAAATGTGTGTTATATGTTCATTCCACCTAATGTCTGATCTAATTATTACTCGCAAGTACTTATAGCTAGAAACGACAGATAAACACTGGTTGCTAATGTTGTAATAAAATGTTAAGGGGTTCTTTTTGCGTGTTATCGTTATTGCAACAGTCTTTTTAAGGTTAATGGTCATCTGCCATTTCGAGCACCAAGTTTGTATTTTAGATAGAGAGGTGTTTAAAATTGCCTGGTCGTTTGAATTGCCTATATTATGATACAGGATGCAGTCGTCTGCAAAAAGTTTGATCTTGACGCGTATGTCACTGACGATATCATTGATGAATATCAGAAAGAAGAGCGGACCTAATACTGAACCTTGTGGGATGTCTGAGTTTACGTCTGCAGAGGTAGAAGCTGCATTATTGACTTGAACAGACTGCTTCCGTAAAGACAGGTATGCATGAATCCAGTTAATTAATGTGAATTTTTTTATAATAGATCTTATTTTTAGCAATAATTTGGAGTGATAGACACGGTCGAATACTTTTTCAAAATCGAGGAATATTACATCAACTTGGCTTTAGCTTATCTAAAGCAGCTGCTAAATCATGAACTGTTTCTTTTAGCTGAGTTAGGGTGGAAAACCCTTTTTTAAACCCATGTTGTCTTGCATAAATTAATGCATTGTCATTCAGAAAGACAGATATGTGTTTGACTATTATGTGTTCGAGCAATTTAAGGAATGTGCAAAGTATAGAAATTGGCCTGTATGACGTTAGGAGGGACAGATTTTCTGTTTTTTGGTATGGGAATGACCTTTGCATACTTCATTCGGCTGGGAGTTCCGCGCTTGACGGTGATTTCTTGAATATTAGAGTGAAATATCTTGAACACCACTCGGCGTATCGGAAAAAAAATGCATTCGGTATACTATCAGCTCCAGGTGATTTTTTGGTGTCTAGATTAAGCAAAAGTGCTAACACACGTTCTTGAGTAATCATGACATTATCAATTGACAGAATGTGTTCATAGCCTGGAAAGTGTGGGCTGATACCGTCATCATGTGTAAACACCGAGCAGAGGTATTGGTGGAGCACATCTGCGATATCTGCATTCTCAGTGATAAAATTATCATCGATACAGAGTTTGAGCGCAACTTCTGTGTTCGGCGACAAGTGCTGCAAGAACTTCCCCGGGGAAGAGATAAAAACTTTTTAGCGTTATTTTCTGAAAGTAATCTATTGCTTTTTATTTTTCAGCTAGTAATACATGTAAGCCAATTAACCTGTTACTCGTGAAAATAGTTGGACATTGCTTGTGTTGTTTTCTTGCCTTTTTTACCTGCCGTTCTAATCGCACGATTTCTTTTGTTACCCAAGGATTGCGTTTCCGCAGCACTTTTCGCTTCCCAGGTACAAACTTTTGCACATATTCTAAAACAAGACGTTTAGAAGAGAAGCACCACAAGTCATCAACAGTATATTTATTTGATTCACACATGACAGGAAATGTAGAAAACGAACTATAGTGCATCCAATATATCAGTATCACTGGCATGTAAGAAGTTAGGGACAGTCCTTTCCTGTTTTTCAGTTTTTAAATACAAGTTCACTTGCTAAGTTAGGGAGAAAATTTTGTGGTCTGATATGCCTTCAAAACATGAACTTGCGGGTTTTTGCGTACAACAGCGGCATTTCCAAGAAAAAGGTGCAAAATTGACAGTGTAGTGTTTTGAACAGGGGTAGGTTCTTTGACAAATTGTGTAAGGTTGTGTAGAACTACTATATCAACGAAAGGCTCAGAAGCACTTGAAATGGGCTCAGGAAAATCATTCCAATTCACGGAAAGAAGATTAAAGTCTCCCGCAAGGAGCATACCATAGCGCTTCTTCCTACAAGCGGACAAGAACTCATTGAGGATTTCGAAGAAGACGTCACTGCATGGCTGCCGATAAAAACCTCCTATGATTAAATTATATTCATTAGGAGAAAGTTTCACAACTACACATTCAATTCCTACAATATCATGCAGCCTAGCAGTCTTCAACGTCTCTTCGAAAAGTATTGCGACGCCACCGCCACGGTAGTCTCTGTCGTGTCTGGAAATTTTATTTTGTAACCGTAGGGTGTTATTTCAGAGTCCGTGATACCACTATGTAGCCAGGTTTCAGTTATTACTATAACGTGAGGTTTTTGTTCGGTTACAATACTTTCTAATTCGGCGGTTTTATTTAGTATACTGCGGGCGTTAATGTTGAGACATCGAAGTTGCGTTATTTCTTTAACACGGGAATTAGCCCGTGTTAAAGAAAACACGCATTGCTCTTTAGGGCTCTCAGGATGCGGGCTGACTGGTACTCTTGCCATCCGAGTGCTGTCCCACTGATACATTGGCTTGCCAATCTTAATTTTGTCATACTGAAGCTTTATATTTATAATTGCTTTCCTTTCTTCGTCCGTGCTGTCCCAAAGGTTCTTCCTAATCTGCCGAGTGGCTGCTGAAAAATCTTCTGAAACTGAAATACTTTGCCCCTTCAGCTTGTGACAGTTACGCAGCATGCTAGGTTTTTCTGGGGGGTCTATCAACTTCAGAATGACAGGCCGGTGCTAGTTTCCCTGCTTACGTCCCATCCTATGCAGTCTTTCAACGGAAGATACTCGAACACCTAGGCATTTAAAAAATATTTCTTCGTTCAGAGGAGTCATTAGCTAGTCAGGTGTTTCGTCCGCATCTTCTTCAACGCCAAAAACTATGAGGTTGTTTCGTCTAGTTTTGGTTTGTGGGGTTTAACGTCCCAAAGCGACTAAGGCTGTGAGAGACGCCGTAGGGAGGACTCCGAAAATTTCGACCACCTGGGGTTCATTAACGTGCAAGGTTGTTTCGTCTACTTCTGCTCTCTAAATCTACTAGCTTTTTTTTCAAGACTTTGTATCGTTCGTTCCATGTTCTCGCAGTGTGCTGCTAGATCTGAATATTTGGCTGCTATGGCTTCCCCGGTCTCAAGCTTAGACTCTAAGGCATTTAATCGCTTCTCTATGTTTTTTTGACAGTCAAGAAGTTCCCTCAGCAACTGTTCAGTATTGGGGCCAGGATTGGATTCAACATCTCCGCTAAGCAGTAGCAAGGAAAGCATAAACTTTTCTACGTACACACAAAAAGCACAAACGCTGCGAGGGCACGCCGGCTGGACAAAACAGCGTTCAGAGGACTTACAGAGAAATATTTGTTAGTAGCCTGCGTGAACAACATGAACGGGTTGGTCATAGCTCTGGCGGACGACCAGCTGACGTGCCCACTGAAAGCATTCCGTGTCAGGAGGCTGCCCAAGTAGTCGACCGGGACGGAAGTTGAATGCGGTGGTTTCCGGTATAGTTTTTTCCAAAGGTCGAAGTGCGGATGGGGCCTGATTGCGCAGTCTCCGCACGGGTAGAAAGCGGGGAGTGCCAAGGTGATGATGTCGGTCGTATCTTGATAGGCGCTGACAACGCTGTCGTAGCTGACAGAAGAATCTGCGTTACCAACATGAACGGATTGGTCATAGCTCTGACGGACGACCAGCTCATGTGCCCACTTTGTGTATGGAAGAAGGAAGTGATAAGTTCTAGTGCACATATCCTGTTCTCTTCAAGATAGGTGTACCGATTTCTATTGAATAATTTAATGTACTTATTATCTATTGATGTGTTGAACTGTGCTTTCATAAGGATGAAACTACCCTTTTAAGCGCCTGATAGTGTTTATTGTGATTGGGGTTTGGACGGTAAAAAGCTATCCAAATTGAAAGCCTGGATCCAAATAAATACCACTTTATAATTTTCGCAAATATCATACATAGGCGTGGTGGCTTTAAACGTCATGCAACTGACAGGTTACCTATCCCCCTTCCCTAAAGCACTGACGTGCGCTGGAGCTCCCAAATCTTCATGTTTTCAATGAATTAACCTCTATGGAGCCTTCGCTAATGTTCGGTATTTTGAGCCACGCTGCCGATTTAACCCCTAAAACTAGCCTCACCGTTCGTATTGATGAATATATTGATTTGGTCAATTAATATTGTCTCTTTATATAAAAAACTGAAAATAGAAAGTAGAATAAATAGCTTCAGTTTATGAATTATTGAATCTTCAAGACGTTTCAGGAACATAATGTCTGCATTGTTTATACTTCGCAAATTACCCTTAAGCGAATATCCCCGCGATTATTACGCGGCATTGATACTAGCCTCTATTCGGAATCAGGGACAGTTACTAATTAAAGAAAAATAACTTGGCTGGTTGTTCAATTATGTTAGTGAAAATATCACTGGAAGCTTCAGGCATTAAACCCGAAACTCTCAGTTAATGCATAAGCTTTAGATCTTGGCACCATATTATGGGAGAGCGTAAAGCATCTATGTCTGCAAAAATCGGGCGTTGTCCTTGTGCAGTGGTTGGAATTATTTCAGGTGTCCGAAGTGAGGAAATCGAAGGAATAGAATAAAAGAAGCTCTTCTTCAGTGGGCTGAGATCCAGACGCTCTGAATTCCATGCGGGCACGCAACATGTTGGCCACAAAGAGTCGTTGCTGCTAAGTCTGGAATGAAACCCTTGTCGTACCTGCGACTTACCAACAAGGTGTTTGTGTAGGTGTGCCGATGCTACAGTATTATAATTTAGTAATACAATTGTTATATTCAAATATATTGAAAACGTTTGGAATTGAAAAGCGATGTTAAACGCGCTACCGCATTTACGCTCAAAACATAGTTAAATACTCTCGTCATTTTTTAAAGCAGTTTTCATGAAGAAACACACTTTTCAAAAAGTCGAAGAGCATCTGTTCACACTTGAAACTCAAGATGATGTAATGATATTGCACTTGCGCACCATTAACCAGCCTCCGCAACAACACTGTGCGCGCGTTTATTAGGTGATGCGGGGATGAAATCAGATTTTTCACCAAAAGAAAACGTGTTTTTAAACAGAAAGCGAATATAAACGCTTATTTCAAGACGCAGCCGCATAGCGGGCGAGAATTTGAACGCGGAGTGTTTCGCCCAAAATAGAATGCTTGGTTTTCGCGCTCTCTACCCAAAAAGAACCTGCTATCGAGAGTACAGCAGACAGCTAAAACAAAAAGAAAATAGGAAACTCGAATTTTGGGACGTCGCAGCAACGGATTGGCTGGTAAATAAAAAATATAAGCTTGCATTGACTGAAACGCAGCACGTCACCTTCGAACGCTGTTCTCGCAGCATTGGGAGTCTGGCTAAATAAATGTACTCTGCAAGTTGTGATAGAATATCGCGCATAGAAGAAGAGGCATGCCCAGTAAGCAACCAAAGAAAGTATTTCTCGAGACCAGGCAAGAGCGCTGGACAGCTGTAAAGCTGATAAAAAACAGGCATATCGAAGCGATCGTCACAGAGCAGTGTCTTGTTGATAATGACGGCCCAACGTATGCATGAGGCCATTTTTATTTGTTTATTTCGGACTAAAATTTGAATACAATGTTACGTAATCCTTCTGGCATGTTTTGCCGTTTGCATATTATCCAAAACCAAAACAAATAGGCAATCTACAATTTTCTAAAGTGTTTTAAATTAGTGTAGTTAATGGGGATTTCTCGCGACCCTAATCCTGGAAGCGAAATAATATACACTGCATGAAATGGATCCCTTAACACGACGCGTACAGGAAGCAAGCAGTAAACGAGAGGGAAGTGCTGAACTTATCCTTGTGCTTGACGCTGACTTCGCCATCTTTAAACAAATTCGCGGAGAAAAGTTGTCGTGATCTTAGAAATATATGGCCACTTACCTATTTCCGATCATCGGTATGACTTTGAAATATAACTTGATTAGTACATGTAATGTCACTGTGAACGTGGAACTGTTCTATGTTAAAATTTTAGCCTTCCGCATAAAAACTGCGGGCACAAAGCTGATCAAGTCCGCAGGTACATAACATGGTCTCAAGTGAGAAACAAATAAAATGCAACTCAACATGCAGATGGAAAAGGAAGATTAGAGTGCAATAAAAATGCGAAGAAAAATTCTAGTTGTCATATTTTCCCGCGTGACAGTCAGTAAGCCCATGAAAAAAATAAAAACCTTTGGCGTCATCGGCGTTCAGGTTGACTTTTGCAGGCCTCGCTGCCTGAAACAAAGATGCCTCTGGCAGGTGGCAGTTGGCAGGGGACAAAACCACACACTGACTGGTGGCCAGGTTTTCAGAGGTGACCAGACAAGGTGTCACGGTCAAAAAGGTTGGAGCTAGCACATTGGCTGGCTCAATTTATGTGGAAAGGGGGATACGAATTGAGCAACGGGATGCAAAATGAATGCCTCGTATGAAGGCTCACTACCTCGAAAATTGCTGGCTGGTGACGTGGCCTCTGGCAATAGATGATTCGGAATCAAGCATTACCTTTTTTTGCAGTTTTGTTAGCGTAACTGACAACACAATCGTGACCACGCCACTGAAAGATCCTGTTTAAAATTCATACAGGAAATCGTATACAGGTTTACTGTACAGAACCCAAGATACAAGATTGTAGGCTATATCAGGAAATTCCTGTGCTGCCCGTTAAAGTCCGAAATGAAACCGCGCTGATCTCTGATACCGGAATGTCCTAAATGGTTGATGACCCTCGTTTCCGAAAAAAAAAAAAAACAAGCGTCGCCAGGCTGGAAAAATATGCAACACTCCACTTAACCCGGTTCTGTGCTAGCTGCATCCACTGGACCCCTGGGAACTTCTTAATCTCATCCGCCCACCTAACTTTCTGCCGCCCCCTGCTACGCTTTCCTACCCTTGGAATCCAGTTTGTTACCCTCAGCGACCATCGGTTATCCTCTCTTCGCACTACATGTCCTGCCCATGTCCATTTCTTCTTAATTTTCACTAGAATGTCGGTAACTTGAGTTATTTCTCTGACCCACTCTGCACGCTATCTCTTAATGTTACCCCTACCATTTTTCGTTCCACAGCCCTCTAGGTTGTCCTCAACTTAAGTAGAACGCTCTTGGTTAGCCTCCACGTTTCCGCCCCATAGGTGAGTACAGGCAAGATGCAACTGTTATATACTTTCCTCTTGAGTGATACCGGTAAGCTGCTAGTCATAATCTGCGAGTGCTTGCCAAATGCGCTCCATCCCAATCTTATTCTTCTTATTTCCTTTTCATGGTCCGGATCTGCGGTTACTACCTGTCCTAAGTAGACATATTCGCCTACTACTTCCAGTATTTCGCTACCTAATATAAACTGCCAGAGAGGCGACAACTAGGAGTAGGTTTTCTTGTCAATAAGTATATAGCGGGTAATATAGATGAATTCTATACTATTAATGAGAGGGTTGCAGGCATCGTAATAAGGCTTAATAAGCGGTATAAACTGAAGGTTGTACAGGCCTATGCACCTACATGTAGTTATGATGACCAGGGAGTTGAAAGCTTCTATGAAGATGTAGAATCGGCAATGCGAAAAGTAAAGACGCAGTATACTGTACTAATGGGCGACTTCAGTGCCAAGGTATGGAAAAAACAGGCAGGAGACAAGGCAGTAGGTGACTATGGCATTGGTTCTAGGAATAGCAGGGGGGGAGTTAGTAGTTGAGTTTGCAGAGCGCAATAACTTACGAATCATGAATACCTTCTTCAGCAAACGGAAGAACCGGAAATGGACATGGAGAAGTCCTAACGGAGAGACTAAAAATGAAATCGACTTCATAATGTGTTCAAACCCCGCCATTGTGCAGGATGTAGAGGTAATCGGGAAAGTGCGATGCAGTGACCACAGGATGGTGAGGTCCCGAATTAGCCTAAATCTGAAGAAGGAACGCAACAGATTAGTAAGAAAGAAACCCATCAACGAATTAGCGGTGAGGGGGAGGGCAGAAGAGTTCAGGATCTCGCTACAGAATAGGTATTCAGCTCTAACTGAGGATGGCGACATTACCCTAGAGACAAGGAACAATAATTTCAGAGATATCATTACTGATTGCGCGGTAGAAGTAGGCGGTAGGATAGTTAGAGAGGATACCGGTAAGCTGTCTAAGGAGACGAAATATTTGATTAAGAAACGCCAGAGTATGAAAGCTTCCAATCCAACAGACCAGATCGAATTGGCCGATATATCAAAGCTAATCAATAAGCGCAAGGTGGCCGATATAAGGAAGTATAACATGGAGAAAATTGAGCATACTGTAAAGAACGGGGGAAGCCTTAAAGCGGTAAAGAAGAAATTGGGCATAGGCAAAAACCAGATGTATGCGATAAGGGACAAGGCGGGCAACGCCATCACTAATATGGACAAGATAGTCAAAGTAGCCGAGGAGTTCTATACAGATCTCTACAGTAGCCAAAGTAGTCAGGACCGTAATGAGATTGGCGATAGGGAAAAACAGTCAGACGTTCCACCAGTGACGAAGGACGAGGTCAAGAAAGCACTAGAAACTATGAAAAGGGGGAAATCAGCTGGAGAAAATCAGATAACTACAGATTTGCTGAAGGACGGGGGGGGGGATATCGTGCTAGAAAAACTGGCCACCCTGTATACGCAGTGCCTGGTGTCATCGATGGTACCGGAGCCATGGAAGAATGCAAACATTATCCTCATTCACAAGAAAGGGGACTCTAAGGACCTTAAAAATTACAGACCAATCAGCTTACTGTCTGTTACGTATAAGGTATTTACTAAGGTAATCGTTAATAGAGTCAGGACAACCTTAGACTGCAATCAAGCAAAAGATCAAGCAGGTTTTCGGAAACGGTACTCTACTATCGATCACATCCATACCATCAATCAGGTGTCAGAAAAATGCTCGGAATATAACCAGCCCTTATACATAGCATTCATTGATTACGAAAAAGCATTTGACTCAGTTGAAACCTCGGCGGTGATGCAGGCATTGCGAAATCAGGGTGTAGACGAGCCGTACGTGAAAGTGCTGGAAGATATATATAGTGGCTGCACAGCAACCATAGTTCTGCATAAAGAAAGTAACAAAATTCCCATAAAGAAAGGTGTTAGGCAAGGAGACACAATCTCCCCAGTACTATTCACAGCTTGTTTAGAGGAAGTATTCAGAGACTTGGAATGGGAGCAGTTAGGGATAAGGGTAGATGGAGAAAACCTCAGTAATCTGCGATTTGCTGATGACATTGCCTTGCTAAGCAACTCGGGGGATGAACTGCAAATAATGACCTACACAGGAAAAGTAGAAAGGTAGGCTTGAAAATCAATATGCAGTAGACAAAGGTAATGTTCAACAGCCTCGGGAAGGAACAGCAGTTTACATTAGGTAGCGAATTACTGGAAGTAGTAGGCGAATATGTCTACTTAGGACAGGTAGTAACCGCAGATCCGGACCATGACAGGGAAATAACAAGAAGAATAAGATTTGGATGGAGCGCATTTGGCAAGCACTCGCAGATTATGAGTAGCAGCTTACCGGTATCACTCAAGAGGAAAGTATACAACAGTTGCATCTTGCCAGTACTCACCTATGGGGCTGAAACGTGGAGGCTAACCAAGAGAGTTCTACTTAAGTTGAGGACAACCCAGAGGGCTATGGAACGAAAAATGGTAGGGGTGACATTAAGAGATAGAAAGCGTGCAGAGTGGCTCAGAGAAATAACTCAAGTTACCGACATTCTAGTGGAAATTAAGAAGAAGAAATGGACATGGGCAGGACATGTAGTGCGAAGAGAGGATAACCGATGGTCGCTGAGGGTAACAAACTGGATTCCAAGGGAAGGAAAGCGTAGCAAGGGGCGGCAGAAAGTTAGTTGGGCGGATGAGATTAAGAAGTTCGGAGGGGTCAAGTGGATGCAGCTAGCACAGAACCGGGTTAAGTGGAGAAATATGGGAGAGGCCTTCGCCCTGCAGTGGGTATAATCAGGCTGATGATGATGATGATGAACCAGAAATCTTCTGGCAGCAAGCCTGGAATCGACCTTAGGCACATGCTATAACCAATACTCCACGGCGGGTTATAGTTGGAGTGGTTATGATTCAGTACATGTAGATAATTTTGCTCTTTGGTACTGTGGATATTTTCTTCCGCTACAGAATTTGTGGCCATAATTCACCGATCGTACTTTAAACACGCTAAATCTCTTTCTAGGCTACCACAAGGGTTTATAAATGTCCCGTGCGTCGCTTTATTGCTGGCAAACTTCAAGATACCTTAATTTACTAGTGCTGATGTGTTTTGTCAACTTACGAACGCTTGTAAGGTTTCCTACAATGAGATATCTGGTCCACTAATAATCGTAATACTGCGCGTTTTAGCTTCTCTTGGTATCAGTGGAGCAGAGACGTCAATCAATGCCTTTCCGAATGAGTGGTTTCAATATGTAAACATTCGAGAAAGCGTCGCCCGGTGTGCGGCTATCTGCGCATCTTTCGAATGTCAGCGATGTTTTTTTTTTCTCGAGCATATTTTTGTCCTCGCTCGGACAATGCTGACAACAGCCGTTCCGTGAATCCGGAAAGCCGCATGTGGTTCTGCAGCGGGCCTACGAGGCTCTTCCATTATTGGAATGCATCATGAAACCGCACAATAAGATAAGGGACAGAGAAGCAAGCGATGGGACGAAGCGTGGAACTTCAAGTACTTCATTACCATGGTTTGTCACATTTGATACAATCATCGCAATCACAATAAAACCTAACAAACCATCATTACATGACACTGGTGCACAGGCGTGTACAGGACATCATGCTGTCTAGATACGCAAACACTTTTACTGCTAAGTTAACCGAGTTTGCTGTCACATGAGACGGATTTCTTAATACAATAGGCCTCGTACACTTCTCTACTAAGATTTGACGCGAACTTCTTCAGGATAAGCATGATGTCCCGTACGAACCACGATTTCACGTAAACCATGGGAATTGATCCCTCCACTCTCATACCATCTTCGTCGCCTGGTAGGCCGCCACCTCACTTGTTCGCGGTCTCCGCCTTCAAGCTCTCCTACTTGTGCTTATCGGACTCGGAATTTAGGTTCCACACCATTGAGGCCTTCTTCCGGCAGATTCGTGTCTCTTCGCAGGTGAACATATTCGACAACGTCATTGGTGCGTTCATGCCTACTACTACAGAAATTGTTCGCGACGTCCTGCGCCCCTGCCACCCAATTGCCCTTACGACCACCGACGCGCATCCAGCAAACTTCTGAATCGGAGAGATCGGATATCGAAAGCCTCATGAGCTGTTGCGTCGCATGACAGCTCTGGCTGAGGCTTCACCCCTTCCTATGATAGCGCACTCCTGCGGGAACCATTCTTGCAGCGCCTATCATCCCCAGGCGCGCATGATCCTGAGCGTGTCTTCCTTTGAGACCCTAGAATTCCTGTCTACGCTTGTAGATATTATCATGGACATCGTGTTTTTATCTCTGCGAAAACCAATAATCGCCCTCTTGTCCCTCAGGTATCCAGCATAGCTGCTGACGGTCGCTATGCCCGCCTCGCCGATGCTAATGAGGTAACTCGGAAGGTATTGCGTCTTACAGTTGAGGTTGTAGCCCTTTGTACACGCTCGCCACTTTCTTTGTCTCCAACGCACCGTACTAGCCCCAGTACTCCTGGCAACCGTTCTCCGCCCTCCAGCACCTTTTGCAGGCACCACCGCCTTTACGGCTCTCATGCACGTCAATGCCGGCAGCCCTGCTCCTTCCCGGGAAACGGTCCGGCCGAATACTGAAGCCGACCAGTTTCTCGGCCACCAATCCAGTTGCCTCCTCCACGTGTTACGGAAGTCCCTTGCTTTATCGACACTGGTGCCGAGATCTGTGTTCTTCCGCTTAGGTTGGCTGAGCGACGCCATCCTTCAATATCTCCTCCTCTGATCGCGGTCAATGGCTCGACCATACGGACTTACGGCCAGAAGTCGGTGACTCTTGACGTTGGACTCCGCCGTACCTTTCGGTTGGTATTTTTCATCGCATACATGCGCTCACCAATCAACGGCGTAGTCTTCTTATGGCACTACAGGCTTCTTGTGGACATGCGGCAAAACCGCATACTAGATCTCAAAGAGCCTAGTCGTCCAAGGCGCCTCTTGCCGTGATCCGCCACTCAAGCTCCTCCAGTCCCACGCAACTGTTCCCGGCTTTTAATCCAGTATACTTGCACAGTATCCGGATGTCTTCCGACTCCCATCACTTCAAAAATCGGTCGCCAAAATTGTGGCGCCTCATATTCTGCTGACTGGGCCTTCCGTGATTGCTCGCGCTCGTAGCCTCGCGCCGGGTCGCCTCGCTGTCACTTAACAAGAATTTGAGCATATGCTGGAGCTTGGCTTCACCTGTTCCTCATCCCGTCCTTGGGCATCGCCTCTTCACATGGTGCCCAAAAATAACAACCACTGGCTCCCGTGCAGCGATTACTGTGCTCTCAACAAGGACACAGTCCCTGACCACTACCCGATTACCCACATTTAGAAATTGGCCTCACAATCTTCAGCAAGGTCAATCTCGTGAAGGCATATCATCAGATCTCAATGGAGCCCCGGATATCCCAAAGACCGCTGTAATATCGCATTTTAGCACGTTTGAATCTCTGAGGATGTCGTTCGTCTACACAATGCAGACCACATTTTTCAGCACTTAGTGGCGTGCTGCTTTGCTTACCTTGACGAAGTTCTCCTATTCAGCCCTATGGCAGAGGCCCTCAAGGTCCACCTGCGTCAAGGACTCGCAATTTTGAACTGTTTTGGTGTAGGGAACAATGAACCAAAAAGCGAGTTCCGCTTTACAGAGTTGGAGTTTCTCGGTCATCGCGTCAACACCTACGGCATTCACCCGTTACAGGCCTGTGTCACCGCCATCCCTCAGGTTCCCCACCTCCGCCGCACCCGCCAATTGCGCGAATTTCTTGACCTTGACAACTATTATCGGCGCTTATTTCTCGCTGCGGTGCAATACTGCAGCCTCTCCGTGACAATCTCTCGTGCCCCAGAAAGCCGACCGCTCTTCTCGCTTGAACCGATACCGCTGACCACGCATTCAGCAGCATCAAAGCGCGACATTCGTGGTTCGTCCCATATATGACGCGTCCATTTCCGTCATATTGACGAATCGGACAATGCTGTTGTCTTGATCTTGCAACAGTTCGTTGCTTGTGTTAAGCAACGAATCGCCTTCTTTTCCAAGAAACTTGTGCCCCCTGACTGCCACTACAGCACCTTCGGCCGAGAGCTGCTGACAATATATTCAACTTTGAAGAACTTCCGCCATTTTCAGAGGGACGTACCTTTCATATCCTTAGTCAGCACGAACCTATGACGTCTGCGCTGGCATACAGTGCCTGTATTTTGAGTTTGCGTCGTTATTGTAAGTGGCGCTATATTCCCGACCTCGAGTCATTTGATTGGTGCAAACGTCGGAACATGATGTTGCCACTTAATCTAGTTCCGTAGTGGTAGCACAGGATTCTGGCGTATAGACCAATCAGATAACTCGAGGTCACGTGAGATAGCCACACACCGAAAACGATGCAAACTGGGAATACAGGCCGAGCAGTACCACCTACGCTCCTCGAGAAATCAGGCATCTCGCCTATATCTCCGAATTTAGTTGCGACATTCTTCACGTCAGCGAGATTTGGAACGTAATTGCAGACGCACTTCCTCGTGACGAAGTCCGTACGAAGGGCAGTGGATGGCCAATTCATCCATTTCACGAATACGGCTGCTGCCCAACGTGTTGATTTTGAGCTTCGAAGGCTTCGAAACGCGTGACAACTCTGTGGTGTTGGAGGAGGCCTTGCTCCCTGACTGCGCCGTTCGTATGGTTTGTTATACGTCAACCTTTCGTCCACGCCCTTACATGCCTCCATCGTATCGCCGAACCATTTTTGATGCCCTCCATTCTTTGGATCATCATGGCCTCTTTGCAACTCAACACCTCGTCACGGCTCGGTATGTCTGTCCTCACATCAACGTCGCCGTTTACCGCTGGTCGCGGACGAGTCTCACCTGTCAGCAAAGCAAACTGCATCAACACACTGCGACTCCTCTTGAGAGCCTGCCGTCCTCGCTGGCCCGCTTCAGGTACCTTCACAAAAATATCGGTCCCCTTCCTCCCTGCTTGAACCACCGCTACCTGTTACCTGCATTGACATGCCCCTTCTGGACATAACGGTGGACTCAATTGGAAGAGCACTCATCACACTCTGGATAAGTCGCTGCGATGTCCCTTCCACCATTACGAGTGATCGTGGTCGTCAATTTGACTCCACATTCCTGTCTAACCTATTACGGCTTCTTGGCGTCGATCATATCCAACCGCTCTCTTACACCCTATTTCCAATGGTGTTATTGAGCGTTTTCACTGCCAGTTGAAAGCTTAACAGCTGGCGCCCGCTTTACATTCATCGTGGATTGAGCGCCTACCCTTCATCCCGCTTTGTCTCCCGCCACACTTCGCAGTGACTCTGCTATGAGTGCAGCAGAGCTAACGTTTGCACCATTCTCTGTGTCCATGGCGAATTCTTCGAGCCCTCTCCACTCACGCCCGGTGACGTCACAGATTACGCCTGCCGTCTAGGCCGCTCTATGAACATTGTCTTTCTACCACGCCGTCAGCGCCAGTATCCTAGTCGTGCCCATGTCCTCTGCCCCCCCCCCCTAGACTTCAGCTGACCACTGACAGTGAGAGAATATAGAACAAAATCACACAAAGAAAAAAAAACACAACGATTAACAGCGTTACCGAACCAGAAAAAGGGTTCAACACTGCTGAACCCAAATATTCAACTAAAGCATTACCTGCGAGTGACTGAGTGTTCGCTTTTTCTTCTTCCTCAGCCCACACATAAAGCCCCGCTTTAACCAACCCATATGAACGTGCCTTAGTGGCATCTTGGGGTAACGTGAATGCCAGGGTCCTAGCAGGCTGATTCTGATATAACCGTACCAAGTGAAACGAGGGAGCAAGTTGGCAGCTCCTGCCAGCCCGTGTGTCACGTGGGGTGTGACGTCACAGCGTCACGTGGGTAAGACGTAACTGTGGAAGAAACAAAGAAGCAAAAAACATGGTAAAAAACCCAAAATGTATTTAGTGGCCGTATGAAAAAGAGCAGTTAAAGCAAATACTATCGATGTGAGAAAGAAAATAAAGGAACAAAATACTGTATGGGATGTTCAAAAATTTCGTCCCTACTTGTACTGTCGACCTTTCATGGTTGTCACTGACCATCACGCATTGGGCTGGCTCTCATCTCTTAAAAACTTAACCGGGCGGCTAGTGCGCTCGATTCTCCGACTTCATGAATTTCAGTTCTCAATAACTTACAAATCTATCAAGCAGCACCTCGATGCCGATAACCTCTCTCGTTGCCCCCTTGTAATTCCTTCCTTCCGAAGAGGATGTGCGCACAGCGTCGATTGTCGCATTGTTGGCCATCCAAATGATATTTTATCCGCTCAACAAGTGTACTCGTACTGCCGCACGATAATTCATTGGCTCAATGCTACTTAGCTACTCCGAATTCTCGACTGCGCTGCTTACTTGCCAATTTTAAAATGCAGGATGGACTGCATTACTGGCATAATCACAACCACTTCGGCAAACCGTGGGTGCCAGTTGTGCCCGGTGCTCATCACCGTAGGATCTTGGGCGCCTTCCACGACGGTCCCACCACTGGCTACCTTTGCTACTATAAAAATTACGACAGAATCAAAAGTCGCTTTTTCTGGCCCGGTCTCTCAACGAATGTTGCTAAGTACGTTGCCTCTTGTGTGCCATGTCAACGCCGGAAACGACTAACGTCACCACCAGTGGGCCTGCTTAATTCCCTTCACTGTCCTTTCACACCTTTCGAAGTGGTAGACATTGACCTATACGGCCCTCTACCATTGATCGCGGCGAAACAGTTGGATCGTAACAGCTTTGGATCACCTCACTCGGTATGCCGCAGCGCACCTATATTATATTGTTCCGCTACAGAGATAGCAGTGTTTTTCCTGCGAGACATTATTCTGGGACACGGAGCCCCTCGTGATATTCTGTCCGACCGCAGCAAGTTTTTTCTTTGTGCGATCATGGCCGAAGTTCTTCAGGCCTTAAACATTGTTCACAAAGCAACATCCGCCTACAACCCGCAATCGGATGGTCTCACTGAACGTTTCCAGCGCTCACTGTCTGATATGCTATAAACATAGATCGACCCTCATCAGAGTCAATGGGATTCCTTGCTTCCGTTTATCAACTTCGTATAAAATACTGCCGTTCAACGCACGACCCGTTACTCTCCGTTTTTCCTCGCCTATTGTCAGTCCCCTACATTCCTACTGGCAGCATCCTTCTTCTCTGCATCTATTCTCTTTAATTCCTGCGACCAGGATGGCCGCTTTTGTCAGGGGAGAGGGGGGGGGGGGAGTGTGAGCTTCCATTGTGAACTTCATCCTGATTTGTGAATCATCATCACGCGCTATGTGTTCGTTCCTCAACGCCATTATTTCCTGTGCCTGTAAAGCTTGGTCTCCCAGCTCACAATATGCATATATATATAAGCATGTATACGTGTAGCTTGACTCAGACGTAATCGCCAACTGTGCACCGCATCCCCTCTCGACCGTGTCAATCCTCGCCGCGTACTATTCGCGCTAACCCTATCCGATTCAACTTTCGCTAACGGCTTCATCCCTGAGCGGGGAGGGGGGGGTGGTTCTGTAGTATATCGTCGTGATCCGGCCACAGACAAAGACGACAGCATAAGCGCGCCAGCCAAGCACGCCGAGATAATTTCTTTGGCTGCTGAACTGAAAGCGGGCGGCGTGCTGTCACTTTCATGCCTGGCTGTGCGGTTTCTGCCAAAATATATTTGTGGAACCTCGACAAGAACTTGCCTCTTTTATTCATCTCAACAACGTCATGGGGAAGGCCGTTCGAGTCAGTAGCGGTTCGGAAGGAAATGGAGGCAGGGAAGGTTGTGCTTCGAGCACATCGGCTCGCAACTTATAACAGATGGCTGGTGCGATGGGATATGCGGGCTACAGCTATGATGTACAGTGCTTGAAAAAGGAAAGAAAAGGATCTAATACAAGGACACACTAACAGTGCGGCGTCTACTGGAGAGCGTTGACAGGCCAGGTTTAATTTTTAAAGGTGAAACGCTGACATCATATGAGTACAAAGAGTGAATGAATGTAACTGCGATTTAGAGCGCATTTATACGATGCGATGAGACAAGATAGATGCAGGTTTCAAATAGGTGAGTCATATTCGACTTGGGCCTGAAAATTGTTTTGTACGCGATTTTTACATGTGGATCTGTACTGCGCATGTTACGTGTTAGAAAGCCCAACTTTTCTTGCATGCCGAGATGCAATAAGTTTAGCATGCCAAGACAGATTCTTAGGCGCGGCCACACCTAATGACTTATAAGATTGCACTAGTGTTAGTGGCGTATTAGAGATACTGTAAGGAGAGAGGAAAGAGTTAGCAATACGATATAAGACATGTATATATATTTAGTGTAATTTAAGGTCATTATCGAATTGATTAAAGGCAGTCATTTGCAAAGTAAAAAAATCTAATATATACCGTCGAAATAAGTGCCTCAACAGCGTTTTCTACGCACCATAGAAGGTTATTCTAATCACTTGAGTGGATATATCTGTTATCATTAGCTAAAATCTTGAAATAACGAATTTCGTATTGTGTGAGTTTGAATGTTTATCACATATTTCACAGGCCATCGGGGACATTATCAGTGCGGATGTATTCTGCGACCTCCTGACTTTCGTCATTTGAGAAGCTTTTCTTCGGGGGAAAGTTGCTCCGAACCCTGCAGACCACAAAAAAGAAGACGTGACACGGGCGCTGTGTCACGTCTTCATTCTTGTGGTCTGCATGGTTCGGAGCAATTTTTTTCCCCACTTTACGATAAAAAAAAAAAGAAACCTTTGGGACGTCCAGTGCGAGGACCGGGTGCAGACATTCCCGGAAGTGCGCCATCAAGTTCAAGACAGCGGGGAATAAACATCATCGCAACCCTCCGTGTAGTGTGTTGAATTGAGATTTACCTCAAATAAAATGGCGCTTTGGAGAAGTAAGGCGAGCATGACTCTCTCATTCCAGTTCCACAAAAAAGTCCATATTCCTGATAAGGGGCGGTTGGTCAGCCAATTAGAGCTCTTCACCGATAATGGTTCATTCAAATCTTGTATTCTTTCCTCGTTTTAGTCGTTTCGCTTGATTTACCGGGGTTTAAGAGCTAAACCGTACTTAATGAGGTGACTAAAAGCTCCGCAGTAAGCTAAAAACTGGCCTCTTACGTTTTGATAAAATGAACAACTTGCGGTACGCACTCGCTGCAAACATCTCTTCAGACACGCTCACGTCAGGTTTTTCCCGAATGCATTCACTAAATTGCGCTATTTTATGAATAACGTCCCAGTTAACGTTAACGCTCTGGAGGAACATTTTCTTGAGTAAATAAGTACTGTATTTCTTGTTTTGGTTACTGACTGCAACCGCATGAACTGCCTATTGATTGTATCTTTTTTTTAATTATCTGTGAAGCATTGTATGTCATGTATTGCCCTTCCTGCACGGGCCAAAATATTGTCTTCCTGTATTTTCAAATAAAAACAAATAAAATAAAAATTCCGTTCAGCGGGTGCGAGATTCCATTCTCCCAACGGTTTAAATGGATGGATGGAACATAGGAGCGGCCCTTTAGAAACAGGGTGGTAGCAGTAGCTATCATACTCATTTTTCTTCCTATACCTTAATTATTGATTTTGATTGGTTAACTAAACCATCATTATATTCATTAAATTTTTGTTTCTACATTACTAACAATATGTCACTTCTCTGCTTTTAAGCCACCAATCTTCCAGTCGTTTTTTGCTAGTTTCCACCGCTGGTTTATCCACCCTGCCTCAACCCCAGAGCTTCAGGAACAGTGACTGCTCCTGCATCAATTTCAGGATGGATACCATTACATTCGAGTATAATACAGTCAATTGTTTCACTGGAGTTACCACATACAGCACATGCGTCTTCATTGTTAAATTTCTCTTTGTAGCTGCGTGTTCTAAGGCACCCTGATCTGGCTACAAAAAGTAGGGCACTGCTTCTTGAGTTATCAAAGAAAGCTTCCTTCCTGATCTGCATTTTCCACTTTCGGTATAATTCCACACTCTGTTTCTTTTCCATCGAATTTATCCAATTTTTACCTTCTGTGTTTTCACCGGTTGCTTAATGTTCTTTATTTCTCCGTCCTTATGACTGGCATACTTACTAATTAGTTTCCTAGTTCTTTTCCTCCATTGTGAGTCAACGCTTTTTAAGTACAGGTATTTAAACAATCTAGCTGCCCATCTGTTACTGTCCAATTTCCTCAGGCGTTCCTCATATAATATTTTATTTAGAGCTTCCCGTACTTCGAAAGATGCCCAGCCCATATCACCCTGTACCGCCTCATTTGTGGTTTTGCCGTGGGCACCTATTGCTAATTGTCCAACCGCTCTCTCATTTATTTCTAATGTCGAGTGTATCTCTGATTTTGGGCACAAAACTGGATTTCTGAAAGTAAGTCCGGGAACCATAATTCTTTTCCAAATACCCCTCAAAAGCTCATACCTGTTGTATACCCACAATGCCCTATGTTTCATTATCCCGACATTTATTCGCCCTTTGGCCTTAAGTGATTGCTCATGCTTTCCAATGTATGTCATCCTTCGTTTACCCATACCCCCAGATATTTATATTCTGCTAGTCTGGGTATTTCATGGCCTTGTATTTTAAGACGCTGATCAGTTGAGCCGCTTAAAATCAACAGATCCGACTTAACTGCGCTAACACTGAAGCCTAGAGCTTCCCCTTCATCTCCGCAATACTTAACTAGAGTTTGCAATTCTTCCAGATTCACAGCAAGCAGCACAATATCGTCTGCATAGATCATACCGGGGAGGCGCTGCTTTACCGCATTTACACCTAATCTATATGACAGGTTAAAACCTAGGTTACTGTCTTGTATCCTCCGTTTCAAGTTTATCTAATGAAGCATGAACAGCAGCGGTGATAGAGGACAGCCTTGTGTCAATCCTTTGCATACTTTGACATCTTCCGTACTTCTTATGCCTTCCCATGTAATTTCTACTTTGTTATCCCTGTATATGTCCTGTAGGAACTCTATTATCTCATAACCGATACCTTCTTTTAATATGTTCCACAGGAGTTCCCTGTTTACGTTGTCGTACGCCTCATTTATGTCCAGGAAAGGCCAAATACAAAGGTCTATTTTTCACTCTAGATATTTCGATGCATTGGGTAAGCACGAACAGGTTATCATATAAGCACCTGAAGCCGTTCGGACGTTTTCCGAGTATCTCTTTACTTTCTACCCATGCTTGCACCTTTAATTTCACCACCTACATGGCCAACCTGTACATAACAGATGTTATAATAATCGGCCTGTATGATTTTATGTGCGTCCTTTCTCATTTCCCTTTATAAATCAAATTCATTTTACTCTGCCGCCAGCTGTCCGGAATTCGCTCATTCGTTATGACTGTTTCCAGAGCTTTTAACAACGTTTCCTTACTTTTTGGACCAAGTTCATTAATCAGGATGATCGGAATTACACCTATTCCTGTAGATGTGTTCTTAGGAATATTTTTTTCTGCCTCTTTTCAGTTTAGATTGTTCAATTCTAAGCTGCTTTGTATTCTGCTACCTTGTGTTGCTTCCTGATTTGCGAAGATAACCTTATCATCGCTCTTAAATGACTCGGCTATAACTGATGTAATGTAGTTCACTGCGTTGTTTCCCTTTAAACAATTTCCGTCGTTATCATGAATCCGATCCTGCTTTCTTTGATTCTTCTTTCGTAGCCAGCTTATATGGTTCCAGAATTTTCTTGCTCCGCCTCTAGAGGCATCGTGTATGTCAGCCATCCAACGATCGGAGACTGCCTTATTTTATTTTGGACGAGGGCCTGTACCTCAAGTTTCTTTTGTCGATATGATTCCCATTTTTGGTTGATTTCCTCCTGAGATACCTCTGCTTTCTTTGCCACTCCGTGTCCCCTTGAAGCAGCCCGTCGTTGTTCAAGAGCTTCCCTTATTTCCTTATTTCACCAGCTCCATGGCTTCCTCTTTCCGTTCCAGCGGTTTGCTACTTTAACCTCCTTAATTGTTCTCCTCATGAGTCTTTCTGCCTGTTCATAATCCCAGTCTTTCATAGGGCTTTTCTCTATTGCTTGCTCTATGTCTGCTGCTTTCTGCTCTATTTGATCGTCGTTTAATTTTGCTTTACCCTTTGTCTAAGTTCCGTTTCTCTTTTCATCAAGGGCCCCATCTGCAGATTAATATGCTTATGATCACTTCCCAGACTACACTACCCTTCTTCGTCTATTTCCATTTTTGTGACCTTGCTATAAATTTCCTGCGACATTAGACTGTAGTCAATGGTCGTCTGCCTGTTGCGGAATTCCCACGTGATTTGGCCTTCACATTTTGTTTCTCTATTTACTATAACTCGATCGTGTCGCTCACAGAAATCTAGCATTAGCTTCCCGTTACAATCCGTGTATCTATCCAGATCGTCGATGTGGCCGTTCATGTCCCCAAGCAGAATAATATTGGCCCCATCTCCAAACTTGCTTATATCGTCACTGAGACATTCAACAAGATCCTTGCGTGCATAGGTGTCTTCTTGCGTGCATAGGTGTCCTGTTCTTAAATAAACTACCCCTAGACACGTCCTTATGCCGGCAATTGTTCCTGATACCCAGATATGTTCTTTACAAGATGATTTAATTCTTTTCCAATTTGTTCCCTGGTGTATCAACATACCTACCCCTCCACCTTTTTTTTCTGTTCTCGTTCTGCTGCACCCTTCCCAGACGTAGCCTTCTATAAACGGCGGATCTTCTAGATCACTGAGATGAGTCTCGCAAAGAGCGCACACACCTATTTTGTCATCCTTCAACTGCTATTTTATTTCTAGCCATTTCACTCTTTTTCTACCTCCTTGCATGTTTATGTAGCTGATCCTAGTGTTAAATTTCTTTTTTGTACTTTTCTTTCTCGACCTCCTCCTTGCCATTTTTTGGGGCTCAGCCTCCGTTATTACACTTTCTTCTGCTTCACTTTTAACTACCTCTGAGCACGGAGTCCTCGCGGACCCCTTAAAAGAGCTACAGCCCTGCCTGCCAGGCGCCAGCCGATTTCTGCTCCCACCCTTCTGTTAAAATGAATGCCATCTCGCTGAAAAACCCTATCAAAATCTGCTTTATGCACCTCCCTGTTTACCTCAACCACTTCGAAACGCTTTTTCAGGCTTAACTTTCTTATGTCCTGATTAACTGTCACCACGTACTTTTCCAGCTTTCCATTCAATCCTAGCACCTCCGGTACTGTGCATACACCTATCTGCGCTTACTGTGCTATCTCCCTGATATCGTCACCAGCCCTCAGCTAAACTTTCCACCACTCCTGTAGCGTCACCATTTAGGACATCGTTTAGCCCGCGGCAACTATCACCATACTGCTCTGTGCGGAATTTTTCAACAGCCTAGTTTTACTCTCTTTCAGCACTGCCCTCATTGTGCTCCCTGGGACGGCTCCAACTAACACTCTCTTATCACCCTTTACATGTTCCAAGATATCTCGCTTGCGCCTGCTCCTGTTAGAATCTCCGGCGATAAGCACCTGGGCCTTTTCTCTTCCTCTCACAACTGTTTGCTCCTGCTTTCGGTTATCTGTGTCCTTCTCTCTGGGATTTTCATTCTTCCTTACTTCTTCCTTTATTTCCCGGCTTCTTAGTACCTGCTTCTAAATAACTCTGTCGGTTCGGATCCGCCTGAACTACTTTGCTTATGCCTTCTATGCCAGTGCTGGCCCCAGCCACGTTGCCCGCACTGGAATGTTTGTCCTCGTTGTTTCCAAGGACAAAATTCGCCTGACCTACTTTGCTTACGCCTTCCATGCCAGTGCTGGTCCCAAGCACGTGGCCCGCATTGGAATGTTCGTCCTCGTTGGCTCTAAGGGGAAAGTTGGCCTTTTTTTCCATTTGAGGAAGCCGTCCAAGCAGTTTGTGATTTTCTGCCCTTAACAAACCTACTCCATTTTCTAAATCATCCATAATCATCCACACGAGACACTAAACTACCCCTTTCTCGATCAAATCTATCTAGGCGCGCACTCAGCACGCAACACGGACACAAAAAGTCGCTGCCTTCCGCTTCATCCACAAAGTCAAAACGCGTTTCCTTGAGATTAAGCTGCACCTCACTCTGAGTACACTTTACCTTCTTTTGATTGCACATCTTAAGCATGTATCGACTGAACTATTTCTACTGCGAATTCTTAGAATATACAAACTGCCAGAACAAGACACAAGAAATGAATAGCAAACACGCGTTAAAATCAATTCTGCGAATGCCAATAGCCTAGAAACAAAAAGTATTCATCTAAACAAAATAGGTAACGAATGAACGCCGAGAGAACCTAGCTGCCGGCACGAAAAACCAGGTCGCTCAGACAAAGAGCTAAAATCTATTCTTTACGCTGCACTTAATCTAACTAGCTGAAAACGAAATAAAGTTAATAAAAGAAAGAACTCATCTATTTGACGCTTCGGAAGCTCCCGCTGTCGCCAGTCCGTCCGTTTCCGGTAGCCACGTGCAATCGGAGAAGCGATGGAACACGCGTCCGCACAACACGGCTGTCAACTGTCGACTGTAACATTCCCCTGAGCAGCGTCATCTGGCGACAAATAGCGGAAATGTCAAATAGATTAAGTACACATTTAAAGGCCGCCATTCCCGTCTGTTCTATGGCGCATTGTAAGAATACTGCTTATATCACCGTTGAAAACATCTCAAATCTTGTGAGGGCAATGTTTTCTAAAATTCACACTTTCAAATGAATTACATCCTTCCTGCCTGTGTTGCCCTTTAGGATGCATTACGTGATGTTTCTGGCTATAGATAGCCGCAAAACCAGCAGTGAACAGAGCCTGTAATTGACGGCATGGAAACGTTTGCAATATATAATTACCTTAACCGTAATCATTTCCAGCCCTTAGGGAGTGAATATTACATTTAGGTTCCGTTCTCAGATACGGCTTAGCAACAATCACATTTTAACTCGCTGAGAAACAACCAGTGAGGAGAAAGAAGTTGCGATATGCTACGGTTTAGAGAGCGGAATTACGCAGAGTCCCAGGTAGCACAAAGTGGGCTCTGAAGGGTGGGCCCCGGTGGGCCCGATGTAGGCAATGCAGGACAGCCCCGGTGGGCTCAATGTGGGTGCTGCAAGAGGGGCCGACGTAGGCCCGAGGGGGGCTGTCGACAAAGCCCCATTGGGCCCCACTAGGGGCCGATGCAGGCAGCCCTTGCGGGGCTGCCCACATTTTTCCCGCATTGTTAAAAGGGCACATCCCGCCAACTCCCCGCGATGGTCCTACTTTGGACCGATTTGGGCAGCCGCTTTGGAGGAACATTTTCTTTATTTCAGTTAGCCCCTCAGATAATGACATAGGACCAATGCGGGTTCTATAGCGCTAGCCGCACTTGGGCTTGCCCACATTATTCTCATAGGGGTCCGACGTAGGAAATTGATGGAAAGCCCTAGTCCAAGTTTTCCCAATCAAAATTTATGCACATAAGTAATTGTTTTATACATGTCTGCACTTTCTAAACAGCCACAATATTAAATTTTATAATAATTCATAACATTCATCTAGCCGAAATGACTTCATGTACATCTTGTTCAGGCTGCGGAGATGTGTGTTCTGAACAGCAATATTGTGCTGCGAGTTGCAGGCTGTCCAAAGCAACCACATAAGAGGCAACAGTTAGCAATCAGTTTGTTTTAGTATTTGTAGCGCAATTTGCATGAGCGCGAGAACTAAAGCCATGTAAATTTCTAATCGACTAAACATGGTCACAACTCTTATACAAATTATCTATAATAGTAATTTAAGGCAACATCTAATGCAAATAAACATTGGAAACAATTATTACGCAATTGCACGCACGCCTTCTAGCCCCATTACGGCCGATGTGGGACCTACAGCGGTTTTGTGTGGGCAGCCCCAATTGGGCTGGGTGTTGGTTTTGAACCTAAAGCCCACTTGCTGTTGCACGTGCCTTCAAATTCCCCACAAGGGACCAATTTTGGTATCATGCTGGCCCTCCCGCCTTCCAGCCCCATTACGGCCCATGTGGGATATAAAGCAGTTTTATGTGGACAGCCCCAATTGGGCTGGACGTTGTTTTTGAACCTAGAGCCCACCTGCTGTTGCACGGGCCTTCAAAGTCCCCACAAAGGACCGATTTTGGTACCATGCGGGCACGCCCGCCTTCCAGACCGATTACAGCCTATGTGGGACCTAAAGCGGTTTAGCTAAGGCTGCCTCATTTGGGCTTCACGAGGGCTTGCCCAAATTGAGCCCTTATTCATATTTCACCTGCCCTCAAGTAACCTACAAGGGGCCGATTTGGGCAGCATGTGGGTATGTCCGTTTTCTTGCCCCACTACGGCCGATGTTGGTCCCACAAAGATTTAATGGGGGCGGCCTCACTTCGGATCTATGAGGGCTTTCCCATAAAAAGCCCACATTTAGGTTGGATTGCCCTCAAATATCCGGCAAGGGACCCTTGTGGTCTGGATGCAGGAATGTGCTCTGCATTAGCCCAAGAAACGCCGCTATGGGACCCATGCAGGAGGAGCAGGGGCAAGCCCAAATGGGCCTTGCCCACTTTTGCCCCATCGGGGACCGATGCAGGTTTTATGATGGTTGCCCCAGCCCTACTTGCCTACATCGGACCTACTGGGGCCCCACATTCTGTGCTACCTGGGCTATATCAGGCAGACAACTAGATATACTGACATTCTAGTCGCAATCAAGAAGAAAT
The DNA here is from genome assembly GCF_055883805.1 of Amblyomma maculatum. Lineage (NCBI taxonomy): Eukaryota > Metazoa > Arthropoda > Arachnida > Ixodida > Ixodidae > Amblyomma > Amblyomma maculatum. The sequence goes on from NC_139350.1 coordinate 10,407,544, forward strand.
TGGCATGGGCATGTAATGCGAGAGAGGGCATCCGACGGTAGTTTTGCGTCACAGATTGGATTCCAAGGGAAGTAAAGCAAGTTGATGGAATTGCATAAACAGGTTAGGGGTGCGACCTGATGCAGGTGAACACCTCTCCGGCAACGCACTCCCTCGCCAGAACAGGAGTTGGCCACCCAGGGGCAGTAATTGGCCGCAACCTCTCATGATAAGCTCCATGAAACCCCGGCCCCTAGTCACCAGCGGCTGCAGAATAACTGACCACGGCGGCGGTCAGACCTGCGACGCAGCGGGGGTGCTAAGAATCTCTGGTTCCGCTGGACAGGCCGCCATTAGAAACTGACCCTGGAAACGTTTAAAGTTGCCAGGGTCAGAACCCTAGAACCCTAGCTAGTGAAGCTAGTTTAGCAGTGCTGTTCGATTAACTAGAGGGTATGAATTGGGATGTCATCGGGCTTAGTGAGGGTAGGAGGCCGAATGAGGCATATACTGTACTGAAGGATGGGCATGTACTGTGCTATCGAGGCTTTCCAGAGAGGCAACAACTAGGAGTAGGTTTCCTTGTCAATAAGTATATAGTGGGCAATATACATGAATTCTATAGTATAAATTAGAGGGTAGCAGGCATCGTAATTAGGCTTAATAAGCGCTATAAACTGAAGGTTGTACAGGCCTATGCATCCACATGTAGTTATGATGACCAGGTAGTTGAAAGCTTCTACGAAGATGTAGAATCGGCAATGCGAAAAGTAAAGACGCAGTATACTGTACTAATGGGCGACTTCAATGCCAAGGTAGGAAAAAACGAGGCAGGAGACCAAGTAGTAGGAGACTATGGCATTGGTTCTAGGAATAGCAGGGGGGAGTTACTAGTTGAGTTTGCAGAGCGCAGTAACTTAAGAATCACGAATACCTTCTTCAGCAAACGGAAGAACCGGAAATGGACATGGAAAAGTCCGAACGGGGAGACTAAAAAGGAAATTGACTTCATAATGTGTTCAACCCCCGCCATTATAAAAGATGTAGAGGTAATCGGAAAAGTGTGATGCAGTGACCACAGGATGGTGAGGTCCCGAGTTAGCCTTAATCTGAAGGAACGCAACAGATTAGTAAGAAAGAAACCCAACAACGAATTAGCGGTGAGGGGAGGGCAGAAGAGTTCAGGATATCGCTACAGAACAGATATTCAGCTCTAACTGAGGATGGCGACATTACCCTAGAAGCAATGAACAATAATTTCAGAGATATCATTACTGAGTGCGCTGTAGAAGTAGGCGGTAGGCTAATTAGAGGGTACCGGTAAGCTGTCTAAGGAGACGAAAGATTTGATTAAGAAACGCCAGAGTATGAAAGCTTCCAATCTAACAGACCAGATAGAATTGGCAGAGATATCAAAGCTAATCAACAAGCGCTAGGTGGCCGATATAAGGAAGTATAACATGGAGAAAATTGAGCATGCTGTAAGGAACGGAGGAAGCCTTGTGGGGCCCTGCGCCACATATCTGTAAGGCCCGTGGCGCGCCGCGCATTCGAAGGCCGCGCCACTTCCCAATGCTCCCTGCGCGGTGCCTGTTTCCCTCTCCCCGCTCGTTCGGGGATAACCGGCCCCGCGCGAGGGGGCTATAAAGGAAGGCACGCGCCGCCTTCTCGCTTCTCTTGGCTCCCTCTCTTCGTTCCTGCTTCGCTCCTGGCGCTGCTCCACGGAAGACGACCCGCAGGCTGCAGCCCCCCGGGCGACGACCCCGCACCATCTTGGACGACCCCCTGTGAGATTAAAAATGTTTGTTACACGGCCCGCTGTGTATTTGTCGTGCGCATCCCTCGGGCAGAGGAATCGCTCACAACTGGCACCCAACGGGGGCTGAATTAGCACCCATGTGGACGATTTCTCTGCCACCGTGGCAGCGCACGGCAACACGACGGGCCGGTTCTTTGTATGTTAGGCGCGACGCCATTTTGAGTTTAGGGCTATCGTGTGTGCAGATGACGCGGAGTGTAGTATAGTAGTGTTTGTACAGTGTTTTAATTTTGTTTTGGGTTATGTGTGTGTTTTTTAGTGTCGGGCGGTTTATGTTTTAATTTTGTTTGGTGCATATGTTAGTTTTATGAAGTGTTTAGCCTTTGTGAATAGCCTCCTGACGCGGGCTAGGTGGTAGTCGTGCGCGTGCAGCAGTTCTGCGGCTCCCGGCCGGCCTTAGTTGTTAAGTGCAATGCCTGCGAGAGAAGACGTGCCAGATAGGGCCGCCGCTTCGGACGCCTGTGCGTTCGGAAGTGAGGTGAGGGACGCGGTAGAGCCTACGCAGGTTACCGATGCGGCCGCACTAATGAGGCAGATGAACGAAATGTTGTCGGTGTTCGCCCATCAGCTCTGTTCGGTGGCTAGCGCCAACCAAGCCACAGCTGCGGCGACAGTCTCGCGTCCACGGATAAATGTAGAGGTTCCCTCCTTTTCCGGCTACACGGACGTGAAGTCCGTCCACGAGCGCCTGCAAGAACTCGAGGATTATGAGACGGCACTGGGTTCCCCAGACGACGTGGTGCTAGCGCAGGTAATCCCCGTGGCACTTGTTGAGAGCGCGGCGCGATGGAGACGCTGCCAGCCGGCCTTCCAGTCGATGGCAGACTTCACAGATCGCTTCCGCGCTGAGTACCTGCCGCCCGATTACGAGCGCCGGACGCTTGAGGAGCTAGCGTTGCGCACACAGCACCCAAAGGAGAGCCTTCCCGAGTAAGTACGCGCAATGCAGGAGCTCTACAAAAGGGCAGATCCCACGGCAACCTATCTTAAACAGGTCGCGCGCGTGATCAGGCAATGCCATCCGCGCTTCAAGCCGCATTTGCGGAGACGTGGTTTTTCAAACCTCGAGGCCCTGGTACAGGAAGCGAAGGTAGTACAGGCGGATTTACTCGCTGAATTGCGCTACCAGCCACCCCCTAGGCCAGCCGAATCGCTAGAGCCGCGATGCGCCTGGGCCGGAGGCCAAGACTCCGAGCCGCGCGCCAGAGGCGCAGACGTAATGACGGTTGGGCAGGAAAGGCCAGCGGAAGGCTCCGCTATTCCTCGCGCTCTTGACCCGTACGCGTTCGAGCAGCGGCGTCGAGCTGGGCTCTCCAGCGACGTCCGCACAGGCACAGAGAGAGGGGAAAGACGTCCCCAACCGCTTCGTGGAACGCGGCATCCCCCGACCGCGCGGCAGGTGAACGACCGGCTTTGCTGGAATTGCAACCAGCCGGGCCACGTGGCACGAGAGTGTCAAGCAAGGCGTATGCAGGGAAACGCGGACTGCCGGCGACCATAATTGGTAACCCAGCCTGTCGCCGTCGGCGGGAGACTTTCGTGGTAGCTACGGCGGAAAATGGGAAATGTACTCCCATGCCGCGTCACCGGGCGACCGCCCCGGGGGCGCAGAGGCTTTTGTCCCCCTTGCCTGTAGAGCGCAATAATGTTGTCGCGCTGGAGCCCTTTTATGCTACTGCGGTTAGCTGGTCAAAGCTACTCAGCACTCATTGACACGGGCTCAACTCTGTCACTGGTGGGTGATGATGTGTTCGAGGCCTGCCGTAGATGTAACATCCGTGTCAGGCCAGCCGAAACCCATTTGAGCTTAGCAGCAGGGACGACAAAAGCGGAAGGAGCGGTACGTCTGGTCCTGCGTTTTGACGGCAGGAAGCGGAGGCATCGCTTCGTCTATCTGCCCGGCTTAGCCATACCAGTTATTCTGTGAAGAGATTTTCTTTCGAGCGAAGGCATTGTGCTTGACATGGGGGAGAACGGCTATCGCTACAGCCCCTTCACCCCCCTCATTCCCTTTGTTAGCGCCCCCAAACAGGAAGTCGTCGCCCAGTGGGCGAGCGTCCACGCTTCTGTGGCAGACGGCTCCCCCGCGACACTGAATGGTAGCCCATTAGAAGCAATTATCGCGTCCTTCTCAGGAACCGGTAGTCAGCGCCGAAGGCTCGTGGAAACTTTACTCCCGTTTTCAGATTGCTTCACAGAGAAACCAGCAGAACCGACTTGCTTCCGCACGAGATCGAAACGGGTGATGCGCGCCCTTTCAGATGTAACCCGCGGCCATTAAGCCCTCACAAGAGACAGCTTCTCGACAGCGCCCTTGACGAGATGATTGATACCGGCGCGGTGAGACCCTCACAAAGTCCCTGGGCGTCCCCAGTGGTTCTAGCGCCAAAGAAAAATGGTTCGGTCAGACTGCGTGTTGATTATCGAAAGCTGAATTTACTGACGCCTACGGTTGCGTACCCTTTCCAGTCGATCGAGGCTGTGATGTACGCGTTAGGGAATGCAAGGTTCTTCACAGTCCTGGACGCAAGCAGAGGGTACCTGCAGGTTGAGGTGGCGGAAGGTGACATTCAGAAAACCGCATTCACCTGTCACCGCGGGCTCTTCGAATTTACTCGACTCCCGTTTGGTTTGTCTAATGCACCGAGCACGTTCATGCGATTGATGGACATCGTGCTGGGCGATGCAAGGTTCAACTACGCGATGGCGTACCTAGACGACGTCGTGATATTCTCACAGTCGTTCTAAGAGCATCTCATTCACCTGAATTCCGTTCTTGAGAGATTGAAACGTGCGGGTATAACGATCAACTCAAAGAAAGTGCAGTTGGCATCAAAGACAGTGAACCTCTTGGGATTTGTGGTTGATGATGGCACTTTGAGACCGAACGATGACAAACTGCAGGCAATTCTGAACTACCCCTGCCCGACGGACGTGAAAAGCTTGCAGAGGTTTTTGGGAATGGTTGCCTTCTACAGACAATTCACCCCTAGTTGTTCAGAGCCGTTGAACCAGCTGTTGCGGAAAGGCTCGAAGTGGGTCTGGGGCAAGGAACAGAACGACGCTTTTGTTGCCTTCGCTCGCGCGATAGCGAAAACCGCTAATTTGCGCGTCCCCGACCTGAACAAGCCGTTTGTCTTGCAGACAGATGCTAGTGATGCTGTTGTAGGAGCGGTTTTGTTGTAGGAACACGAGGGCAAGCTGCGCCCTGTCGCGTTCGCTAGCCGCACGCTCACACCGGCGGAGCGTAATTACTCCGTGACTGAAAAGGAATGCCTGGCGATAATGTTCGAATTGTCAAAGTTCGACATGTACCTAGACGGAGCGGTTTTCACCGTGCAGACAGATCACCAGGCACTTTCGTGGTTAAAGAGGCTGAAAAACCCCGCAGGCAGACTCGCGAGATGGGCGCTGACGTTGTAACGTTACGCGTACACCATTGAGTACCGCCGGGGCAGCATGAATAGGGTGGCCAATGCTTTATCACGCGCACCGTTGAAGGCTGGCAGAAGCGCAGAAGAGGCGCAGTCCAGCCTTGCTGAAAGTGGCGTCGCCGCTACTGGAGAGAAGGACAGGGCGGACGCGAGTGTCGCGCCCTGCATAGTTAAATACAGAAAGGAGGCGGACAGAGTTGCCGCGCTCTGCTGCGAGAGAGAGAAGGCGCAGCAGCTGGTGGCGGCGACTACTAGCCTGCCAAGAAGCGAGTCAGAGAGAAATCTGTCTTGGGGAGTAGCGGTCAGTAGGGAAGAGCTTATTGAGGCCCAGAAAGCAGACGGTCTATGCCAGCGGGTGCTGACAGAGCTTGCGAGTAGTGCAGCTTGCACCGGGAACGCTGTGGGCAAGTAGGACGCGTATCTGCTGGGCGATCATGGCTTACTGCTCCGCTACATCCCCCAACTTGACGAGGAAGAGGCGATTGCATCCCCCTTCCCAGTCGCGGTCCCGAGGAAGTTGCGGAAACGATTCCTCCAGTACTTCCATGACTCAGCGCTGCAGGCCACGGCAGCAGCAGTAAGACTTACGACAAGTTATGCCGCGTCGCGACCTGGCCAGGTGGGAGAAAGGATAGGCTGGGTTACGTCCGTACATGTCCTGTTTGCCAGGTAGCCAAGCCTCGGGCGGGGAAACCCGCTGGCATGATGAAGCTGGTTGTTAGCAACTATCCGTGGCAAGTGGTCGCGTGCGATATCATGGGAACCCTCCCTCGCTCCGCGCGCGGACACCAATATATCCTTGTAATAACGGACCACTATTCCAAGTGGGTTGAAGTTTTCCCCCTTAGGAAGCTTGCGTCAGAACGGATTTGGGAGAAACTTCTGGAGACATTCACTCGTTTCGGTTTCCCTTCCGACCTGATTATAGACAATGCTTTATATTTCACAAGCAAAGTCTTTGTTGATTCCTGTCGGGCGCTTCAAATCCGCCACAGGAAAACGAGTCCCTACCACGCTCAGAGCAACATAACCGAGAGAGTGAATCGGAATGTTAAGAGTATGCTGGTCGCGACGAGCGAGCAGCACAAAGATTGGGACGCACGGCTGTCCGAACTGGCTTTCGCCGCTAGAAACACCGTGAATAGGTCAGTGGGTATGACACCTGCTTACTTGAATTTTGGGAAAGAGATCGCTTTTCCGCTAGAGAACGCCCTATATGACGCAGCGGGGCCTGCGCCCCCTCCGCTTACGCAGTACGCGGCAAAGCTCCGCGAGCGCCTTGAGGCAGCGCAGCGCGCGGCTCGTGAAAACCTCAATGTTGCGCGCATGGAGCAAGCGGATCAGTACAACAAAGGTCGTCGTCACGTCGTTTTCAACACGGGCGCCTTGGTACTGAAAAGAACGCACCCGCTTAGTGACGCAGCGCGTGGTTTCGCCGCGTCGCTAGCGCACAAGTGGGTTGGACCGTTCGAAGTTACGGCATGAACTACGCCACTCACCTACCAGCTGCGGTTGTGGGCGAGAAGTGAAACCGCCGGTCCGGTGCACGTCGCAGACTTGAAAGCTTACCACCTTCGCAAGTACGATAACTGCGAAGCGGGGGAAGCTCAAAGCGATGCAGCGATCTCCCCAAAGTGAGGCGTACAGGTAGCAACCCGGTTCCCGACCGACGCTATAACCTAAGGCCAAGGTAGTGCACTACTTTGTCTAACGTCTTTGCTTCTCTCAGAATGCGTTCAGATAAGATTTTGCAGCAGCCAGATGAACCACCGTCGCTGAGCCAGAAAACCGCACCCAGCGCATGGTTCAAGGAGGGGCCACTTAAACAGGGGGTACCCTCCAAGTTTGTAGTGGTTCGTGGCCCGTCATTGTGACCAGCGCGGCCATGCTGGCCGTCTTCAACGAGTCTGGATTGGAGCCCGCTGCCCAGGCTTGAAGTACGGGCCTCAGGAAGTCAGGTGTGCCCGGGGCGGAAACGCCTGCTGCAAAGGGGTCCCAGTGCATCCAGCACGGCTCCACGTGAAAAGGGGTCAGCGATGTAGAGTAGCAGCTCAGGGCGGCTGCCAGGCGTATCCGTGGCCGAGCCCAGCTGCGCTGTGACCCCGAGGATGTGGCCGCTGCCTTAGAGGGACCAGCCGGAACAGTCCCGCCATGCCTGTTGCTTCTCCCGTCCCACGGACCAGCTGAGATGGCATCACGCTAGAGCCAGGCGACAAGCCTTCATATTTTACGCCGACCCGGGCTCGAACATGGACATGGACCGGCTGTTGGCGGAGCTCGGGTCGGACGCTGAGGGGGGGGAGATGTGGGGCCCTGCGTCACATATTTGTAAGACCCGTGGCGTGTCGCGCATTCGAAGGCCGCGCCACTTCCCAATGCTCCCTGCGCGGTGCCTGTTTCCCTCTCCCCGCTCGCTCGGGGATAACCGGTCCCGCGCGAGGGGGCTATAAAGAAAGGCACGAGCCGCCGTCTCTCCTCTCTTCGCTCCCTCTCTTAGGCGGTGAGGGCCCTGCACCCTGATCGGCGCATCGCCGAGGGAAGGACATTCCACCGCGTGTCTGACAAGCTCGCCCGCAGGGAGCGAGCTCTCCTCCTACGCCTCCGCACCGGAGGTTCCTGGACGCCCACGGAGCTGTATGTCCGTGGCCGGGCCCACTCCTCAGCATGCCCCTCCTGCGGTGATGGAGGAACGCTGGGGCACCTCCTCTGTGTGTGCCCAGCACACGCCCACCGCCGTCGCAAGATGGAGGCAGGCTACCGGGCCCTTGGACTTCCTGCTGCCACCGAGGACCATCTGCCCTTCCCGGGCAGGAGCCCCCTGGCAGCCCACCGGCTCCTGCTGGCCTCCCTGGAGGAATCCGGCCTGGCTGCACGACTGTAGTCTACCACCGGGCCTGCTGGCCACAGCGTTGGCGACGGAGCAGATGACGATGACGGCGACGAGAGCGACTCCACGATGATGACCCCCCACCCTCCCCTCCCAACATCCCATCTCCCCTTCCCCCCGGACGCCAAGAGTGCCGCCGCGAATTAAGGCCGGGATAACCCGTGTCTGGTATCCCCCCCGAGAACAACCCAGACCCCTACCTACCTACCTACCTACCTACCTACCTACCTACCTACCTACCTACCTACCTACCTACCTACCTACCTACCTACCTACCTACCTACCTACCTACCCTCTCTTCGTTCCTGCTTCGCTCCTGGCGCTGCTCCACAGACGACGACCCACTGGCTGCAGCCCCCCGGACGACGACCCCGCACCGTCTTGGACGACCCCCTGTGAGATTAAAGATGTTTGTTACACGGTCCACTGTCTATTTGTCGTGCGCATCCCTCGGGCAGAGGAATCGCCCACAGCCTTAAAGCGGTAACGAAGAAATTGGGCATAGGCAAAAACCAGATGTATGCGATAAGGGACAAAGCGGGCAACGTCATCAGGAATATGGGCAAGATGGTCAAAGTAGCCGAGGAGTTCTATACAGATCTCTGCAGCAGCCAAAGTAGTGAGGACAGTATTGAGATTGGCGGTAGGGAAAAACAGTCAGACATTCCACCAGTGATGAAGGACGAGGTCAAGAAAGCATTAGAAACTATGAAAAGGGGGAAATCAGCTGGAGAGGATCAGATAACTACAGATTTGTTAAAAGACGGTTGGGATATCGTCTGGCCACTCTTGTATACGCAGTGCCTGGTGTCATCGACGGTAGCGGAACCATGGAAGAATGCAAATATTATCCTCATTCATAAGAAAGGGGACTCTAAGGACCTTAAATATTACAGACCAATAAGCTTACTGTCTGTTACGTATAAGGTATTTACTAAGGCTATCGCTAATAGAATCTGGACAACCTTAGACTGCATTCAAGCAAAGGATCAAGCAGGTTTTCGGAAACGGTACTCTACTGTCGATCATATCCATACCATCAACCAGGTGATAGAAAAATGCTCGGAATATAACCAGCCCTTATACATAGCATTCATTGATTACGTGAAAGCATTTGACTCAGTTGAAACGTCGGCGGTGATGCAGGCATTGCGAAATCAGGGAGTAGACGAGCGGTACGTGAAAATGCTGGAAGATGTATATATCGGGACTGTACAGCAACCACAGTTCTGCATAAAGAAAGTAACAAAATTCCCATAAAGAAAGGTGTTAGGCAAGGAGACACGATCTCCCCAGTGCTGTTCACAGCTTGCTTAGATGAAGTATTGAGAGACTTGGAATGGGAGCAGTTAGGGATAAGGGTAGATGGAGAATCCGTCAGTAATCTGCGATTCGCTGATGACATTGCCTTGCTAACTCGGGGGATGAACTGCAAATAATGATTGATGACCTAGACAGGTAAAGTAGAAAGGTAGGCTAAAAAATCAATATGCAGAAGACTAAGGTAATGTTCAACCGCCTCGGGAAGGAACAGCAGTTTACGCTAGGTAGCGAGGCACAGGAAGTAGTAGGCGAATATGTCGACTTAGGGCAGGTAGTAACCGCAGATCTGGACCATGAAAAGGAAATAACAAGAAGTTTAAGATTGAGATGGAGCGTTTTTGACAAGCACTCACAGATTATGACTAGCAGCTTACCGGTATCGCTCAAGAGGAAAGTATAGAACAGTTGCGTCTTACCTGTACTCACCTATGGAGCTGAAACGTGGAGGCTTACCAAGAGGATTCTACTTAAGTTGAGGACAACCGAGAGGGCTATGGAACGAAAAATGGCAGGGGTAACATTAAGAGATAGGAAGCGGGCAGAATGGGTCAGAGAAATAACTCAAGTTACTGATATTCTATTGGAAATTAAGAAGAAATGGGCATGGGCAGGACATCTAGTGCGAAGAGAGGATAACCGATGGTCGCTTAGGGTAACAAACTGGACTCCAAGGGAAGGAAAGCATAGCAGGGGGAGGCAGAAAGTTAGGTGGGCGGATGAGGTTAAGAAGTTCGCAGGGGCCAAGTGGATGCAGCTAGCACAGAACAGGGCTAATTGGAGAAATATGGGAGAGGCCTTCGCCCTGCAGTGGGCATAGTCAGGCTGCTGCTGCTGCTGCTGCTGCTGCTGCTGATGATGATGATGATGATGATGATGAAAGCGTACTAGCGGAAGAAAGTTAGCTGGGCAGGTGGAGTCAAGTGAATGCAGCTGGTACAAGACCGAGGTAATGGGAGTATGTGGGATACCTTCGCCCTGCAGTGGATATGTTCCGACAGTGATTGTCATTTATGAGGTTTATTATCCTCACACACAGATTCTGCGCGAAGTGGGTCTAACAACGGAAAGGGAAGAGGACTTCTCTAAATGGCTCACCGACAACGCTAAGAGCGGGAGCCTGCTCCGGTTCCTCACGGAAAACCATTTACATGAGTTTATATAATATGCCTTATGGCAAGTTTGCGTACAAAAAAAAACAATATCCTAAAGCAACTTAGGCTAGACTCTAACAAAAAAAGGACTAACCTGGATGAAGTTTGTCCTTTTGGGGACAATGCAGAAAAAAGTAAAGTAAAAGCCGCCAACTCCTACGGACATGACTGGCTTTCGACTCCTCGAGTATAGCTCAGGGACGAGCGGTGAAAACATGCGTCTTGCTTCGCGGCGCTTTGCAGCGAATGCACACTGAATTCGACTCTACGGAAGCAAATGCTGCTTGTGGTTTTCAAGCAATTTTGGAATCGTAATTAAAAACGTGCATAAAAAGCCATGCCCTCCGCCGCGAATATCCCTCCGTAGGACGTGCCCCCTCGACAGCGCCGCGTGACCGGAGGTCTTATAGTACGTACCCTCAGGCGACAGGAATGCTATTGATGCGCGGTTTAAAGCACCGATGTGCGCCCAGCTCCACTGCACCTCCGAAGCCCATACCTTACTCCATTCAACATGATGTTCCCCCCAAGCTTAAAATCGCCGTCTGCGAACGCCACAGCGCAGGGCGAGCCACGAAAGGCGCGTGCCGCCGCCGCCGCCGCAGCTGAGTCCAGCAACGGGCGAGCTCACATTTAGCAGTTACGTGCGCGGCTCCACTGTGCACTCGGTAGGCTCCGAAACGTCGTTCAGTTGTCTGGTGAGAAATTGAAATTTGCCCTTACCACACACGCGTAATGCGATGACGCGATGATTAACACACCACAGTCGTCGGTGGCTGATCATGGTTATCCATGATCGGCGTGAGTTGCATTGACGGCAGGAGGTTCGCCATGTCCCCATCCGTAAAACGATAACGTGTCAGAAGTCCCGGGTCGCTGTGACTATCAGCCGATTCCTTCGAGGGGGTTTCGTTGCATCTTTGTTGTATCCACTTCCATGTAAAGTTTGACATTCCGCTATAACGAAGTCCCCACAGCAAGCGAATGATGGGGCGTCCCCCATGTTTACAAGATAAGTAGAAATTGAAGAGCGGCCAAGATAGCGTCATAGCCGATTCGAGATTCTCCAGAAAACTCAAGTTTTATCCACCACTTTAGCATCTATTTGAGTGCCGGTTGCTTTCTGAAACGAAAAACAGACCTCGAGGGCCGCTGGGAGTAGAAGTTTGAGGGAAGGCGTGCTCATGAATACGGTGGTTACTCTCCAAAGGAGAAGCTGTATGAGGAGGAACTATTGCTCTTCGCAGATGCTCCCTAAGATACCAACAGTTGATCCTCGAAAATGATCATAAGGGACCAACAGTGATCCTCAGAAATGATCTCTGGGACTGCAAGTATTACTACCTCGGGGTTAACTTTTTTCCTCAGGAATGATCGTTTTGAGAGCAAATATTACTGCCTCAAGATTTACTACTGATCCGTACGAACCAATTTCAAAGGAGTAACCACTAAACCACTGAGACCAACTTTTTATCCATCGGCTGTTTACCCCCACCCGCCATGGACATGCTAGCTCCTAGAGACTGCGCTTCAAACACTGCTGCTTGAATGTGTGTAAGAATGTAAAACTAGACAGCTCAATTTCAGTTGAGGAAAATTTTTCTATTTCAGTTATCATCTTGGCCAAGTCAGCATTGGGTTTGAGTTGGACTGTAGATAAAAAGTAAGGAATAGAAGAGCAAGATTAGGCAGTATGAAAAACCTTTTTGATGCCACAGGCACATGACAAGGTGTGATTAGGAATTAAACAAACGCCATTGTCTCCCGGCGTATACCATACAAGCGGCATTCCTAATAAACACAAAAAAGGAAGCAAATATTGAAGTTGCTAACTTTTAACATTATCTGCGGTAGCTGAAGTACACAGTCAAACCTACAAGACCATGGGCTTCAATTATTTATTGAGAACCAACCTTTCTTGAACAGTACATATAGCTTTCTTTTGAAGTGCTTTAAATCATCGCGAAGCACCAGAGCGCCAGGCAGGCAGTTCCATTCCAATGTTGTTTCATATACAAAGGCTATATATATATATAATATGCAGCTAGAAAATGAGGTATTTTCACCATACAAAAATTATCGATGCGCGATGAGACATTTGCCAGTCGTGTGATAAGTGAATTTTTCAAGCTTGGAATTTTGCGACCAATGGTAGAGAAAAGACCAAAAACCGGTTATCTTCCAGCTTCCCGAAAACGATGCTAGTGACAATACGCTCTATTGCGTGCGAGCGCCACCACTGGAACCGACGGCGCTAGTGTCGACCTAGGGGACAGAGTGGGATCACGTGACAACTCTTACTGCTGTTGAAGCAGACGGTCGACTGAATTTGTGCGTATTAAAAGCGAAAAGGTTCGTTTATTCTTTTCGTTTGGATTAATATAGAGCGCTAGCTTTGCACGTTTTGATATTGTATCATTGCTGAGGCTTTTTACGTTTAATGAAGCTGTTGCTACGGTCCTTTACTGCTCTGTACACAGATGTAAGCCAGGGAACCCGGCGCTAGCTCTCATTGCTACCCAAAGCATAAGCTCACAGAATTCTCCTTCCTTAATAAAAATTTCAATAGGCAATTCAGCGAGTGATCATTCTCATGATGTGCGCTGCCTGCAGACATTTCAGCGAGCGAGGTTTTTTTCACATAGTTGGCCTAAATGTTTGGTGAGGAAACGGCGCGCGTGTTTCAATTTGCGCTTATCAGTTGTGAAGCTAACGTGACTAGTGCTGGAAGGATGGAAAAAATGCTCGCTATTTCATGGAGCAATACCATCCCAATGAAAAGAGAAATTTTGCGAAGGCTAGAAGGTCTCAAAATATTATAAATGAACGTATTGACACGGAAGTTTCACTGAAGTGAACTAAAAGATTCTGCCTCCTCGAGCAGCGGTATTCATGGTGATTTGTCTCAGGCAGCGTCTCCAGTACTGTAGTGATTTCAACTGACAGAATCCATGAATAAACGAAAGATAGAGCATTGCATGCATGTTGTGCTGTGCTGATCGAGATATGCATTAAAAAACTACTGTGCGCTAGAAAAAAACAAATATCCGCTCTAACTAAGAGGGCAAAGGACGGTAGTCAGTGTACAGGAATCCGCTGCGTGGAACACACGTCGTCACTCTTGCTAAAAGATTATTCTATGTCATCCCCGCAGTCAAACTTGTTTGTTCTACTACGTTGAAGGGAGCAGCTGGCGAACGGTGCCGTTTCCACTAGCGCTATGCGAAGGCTCTCAACATCTGTCAGGTTCCTGACAGTCCTCTGCTCTTGCACAGGTATCCCACTACCTGTGCACCTTACATCTAGGCCGCGCCGGGGTGGCGCAGTGGTTACCGCGCTCGACTACTGTTCCCAAGGATGCGGGGTCGAATCCCGGCCTCGGCGGCCGCTTTTCGACGGAGGCGAAAAGCATGGCGTGCGTGTGCTGAGCGATGTCACTGCACGTTAAAGAACCGCAGTTGGTCGCAATTTCCGAAGTCCTCCGCTACGCCGTCTCTCATAGCCTGAGTCTCTTTGGGACGTTAAACCTAACAAACCAACCAACCAACTTTACATCTGGATGGTTGTGTGATAGCTTCAGATCTTTTTTTTCATAACAGGAGAAATGCTGCAGCCGGTGCGCGCCCTCGTACCGGTAAAGCTCGCCAAATTCGATAACTCTCATTCGGTGAAGTGCTTTTTTGCATAATGACCGGGTCTCCTGCCTTTAAATAAGCTTATACAGGCCCAGACCGAGGTGTATATTAAATAACTAAGTGAACGTAATGCTAACGCGCAATTGAAGTTCCTAGGAAAGCATCCTAGAGCAGCCGTTCAACGTGCGTTATCCCATTTACTTCGTCATAGACGCTTCCGGGAGATGGCGCCACGGTATGTCCTCGCGCCCAATAAGCACCATTGTCCCAGTGAATATAATGTTATTGACATTTCTTTTGCAATGCGCCCAGTTGACGTCGACTGAATGCCGCTGCAAACCCAAGTGAAAGCAGCCACATTCTCCATTCCAGGAGCTCATGCCTGCACAGCTGCGCGAACGAATGCCAGCAAAAAGCGAATGTAGCCGTGTCTTTGACGCTAAGAGTGGACGCTAGCTTCACATATACATGCTTCGCCCATTAATGAGCGTTCGCTTGAAGCAACGCACGACTCACGCACTTGTATAACACACCACGTAGTTATAGAAAGTTCTCAGTCTGCACTACCTACCGCAATCAGGTGGACATGGTTCGAGGCTGAAGTCGCTGCACCTCCATGACTCGTTCTCGTTCCTCATCTCTGGTAGTCTTTTCCGGGCCAGGAATAAACATTAACCCTACAAATTTCCACAAGGCACGCTTCTCCCCCCAGTTGCTCCTCTCGCGGAAGACCGATCCGATTTGAGGACCAGACCGGACATTACCTCCCCCCCCCCCTCTTCAGACAGTTTTTTTCTTACAGTGTATGAAAAACGCCTTAATGAAGGGCTCAGGAAATTCCGACCACCGAGGATTCTTTAACGCGAACTGACATCGAAAAGCGCACGGGCGCCTGGCTTTTCACTGCCACCGAAAAGCGGCCGCTGCGGCCGGGTTTCGATCCCGCAGCTTTGGGCACCGCAGATGCCGAGCGCCCTAACCACTGCTCCACCTCGGCAATGTATATAGGTAGGAAATAAGTGAAGGGGAAATGAGGGGCTCGTTATAATACACAAAGGAAAGAAGCCAACAGTTGACGAGGCCAAGGAAAGGGTCATGGAATATATATATTTTCTAATTCTGGTTTCGGTATTGACGCGAATTAGGGCTGTAATGAAGTAAGGGATAAAAAAAAATAAATACAAAGTAAAAGAAAAAAACGCGTCGACGATGGGAACCAAACCCACAACCACCGATTATCGCGTCCGTTGCTCTTACCAACTGAGCTAAATCGATAGCGGTCGAACTTTCTACTTTCTTTGATATTAATGTTCGCTATAACTGAACCTTGAGAGTATTCCCCTTTGGCTTCCATCCATAGTAGCGAACATGGAACGTCATTTGTACCGCGAGGGTCACCAGGAACGTGATCACAAGAGGAGGGTGGAAACTGTGTGAGAACCGTCTTGAGCTATACCTACGGCCTCAAGAGAAGAAGAATTGAGACCCTCGCAAGCTATAAAGCAGATAGTTGAGATGAATACTGTAAACAAAATCCGTAAATTATACGTAGCAACCCTCAATGAAAGAGAATCCAGCTGCTATGTTGTACCTAAAACGGACAGAATGGCAATAATGATTTTGTGAAGGTGGTTGCTATGATGTTGAAAAAATTCACTTGAGACCGAAACGCTGGAAACCAAGTGCTGGGTTATCTTGTGCTGTTGTTTGAATTCACAAAATAATGTAGATCTGCTTTTGATAAGCCCCCAAATTTACAAATGTGATGCATACGGGTCGTGGCGGCGCTGCCTACCTCCACTAAGGGCTGATACGCAGCGCTGTATCTGTCTTTATATGTCCTTCTTGATACGATGTTACCGAGTGCTGCTGTTCCGGGCTTTGAAAAATTAGGGCTATGGGACTTTGGTCCCTATGGTGGTGCGGTGATTGTGATGCTGACCCAACGGAGCAACGCAGATTGAGAAAAAGAAATCGTTTTTGCCAGCAGGTTTCCAAGATTTAGTTCTTTGTTCATTATGATGCTGGATGTGCGTGGTGATTGTTTTTTCTGTTGACTACAGTCATTGTTCCATTCACCCCCGCAAGAGCCTCTTACCGTAAAAGGAATTTGAACCAACGCTGTCACTTAATTCTTTCAATGAGGTAACCTATAGCGATCTTTGCGCACCCTCTCGTACCATGCGAGTGCGAAATTAGCGAGCGGGAGGAATGTCCATTCAGCGTTGAGTTATCGAGGTTTCCGTGAGTTTCTCAAAGCCAGCAGTGGTAACGAACATTTGTTTGGACTATGCACGGGACTTCATCGCTGCTTTCAACAACAGTTGGTATAGGTGCCTGCTTTAAAAAGCTTGGAACTAATATAGAATAAACGCATGAGAGTGATACTTGAGCTTTAGCCCAGCTGCATTTAGGAGCGCGAGCCGAAATTTGTGGTACAAAAAAGGAAGCAAAAGCTGGGTTGATGGACTTCACGTTACCGTCATCCTTTCTGTTGCCGGCGGACTGTCAGATTCCTTCAGCCTGACACCCTTTCTCTATGGCTTTATGCTCTCGGCGCGAGCCTTATTATTTTGATTTTTTTTTGTAGTGCTTCTCGGTCTGAAATCCAACAGACGATGCGCATAAAGCGGGTTATTAAACTGTCTACCTTGCCTAATGTTTCCCTTTATTCGAACGGGTTCACTTTTGGCTAGTGTCAGGCCCACGTTTATTTCATATTTATTTGGATTTTGTTCGCGATGGACTCAGTCGATGCAGGCCCTATTAACTTTTCTTTTTCATTTTATGCTGTTAGAAGCATAAAGAAAAACTGTGGCATAAGTTGCGGGCAAATTGTTGGCTTTATATGCGTCAGACGGACTGGAAAACATTTTATAGGTATATTCTGTGGATCCAGCGACTATGATTTGAGGCTGAATTAAAGGCAGATTACGCAAACGTGGTATACTCTTCTCTCCCATTACGTGCTACAGGTCGAAGCAGTATTACAAAACCTGGCAGATATCGCAAAATTACCCTTTAGGTACATCACCCGAGGCAGGGCTTCCTTCCATCAGCTGTATATTTGTTAAAACATTGCAAATACAATGAAACAAGTTTGCGGGCTAAAATTACAGATAGACATATCATCCTGTAAATATGAGCCGTAACATTAAGATGGGGCCATTTTTTCCTAATTATCACCAACAGTGAAAACCACAGGTCGTTAACCTACTCCTTTGCCCTTGCGCTGAACCGTTGCGTTTAAAAGAAGCTTCACCGCACGGTCGTAACCTAGTTGTCCGTGGAGTGAAGCATCCACAAGATGTGATGGGGCCATTTCCGAAGAGGCACTGCAAAAAGCGCCGTGCACTGACGATTCTGGTGAACATAGGTTGCAATCAATGTGGTGGTGGTTTTAATATACATTGATGCCACATTGTACCAAAGTGTAAAAGTAAAATGTAAAGCAAAAGGTCCGACTGTGTTTTATCCCAGTGAAATCGGTACTGAAACTAAATGCACTTTGTATTTTTCGTTTATATTTCTTCAACGTCGTTGTTAAATTGCTGGGCCCCGTCACTTTAGTCATTGCCTCGTCTTTGTCATTGCTCGCTATGCAGGACGTCGGTGATCTTCAATGTTTGTTCGAAGCGCTTCTTGAATGGTGAACCATCATGAAGTGTGCTGTGTTCAGCGTGCGAATACAACTGTTGAAGGGTGTTCGCTGTAAAGGTCGAAATGTGATATTCCATGTAAAGGTCCATTTCGAGTCTTGCTTTCTTCTCAGTGCTGCTCTCTGTCTGATGGATGGGTGCTGTGTGTCCAGTTTGAAAGAATTGGAAGGATGAGGCGCTGGACAGTTCTATGCAATGCTATACATGTTGGACCTGCTAAATATGCAGCAGTACTTTTGCTGAACCTGGATAAATGCGAGCAGCTGTCTGCATCACTACGCAGTTGTCTTTAGAGCTAAGCAATGTTTACAATCTGAATTTAGAGTATTTGTACACATTGCAAAGTTAGACTAGTTAGAGAAATGAGAGATGACGTATTGTATCGTACTGCTGCAGTGTGTCATTACCGCCTCTAAATAGTGTTGTAGGCGCTTTATTTCAACTGCCGTAGAGGGGTCACGCACCTGTTGGTTAAACTTTTGATGGTTTGTTGCGAGAAGGCGTGGTGCAGAAAGACTGCAGCATGAGTATAGACCCGGTCATTTTGTATTAAAAATGCTACCGTGTGTGGGCAATGTTGTTTGTGATTTTAGCTTCCTCAGGAGAAAGATTGGGTCTTTTTTACTTTAACTGCTTTAAGGTAAGCAGTAATTTGCCCACGTCTATGTCACGTTCTACGTTCTTCAGCTCGTGTTAGTTCTCGTATTCTTGTCTCTGTGTTTGTTTATGTGTTCATGTACGCCAGTGCTAGCTTAAATTTATAGTTGGTGATGAAGATAATAGCAGTATCGTTTGGACACTGGTACTCAGATCACTTTGAAAGCTTGCACGTTTTTGTTTGTGTCTTTTGACGCCTGGGTTCATCTAACATAAGATTGCAATCCTGTTGTGTTACAGACAAAGGTAAGTTTATCTGTGTCTGGATTTACGCTTTTCATCGCATGAACAATTGTTTATGCTCATCTTGTGTCTGATTGCCTAGACTGTAGGATCTGATATTTTGATTGCGCATAATTTGTTATTGGTTTTGTGCTTACTATGGCTTCGGAATGGCATGGACAGATTTTTCTCAGCACAATGATCGTGCTGCCCAGACAAAGACCAGTTCTCTTGTCAAAATGTTGGCTCAGCTTGCGAACTCGGACTCCCCTACAACCCTTGCTCAATGCAATTACATGCCGTAGACATATTTTCTTGTTCTACCTTTGTTTTTATGGGTCACATAAAGTGTTGAGTTACCTTGCTCTTTTTATTAATACACTGCAGTAGTGATAGGGGCAAGGAATACTGATGTAAACGAAGGAACAAACAATGCTGTTTATAGACGTGAACCGGCTTGTAGAGCCACTATTTCTAAGACAATAAAAAGAAAAGAAACAACAAACACGTCATGCCCCTGTCACAAGATTACTTTGCTGCTCCAGTTCTTCCCTCTAATGTTTAACATGCTCATGGGCATTTAAGAAGAAATTTTTCCACTGAAGTTTACGGACGGCATGGTACCACAAATAAAAAGTTTTGAAATGGCCTGAGTTTCTGCCATCGGTCTTGTGTTGGTTTCGCAGGATTTGTGCAGAACAGCTTTTTTTTCAAAGGCAGGTGTGCAGTTCTTACACTTGTTGCAGTGTTTGCATACCGCACCCGAGCTTTGATCTGGGTCTGAGATTTTTTTACGTGATGTATATCCTGCTCTCCGAGACCTCACTTCTTGAAACGTGGAGTTGAAGTATGTTGAAAGCAGCTCCAAAATCTTGATCTCCATCTTTGTTCATACAGTGTTAAGGAAATATTGTCTCTCAATGAAGTGGAATATTGGTACCTGTGTCGCGCCAGTCTCAAGTGATATATATGTCTCTCCGAGACTTCAAGTTTCATGATCAGTGGAGCGAGCGCGATATAAGCCATGTTCTTTATGTTTATGGATGCCGTCCTTGCAGCTCTGAATTATATCAGGGGGTGTTTTGAGACATAAGTGTCACAAGTTGTAACCATATAACTGTCTGCCTTCAAGCGTTAGAGGTAACCGTTCAGTGTCAAAATGATGGACTCATGAAGTGTCTGGATTTGTGCTTGCATTTTGGCCTTAAACATGTATGCTGAGCCTGGGAGCTAAGGGGCAACAGCCAGTTGTTTTGCATGCCTCGGCACATTCGAAACTAGTAAAGAGACCTATGTAAGTTCATGTTTCACGAGCGCTCACAAAAATTCCTGCGCAAGCCAACAGAAAGATGCATTTCAGAGCCAACTGCTTCACTTTAAAGAAGCCAGGAATCCAGCGAATCTTTTACTGCTGTAGCAGAGAGCTCTATGCTATCAGGAAGCAACCCAAAGCAAACAGCTGTGAAAGGAAGATTTCTATGATACTTTGTTTAAAGACTGCGAAAGAAAGAAGATGGCTGCACAGTATAAAAAAGCACTGAACAGGAGTTGAGGAGAAGCCTCAGCTTGCATGCCGAGCTAACGGTTTGACAAGAGAACTTGTCTTCGTCTGAGTGCAGATGAAGACAAGTCTTCTTGTCGAAATGTTGGCTCGATTTGTGAACTGAGACTCCTCGTTAAACCTTATTCAGTGATTTCATATTGTGTCGACATACGGTATCACACAACCTAAAAAAGATTGGAAAGAAAGCATGAAGTGATGTTGACTTCTCCGTGCCAAAGAAATTGAACCAGTGGTGCAAAAAATTTAATTCTGAGTGTATGGTAGAACGCTTCTGTGTGACCAAACATTGCCTGTGCCAGCTAAACTGCAAAAAAAATGTATTTCACTCACCTGTCATGTGGCAATATGTATATCAGCCAGAGAAAGGTGTCTAAACAATAGGCTGCAGGAGACTAGAGTGGTCTGAAAGAGATCAACTTGGGTGAGCTCAGCCAAATTTGCACCATCTGTAAGAACTCCACAACTGCCCTTGGAAGAACATCTGTTCTGTACAAGTGCTAAGACACCCGCACATAATAGCAAAAACTCAGGCCTTTTCAAATTTCTTTGATAAGTGTGTCTGCACGCCATCCGTGTACCTGAGAAGATTTGTTTTTGAGCACCTTTAAGTATCCTATGTTAGATCTGCAGGAAGGGGCTGTTAATCATCATGGGCACCGGCAGAAGGGTACAAAAGGGACATTTGCCTTTCCTCCCCCCTCCATGTTTGAACCAAACACGCAGCCCCACCCCTGTTTATGTAGGATGCGGTGGAATTGGTTCGCCCCGCACCCAAGAAAAAATTTCTGCCGACCCCCATGTTATACCTCTGTCGCACGGGAAATTTCAATGTTAATTGAGTGAATTGCAATAAACATTTTCGATGGTCATCGAGATGCATCCCTGCCACGAAGCAAATTTCAATCATCATTGAGTAGTGAGCGTGTGATCCGACAGATCAAGCCATGGCTAACAACACCTAGTAAAAATATGAAGTGAAACAGTATAAAACAAGGTTGATATCACACTAAGTGCTTCTTTGAAATGAAAGTTTGTTCAGAGAAGGGTATTCAAATATTTCACAGCATGGCATAACCCACAGACACTGCAGGCGAGCAACGCCGAAACGACGACAAATTATTTGCATTTGCCTCATTCGTTTTGTGCCAGGATACTGACACAGCTCGGTGGTTGTCTTCGCTGCGTTCGTGGTAGCTATCGTTAAAAGCACATATGGGGCTCTCCTTGATCTTAGCTGTCGCAAAGCGTGGTAAAAGGCAAACATGAGCTAAATGCTGCAACATGCCACGCTGCCATATAAGAAAATCATCATTTTGTTTGCATCTGAACACCACACATTATCTAGAGCGATCATCTTGACTCCCGAAAAACTAGTTGACGAACTGTTTAATCTAGAGTCAATAATTTCTTCCAGAATATATTTTGCTTTTTTTAATTTTCTCCTTTGGCTTTCACCTTAGGGTCAATGGGGGGCTACACTCAATAATCAATGGCATTCCAGGGGTCAATCTTGAACCTCTTGAGTCAATACTGATCGCGTTCAAGCGTCACTAAAAACCGCCGTGTGGGCATGGCCGATCCCGACTGAGTTCAATCTCCACCACCTCACTGAGCATTGAAACTGCCCGTGTGGCAGCGGTATTAGTGAGCGCCTTTGTTTGCATCTGTTTTTCTTGTTCCTGCGACTACTTTGCTGTATTCTTCTGTATCATGAACCAACATGCTAGGAGTACATACTATCGATTGGTGCTGTTCAAATAGCTTCACCCCTATATAGTTACCTCTATCTTTAGGCCAAATGGTGGTAGGAAGTTCCACATATTGTGGCGATTAGAGCAGTATGTCCAATTTTCCTGACCATATATAGACGTTCCATTTTACGAATGAAGTGTCAAATACGCGCATGGTTGAGGTTGCATGTGTGGTGTTGTTTCAACAAAACACATTGAATCTATTGTTCATGCATGTCACCTTGTGCCCTTAAACTGTTTAAAGCAATGATATGGTGTCTGTCACTTAGCCTGTCACATAAAATAGTGGACAAGTGAGATAACTCATGTATTGTTCCTTTTTAAATTATAAGGAATTATGGTTTTTTCTTCTCTATGACATCGTAATACCAAATCAGACTTGCCACAATTACAGCAAAACACAGTTGTTTCTTTTATATTCAAAAGTTTGAATTGAAAAGGCTTGTGGCGTTCGCAATTATTTACAGATATTTTTGACAGTGTTTGATGAGGCTCAGTGTTGCTTTCTTTTTTAAGAAATGCATTCCTTGTTACCCATTCTGTAGCAGCTTTGGGTGCCGAAATATAGCCTGTAATTAATAGTATACAGGACAAGTTGGCTATCAGTTATGCAGAGCAAAATTAATCGCAGATAAAGGAAACTTTCCATTTTTTTCGGTTCTCTAAATTTTGCGTGGCAAAAGAACTAACAATTAAGAAGGTTAAACTGTGGTTTTCTGTAAGCAGGTCAGTAAGATGAAGCCGCTTATCAGCAATTATGAATAAGTTTGCAAACACACAAATGCGTCGGAACTCTCTTCCTTGTGAAACTTAATGGGTGGTTAACCTCACATTGTACTTTTCTTAGCAGAAATAGCTAGGTGGCTTTATTATTGAAAAAAATGACACATAGTGCATGCGTTTTGTGCAAAAACTTGTCATTCCTCTTGTTAACGTAACCTCCAATTATAATATTGGCTGTGAACATGCTATTAATGGATTTCCGATGCAAAGCTGTAAGGCCTAATACATTTGCAATTTGACCCCTTTGATTTTTAAGACTTATACAAGTGTGAGCATAACAAGGCCACGCAAAGCTAGAAAACAAAGAAGACCACTCAGTTCAAACTGAGTTTTATCAATTTATGCATGGATAGTATACGAAGGAGAATTGTTTTGCATGCATGTAAAACATCTGAAAAGAAAATCAATAACTGCCACATGCAGAGATATAAGGTTAACAAATTAATGTTCATTATCTTTCATACCAGAAGCAGGCTTGATTACAGCTCCAGTGCCAGATTTTTGAGATGGTAGACATAATCTTGGGACTTCGAACGATATAGATATTCAGTTAGCATTTTCTTGCTACCCTTTTTATTTTCTGTGTCAGTAGATGCATAACTGCGCACAATCCAGTATTTTTTGATTTATGACAAGTGTTTCATGAGACCCACTCTCTCGTGGACAGGAAGCTTTCAACACATATTTAGCAATTATCTCTTCTGCCAATACACAAAGGCCTACAATTTTCGGGAATCATGGAAGTACGTCTTCCTTTATATTTGGACATGATGTTTCCAAAGTATCTGCGGCTAAACGATTAAACGAAAGAAATTTGGTAAAGCTATTTTTAGATTTTTTTCACTAGTGCATGTTGCTTCCTTTGAGATGACTTCAGCAAATGTTGTTTTAGGTGACTGCTTAAACTGCTCATTTGATCGAAAAGCCGTCAGCATGGCAGTAGTGGCCGGTGTACTATGTCAGAAATAATCGGGGGCTGCGTAAAGAAATCATATCATGGCAAATTGTGGTTCTAGTAAATTGAAATTTATTTGTTTTGTAGTTGATGACAGCTTAATGAAACCATTGTATTATTGTTGAATTGAATGAAAAATTAAGGAAAGGGAGTTGAGAGGTGTCAAATTCATTGAACATAAAGCCAATGCCTACAGGTGCTAATTAATAAAATAGTAATTGACAAACGAAATAATTGAAAATATGAAAAATGCAGTCAAAGCCGTCAAACTTGTCAGAGTAGAAAGCAAATGTTTGGTTATGCTAAGTATTGCAAGTATTTCTAGAGAAAAGTAAAAGGAATAAAATAAAAATTTAACAAAAAATAAAAAGCAAAAAACTTCTTTGTGTGTGAAATGCTATCACATCACTCTGGAGGGCTAATTGCAGCATGGGCAGGACCACCTGCTATCTACTGTTTGTAATATCTTGTACTGTGCTCTAAGAAGGAAAGTATAACTAATTGTTCAAAATGTCACTAAATAGCAGCTCATTATAAACGAATTTTACTTTAGGGCAAGTTTTTGAAGTCATACTTTTTGATGCAGGTTCTGCTTTGAAGCTTTGCTTAGCTGCCGCTGTTTTGCACCCTCAACCTCACCGCCACCTATCATCTGGTATGGCTGCTCTGCTGCTCCCAGTGGCTATCTACAAAGCATCTGAAGGTGGAGTGCATTCCATGCATCTAGTTTCACCGCTTGGAGCCTGCCGCACCTACACAAGCAAGCGGTCGTCTGGGACTAATGGGGTACGCACCTACAATGAGTTTGGCTGTCACGAAATCGGAGCACATTTTTATCATGCCAGCGCGGTGCGAGGCCCGTGTGGCGCTGCATAAAAAGTTCCACCAAGTTCGAGAAAAGCCTCCTTCCCCGCGCGAGAGAGCGTGTAGCTTTGTACGCGTCGCTATCACCCTCTTTCTCATCACCCGGCGATGACGGTGACTGATCAGTCTGGAATATACCGGAGCTCTCTAGAAACTTCTACGACTACGCGCGGCTCGACGGGCGGAAAAGGGAGCGCTCTAACCAGCGAAGCTAAGTGTGTGTGTGCTCTAGCATTGGCGCGTGTTAACAGACAGACGCGGTGCGCCCTATTTATTGAGGCCGCGCCGCTTCTGTAGTCAGTCCGTCAGTTATTGCGGCGTGTTCGCTAGTGGTTGGGTTGGACTCCCGGGGATCACCAGCTGCTGGCAAGCCCACTGACCTGCCAGGGAGTGGCTCTCGTCTTGCATGGCGGCCACATCTTGACTCTCGAGGCGTCGGACTGCAACAGGGCCCGGTGAACAATTTGGTGTTTGTTTATGGTGCCTCTCTCATGTTTGATTTGGGTTGTAAAGCCTCTTTGTTATCGAATACCTCTGTAGTTGCTTGCTTAGTTTTGTATTAAGTGAACCTCTCGTCTGTGCATTTTAAGTGTTCTTGTGTATTCCTTTGTTTCGTCTCTTGCTGTGCATAAAGAGTGTTTTGTTTGTTACTTCTGACTCCGCCCCTTACTCTAGCTTGAACCGGCGACAGCTGGGCACAAAACGGTCACCCCTTCTGTCACTACAAAGTAGTTGAATTCCGGCTGAGCTTGCCACGCAAGTCGAGGGCATTTCCTTTGCTACCGGAACAGCTACCCCCACTCACTCTAAGGGTGTCTGGGAGTGCGCGCACCGTTAAGGGTGCATCGGTAATAATCCTTCTAGTTATTAAGGGGTGACAATTATTCTCACGTCCGCGACAGGACGTTTGGTGCACTCAAGCTCAGAGGACGGAGAACGAGTTGGAAGAGTTTACGAAGAGGTCGTAAACAGTGTAACAGCGGAGCGACAGCGAGCAGTACCGCGCTGGAGCGGTTGTGATGGTCCATTGATTAGTGCTATGTGTTAGCATTAGGCAGTTCAGACAGAAGATGAATCTTGAGATTATTGAGTTGGGCCTATGAAAAGGTCTGAAAGGATTCGAACTGCGGAAAGGAATCGACCAAATAGGAACAGAGGTTCGAGAAGAGGCTGAGAAGGGAAGAGAGAGTCAGTGAAAAGAAAATGAAAGGCAAAGGCCGATTTATATAGAAGCCACTGCGAGTGAAAAACTGAAGAGAAGATTAAAGGCAGAAGGCTGTCGAGTAGCTGCTCAGAAATCCCGATAAGGGGCACCGAAAAAAGCAACCGAAAGAACCCACTTTGGGACAGAAGAAAGGGGAAGCGCGCGAGGAAGAGCAGTAAGATATCAAAGGGCGCAAGAAAAAAAAAATTTGACCACCATAAGAAAATGCTTCCTTTGAAGGTCAATGAAGCGGCTATGAACAGTGAGAGGCAGAAGACTGCGCTAGGCAAAGGAAGGGGCAATAGTGAGATATTATTCCGGCCCCAAGTGAAATGCTACAGGTACAATAAGGTAGGGCACTATGCCTCAGATTGCCGTAGCAACCTTGTGCACCAAGGAATGGTTAATTGTTTTAGTTGCGATGGTAAGGGATATAACGCAGTGCATTGTCCAACGAAGCCGTTCCTACAGTCGTCATGTGCCTATGACTCCTCTTGTGAAGCCTGCTATGAAGACGTTAGTGCAAACCGCGCGCTACAGAAGAGCTGGGAGAAAACGCCAGTGTTATGCACGATTACGTGCACCGCGCCGAGGTCCATGAGTGCTGGAATGCCTGTTCTCACCGGAACAATTCGAGGCAAATCGATTTCTGAGCTGACAAGCACAGGGAGCACTGCAGTGTTTATAAAAAAAGAATTAGTTCGTGATGAAGAACTTACCGGAGAAAAGACTTCTGTGCTATTCCTCAATGGTTCCGCAAAACAGTTTCCTGAGGCCAAAGTGCAAGTGAAGACTCCTATCTTCACCGGCGTTGTGACTGCGATATACATGCAACACCTAGTGTACGATCTAATCTTGGGTAGCATCAAGGACGTGGGGTCACCAAATCCCGAAATTTGTGACGCCGACGAAGCTGAGAAGATAGTTGCTCCCAAAGCAAAACAAACGCTACCAGCTGATTGGTGTACACTAGGTATGCCTACACAGACAGAAGTGAATGCTCAGGACACAAAGTTCCAACTATCTGACTCTGGAGAGAAAATGTGCATAACTATCGAGGTTTACGAACTAGAAAATGTTGCTAAGCGCTCTACTGCTTACTGCCCGGCTGCGGAACCGCCGCTGCATGTGGCTATATTGTTTGGAAAGGTACCGACTGGCTCCCTGACAACCACTCAAGAGGGTGAGACTAGCTCCAGGGGTCAGAGTAAGGTGGTGGAACAGTCCGTTCCCGCAACAGAAAGTTCAGAAAGAAACTACTTTTCTGGAGCTAAGATTTCTCAGAAAAGTGAGACTGTGCCCGCCGAGATGGCAGGTTGTGCCAAAGCTGCGAAGGCAGTTGTCGCGCCAGAAACCCCATTCTTATGTTCATCGCCAGAAGATGAAGAAGGGCAGAATTATATCTCCATATAAAATGGCAGCAGGTCTGAGTGCATGAGTGACCTAGAGGAAGAGCTGTCAAATAACAGCAAGCACGAAAGCTCAAATAGAGCCGGTTTCGAGGGACGGCGCGACTACTGAGGAGGTGCTTCCCACTGAGGAAGATGAGAAAGCCTTTTTCTCAAAGGAGACCGCCAGTGCAGATCACAGACTGGAAGATTCAGAAATGGAAGACATCGAGGACTGCACTACAATGAAAGAATTCAAAGAAACTTTTAAGGAACAAGGAATAATTAAAAGTGACGAAAATGAGTGTCCAGCTGAAGATGAACTCTGCTTCAAGAATGTACGACTGAAGGTCATAAAGAAAAAAAAGAAAAGAAAAGGACTGAGAGAGAACAGAGCTCTCAAAAAGACACTTTTTCCAACAAACCATGTTTTTATTTTGCCAGTGAAACAGAAACAAACGTGCCTCTGCCAGCTGTGAGGGCGAAAGTAAGAAAGAAACCAAAAATGAAGAGGAAAGAAGGCGAATCGGCCAGAGCAGGTGAAGTCGAGCAGGAAGATTTGCGAAGAAGGACAAGACAGAAGCTGTTGATGGATTGGAAACGTGAGCGCAAAACGACCTGCGCTGACAGAGATCAACAACCCCACGGCGTTATAAGAGATCAATGCCAAACCTCTAATCGGAAATCACATCTGAATTTGGAACCGCGCCCGTAAGAGAAATTCAGAAGAGACTAAAAAGGGAAGCAAGACGCGCGAAAGAAAGAAAAGCCAGTGCTTCGTAAGAAAGAAAACTGGCGTGTCTGATAGTTCGAGAGTAACTAATCTGTCGCAGAGCGGAGGCGCCGGCCGCTTTTGGAAATACAGGCGGAAGCATGGATTAAGTTCGTGCGCTTCGCATTTGAAATTTGTGTTTCTATGTTGTTGATTTTTGGCATGTATATTGACAACAGTGAATTATGTTTGTGAACATCATGGCATTGATGTCTGAATTTTAATGTGATTGCAACTTGTGAAATTTGTGCAATTTATGTGCGTGACGTGGACATTTGCCCAATGTAGTTTGTGAGCGCATGCATGTGCGCGCGATGTTCGTGGGTATTGAGAATATTGTAGGACATTATTTTTCAAGGGAGGGGCAGTGTCACGAAACCGGCGCACATTTTTATCGAGCCGGCGCGGCGCGAGTCCCGTGCGGCGCCGCATAAAAATTTCCACCAAGTTCGAGAAAAGCCTCCTGCCCCGCGCGAGAGAGCGTGTAGCTTTGTACGCGTCGCCGTCACCCTCTTTCTCATCACCCGACGATGACGGTGGCTCATCAGTCTGGAATATACCAGAACTCTCCAGAAATTTCTACGGGTCCTAGCCAGTGACGACACGCGGCTTGACGGGCGGAAAAGGGAGCGCTCTAACCAGCGAAGCTAAGTGTGTGTGCGCGCTAGCATTGGCGCGTGTTAAAGACAGACGCGGTGCGCCCTATTTATTTAGGCCGCGCCGCTTGTGTAGTCAGTCAGTCAGTGATTGCGGCGCGTTCGCTAGTGGTTCGGCTGGACTCCCGCGGATCACCCGCTCCTGGCAAGCCCACGTACCTGCGATGGAGTGGCGCTCGTCTTGCATGGCGGCCACATCGTGACTCTCGAGGCGTCGGACTGCAACAGTGCCCGGTGAACAATTTGGTGTTTGTTTATGGTGCCTCTCTCGTGTTTGATCTGTGTTTTAAAGCCTGTGTGTTATTGAATACCTCTGTAGTTGCATGCTTAGCGTTTGTATTTTGTGAATCTCTCGTCTGTGCATTTCAAGTGTTCTTGTGTATTCCTTCGTATCGTCTCTTGCTGTGCATTAAGTGTGTTTTGTTTGTTACTTCTGACTCCGCCCCTTACTCTGGCTTGAACCGGCGACAGCTGGGCACCAAACGGCCACCCCCTTCAGTCACTACAAGGTAGTTGAATTCCGGCTGCGCTTGCCACGCAAGTCGAGGGCGACCGGAACAGCTATTCCCACTCACTCTCAGGGTGTCTGGAAGTGTGCGCAACTGTAATGGCGCATCGTTAATATTCCTTCTAATTATTTACGGATGACCGTGGCCCTGCAATAGACTTCTTTAACGTGGGTTTGTTACCTATCTTGCTCCAGTTGTGTCCAGTTTAGTAATCCAATTTATGGTTATAACTTCCTCTTTCCTTGGCCTTTCTGATTCCTACCGAATGTTTTATGACTTTCATGCCTTTATTGCTTTGGTGCACATGCCGTACGTCTCTTGGTTGACCTGTCATGAGACAACCGACTGAAACCATGAATTCAAAAAACAGCTCACATGTATCACTTTAGTCCATCTAAAGACCTTTATTGGAGCTACGATTCATACAGAATGCCATCCTAGCTTAACTTTTCTATATATCTTGCACAAATTTCAAAATATGGTTGGCTGCCAGCCAATCCAATCTTTCTAGAAGGTCAATACGGCTGCAAAGAAGACAAGGACAATCAAACAGACATATTTGGCACATGCAAAGCACAAGTTTTAATTATATTTTTCTTAGCAAGAAGCTGCATTGCTGCAGCACATACGTCACAAATATGCCAAAATATAAACGCCTGCCTGACTCAAATTGGAAGCCGTAGCTGGGCGCAAGAAGCCCGGATGCAATGTTATGAAGATAAGATACCCCAAATAAAGCAGCTGCAGCATCATTTAAAAATTCATGAACTACCTAACAAATCAGGTGACAGTAAAATATGGAATGACATATCGTAGCAGAATTGTCATCAGGAAGTGCAAAATAAAAAAAAGAATAATAAAAATTCTCTACAAGAAAATTGGCTTGTGAGTTGGCGAAAAAGTATCCCAGCAAGATAGATTGAAAGGTAAGGATGGTAAAGCTACGTCAAGCAAAACAAACATTAAAAATGTCGATGCAAAAGCATATTTATTTAGGTATTTATTTTGCGTGCCCTCAGTCACTGAACTGTTGGACTTGGAGCGACCTCAGTAAGGTCAAATGTGGCCGTCTTAGGTCTTTGCTCATAAGTAAAGCTGAAACAGTGCTGAATTTCTCACAAGATTTAGTTATATAATTTCAATTACTTCCTGCTGAAGCTTTTCTTTCGATGTGCCAGAATTGTAGCTTCTGTATGGAAGGTGCCGTATTTAATTGTTTTTATTCTTTGTCAAATTCAGTTTCTCATTTGTCGAATGTATATGCAACCACAGGTAATAGCAAGGTTGTACACAACATTAGTGGTGCATTCAGTGTACAGTTCTTGATTTTCTTTTCACATATCTCTCACTTCTATTGTAGGAGGGTACGGATTCTGAACGGGTGAATAGATCTGGAAAAGAAGACATCATCCGTTTCCTATCTTTATGTTATTTGAAATAAAATAGAGATAAGCAACTAATTTTATGCAGTGTCTTACAGATGCATTGTTTGGGCTCTCCTTGTTGGTTTCTTATACCTTCTGCTGTAGACAACTGACACTGCAGAGGGGTTTTTTGAAAAGACGAGGATAAACTTCCTTTCAGTAGACATTTATTCTGATTTTGAAATTATTATTCACAAAGTGTAGAAAGATTTTGGTGAGCATTGTGGAAAGAAAATTAACAACTGTTCTATGTTTTATCAGCTCTTATCGGAAGCTGTCATACAAATGGCTTTTTGTTCACATTCCTTGAATAACAGCTTTGAAGGCTAGCTTGAACGTTTAGAGAAAGATTATGGGCATACGTCATCTGCAGTTTTGCAGCCAGTCTTCTCCAAAAGCTAAAAAACTACCAGCTCTGAGTCTTGCAGTCTGAAGACAGCGCTTCAAATAAATCTTTATCTCCATGAAATTTCCTGCAATATGAAGATGCACGACAGATATGATGTCAAGGTGCTTTCCTCACCTACTAAACTGCTGGTAATCTGTCCCATTTTGACAAAGAAATGAGACATATGAAACAGAAAAATGGTAGGTTTAAATACACCACTAAGGTTGTGCACAGCATTTTTCTGAGCTGCGTTGGTATACACATTGTACAAATGGGGATGCGCATCAACAGCAGACTGTATGAAATCACTAGGCAATAAAAGTATGAGATGGCATATTCATGAAAAAAGCAAACCTCTGTACAAAGCCTACCATTCTATCTGGTGCCAAAGCTGAACCATGGCAACAAATGATCGAAGCTTTTGATATAATTCTGGGGATAAATGTGTTTTCTCTGAAAAAACATTTCTCGTCTCAGACGGGCACGTGTGACTGCGGTCATTTCTGTAATATATGTTTTTACGGCGGCTTAGGTCTTGCTTTGTATATTGCAGAAAAGGTTGCATGCCAACTCGGAGCATGAACTCTGTCGACCTTGTTCTCGTCTCAAAGCCAGACTTAATCCAGACAAGGTTGAATGCTAAGGCTTCAGAGGCCACAATACAATGCTATTGAATCTTTCTACTCCTATGCCAATGTTGTGACCAGAACGTATTTTGGGAGCTGCAAGCACATTATGTGAGGAAATAACACTTACTAGCAGATTTTCCGAGTGCAACTTCTGTTGGTCTCATTTAGCAGCAGTAGTTAGTGCTAACTAATAGTCATTTAGAAATAAAATGCCAATCTTTGGTATATTATGCCCCTAATATGCATATACTGCGATGCAACGAGGCTTTGATTATCTGCCAGAAATTTGTTACAGAACAAGGAAAATTTTCCATGAAGCAGAAAACAATGCTTTTAATGGCAAGATTATGCCACATGCCTCAAAAAATAAACATTTAACAGTAATGCTGTGCAAGAAAATTGTTTCATCAGGACATGATAGCCAACATTTGATGTAACTCTCAAAATTCTTGGATCTGCTAATCACTGGTATGTACGTGTTTGCATTTTTTTAATAATAATTTTAGTTTAATTTCCGTCTGACCGACAAGCTCTTAAATGAATACCTATTTTTTATGTGCTCATGGGTTGCACTAGCTTTGCATGATTACTTGCTGTCTAGGCCTCGTTTTCTCAGATGCTGGTGATTATTACTTTTCATGGTATCTGCGAAGCCATGAACTTAGTGCGAGGTCATGAATTATGTGCCGCTATTATAAATCTGAGCCGCTTAAAAGGGCTAAAATATGTTGATGTTGGCCAAACTTTATTTTTCAGACCGTCGTTTTTTCCCCTCAAAATCCTTGAAGCTATGAAAACTGGTGCCTAGAGCTGTTTGAATCCCTCAGTTATATTTTTTAACATGCATTTTACATGGACAATTTCAGGATATAATCTATCTGTATAACATTTCCCATCATAATTCTAACTTATTTATTTTTGCTGTTGGCAGTTTCAATCCTGCTCGTGAGATAAAATTCAACGGTGCATTCACAAGTTTTTCACTTGAGATTTTCATTGTAGATTCATATCCTTTACATTGATTTCACAAAACCTATTAGCCATGTTCTTGATTTACTTTAGCTAAGCTGTGATGTAGGTGCTTTGGTCAGCCATTATTATCATGGATTCATTTCTCTCATTGCCTGATAATAGTATACTCCTGCTGTAGAGAATGCCATACTCCCTACTATTGTCATTGGTGCAATATTCATATATGCCTTCAATTCATATTTGAAGGAAAGAAACCAACAGTCGGCGAGGACAAGGAAAGCATTGGGGATTGTACTTTGTCTTTTCTTTTGTTTAATTTTTACTTGATAATCACATAAATTAGTAATGTATGGTGTTTAGGGGAAAGATAAATGAACACATATTAGAAAGAAAAACAACGTGCGGATGGTGGAAACCGAACCCACGACCTCCGAATAACGCGTCCGGTGCTCTTCCAACTGAGCTACATCGGCCGCGCTCCCCCCAACTACTTTCTTGGGTATTAATGTTGTCTGTATACGAACCTTGAGAGCATTCACCAGCGCCACCCTCAACTCTAGCGGTGGACGCAGAACGTCCTGTGTTACCGCCAGCGTCACGTAGAACGTGATCAAGGTGGAGGGCGAAAGCTGTGCTAGAACCCTCTTACGCTACCTATGGCTTCAAGACTGCCAGAACCGAGACCCCCGTAAGCTACAAGCAGATAAATGAAGGGGAAATGAGGGAGCTCATTATAATACATGAAGTGAAGAAACCAACAGTCGGCGAGGCCAAGGAAAGCACTGGGGATTGTACTTTGTCTTTTTTTAAATTTTCACTTGATAATCACATAAATTAGTAATGTAATGTGTTTAGGGGAAAGATAAACACAAAGTAGAAAGAAAAACAACGTGCCGATGGTGGGAACTGAACCCACGACCTCCGAATAACGCGTCCGGTGCTCTTCCATCTGAGCTACATCGGCCGCTGTCCCCCTTGTTACTTTCTTGGGTAATAATGTTGTCTGTATACGAACCTTGAGAGTATTCACCAGCGCCACCCTCAACTATAGCGGTGGACGTGGAACGTCCTGTGTTACCGCCAGCGTCACGTAGAACGTGATCAAGATTCAGGGCGAAAGCTGTGCTAGAACCCTCTTACGCTACCTATGGCTTCTGCCAGAACCGTGACCCCCGTAAGCTACAAGCAGATAATTGAAGGGGAAATGAGGGTGCTCGTTATAATACATGAAGGAAAGAAACCAACAGTCGGCGAGGCCAAGAAAAGCATTGGGGATTGTACTTTGTCTTTTTTTTTTCAATTTTTACTTGATAATCACATGAATTAGTAATGTAATGTGTTTAGGGGAAATATATACAAACACCGAGTAGAAAGAAAGACAACGTGCCGATGGTGGGAACCGAACCGAAATAGAGGGTATAAATTTGTGTTACAGATACGTGAATGGTCATATAGTGAGGGCTCTTCGATCTCTGCCGAGTGAATTACATGTGCTAGCTTTTTATTTCACTGGGTATCACTACACTGTTTTTACAACACATTTATGAAATGATGCAACTAACAGTAGCATTTTTTCTGCTCTTTTTAGCCTGGCCATGTGGAAGAGTACAAGACACGACACATCTATTGCATGCCGTCTTTAGAAAAAAAAAAACACGCGTGTTTTTCATCATGTTATTCCCAATGTGCTTCCACTTGGATATGCCATGTGCCACTTATCCTATAAACATTCATTATTTCCAAGAGACTGTTGGAAAGAGCACACGTTTATATGATGTGTGCATGTACTCAGAAGCTTTTACGGGGACAGGTGCTTCGCGCTTAGTTTTTGGACATTTCATAGTATGTATGTGTATTGCATCTGTAAAGTGATTTGAGCTGGGCCAGAGACAGCCTGCATTTTAACAGGCGCACTGCATATCGGGCCATTGGTGGGTCATGCCATTTATTGATGCCATGTTGCCACAATACTGGATCATATGATGAAGTTTTTGGCAGATTGTGTTGGGAGGTCTTTTTGTATATCTCTCGATAAAATCTCCTACACTCTAATCGTAATGCCCTAGGTATTTTTGGCTACACAGCTGAATAAATTGTGGCATACTGGTGACCAGCTATGTAGTGAACATGTTAATAGTCAGGTAATTATTACGTCAGCTCAAATGGCCATTATCGAGGTAATGCACATGCGCATAATGTAATCTTCAGTAACAAGAAAACCAAAGCACCTATCTCCACAAAAAAAATAATTCTGGCAGGTGGCAGGTGGCAATTGACAGTTCGCATGACCGCTCTGACTTTTTGAGGCCTTTTGTGACGCCATAAAACCCGAATTAGCCTAAATCTGAAGAAGGAACGCAATAGATTAGTAAGAAAGAAACCCATCAACGAATTAGCGGTGAGGGGGAGGGCAGAAGAGTTCAGGATCTCGCTACAGAATAGGTATTCAGCTCTAACTGAGGATGGCGACATTACCCTAGAGGCAAGGAATAATAATTTCAGAGATATCATTACTGAGTGCGCGGTAGAAGTAGGCGGTAGGATAGTTAGAGAGGATACCGGTAAGCTGTCTAAGGAGACGAAAGATTTGATTAAGAAACGGCAGAGTATGAAAGCTTCCAATCCAACAGACCAGATCGAATTGGCCGAGATATCAAAGCTAATCAATAAGCGCAAGGTGGCCGATATAAGGAAGTATAACATGGAGAAAATTGAGCATGCTGTAAAGAACGGGGGAAGCCTTAAAGCGGTAAAGAAGAAATTGGGCATAGGCAAAAACCAGATGTATGCGATAAGGGACAAGGCGGGCAACGTCATCACTAATATGGAAAAGATAGTCAAAGTAGCCGAGGAGTTCTATACAGATCTCTACAGTAGCCAAAGTAGTCAGGACCGTAATGAGATTGGCGATAGGGAAAAACAGTCAGACGTTCCACCAGTGACGAAGGACGAGGTCAAGAAAGCACTAGAAACTATGAAAAGGGGGAAATCAGCTGGAGAGGATCGGATAACTACAGATTTGCTGAAGGACGGGGGGGATATCGTGCTAGAAAAACTGGCCACCCTGTATACGCAGTGCCTGGTGTCATCGACGGTACCGGAAGCATGGAAGAATGCAAACATTATCCTCATTCACAAGAAAGGGGACTCTAAGGACCTTAAAAATTACAGACCAATCAGCTTACTGTCTGTTACGTATAAGGTATTTACTAAGGTAATCGCTAATAGAATCAGGACAACCTTAGACTGCAATCAAGCAAAGGATCAAGCAGGGTTTCGGAAACGGTACTCTACTATCGATCATATCCATGCCATCAATCAGGTGATAGAAAAATGCTCGGAATATAATCAGCCCTTATACATAGCATTCATTGATTACGAAAAAGCATTTGACTCAGTTGAAACCTCGGCGGTGATGCAGGCATTGCGAAATCAGGGGGTAGACGAGCCGTACGTGAAAGTGCTGGAAGATATATATAGTGGCTGCACAGCAACCATAGTTCTGCATAAAGAAAGTAACAAAATTCCCATAAAGAAAGGTGTTAGGCAAGGAGACACAATCTCCCCAGTACTATTCACAGCTTGTTTAGAGGAAGTATTCAGAGACTTGGAATGGGAGCAGTTAGGGATAAGGGTAGATGGAGAATACCTCAGTAATCTGCGATTTGCTGATGACATTGCCTTGCTAAGCAACTCGGGAGATGAACTGCAAATAATGATTGATGACCTAGACAGGAAAAGTAGAAATGTAGGCTTGAAAATCAATATGCAGAAGACTAAGGTAATGTTCAACAGCCTCGGGAAGGAACAGGAGTTTACATTAGGTAGCGAAATACTGGAAGTAGTAGGCGAATATAACTACTTAGGACAGGTAGTAACCGCAGATCCGGACCATGAAAAGGAAATAACAAGAAGAATAAGATTGGGATGGAGCGCATTTGGCAAGCACTCGCAGATTATGACTAGCAGCTTACCGGTATCGCTCAAGAGGAAAGTATACAACAGTTGCATCTTGCCTGTACTCACCTATGGGGCTGAAACGTGGAGGCTAACCAAGAGAGTTCTACTTAAGTTAAGGACAACCCAGAGGGCTATGGAACGAAAAATGGTAGGGGTAACATAAAGAGATAGAAAGCGTGCAGAGTGGGTCAGAGAAATAACGCAAGTTAACGACATTCTAGTGGAAATTAAGAAGAAGAAATGGACATGGGCAGGACATGTAGTGCGAAGAGAGGATAACCGATGGTCGCTGAGGGTAACAAACTGGATTCCAAGGGAAGGAAAGCGTAGCAGGGGCGGCAGAAAGTTAGGTGGGCGGATGAGATTAAGAAGTTCGCAGGGGTCAAGTGGATGCAGCTAGCACAGAACCGGGTTAAGTGGAGAGATATGGGAGAGGCCTTCGCCCTGCAGTGGGTATAATCAGGCTGATGATGATGATGATGATGATGATGATGATGATGATGATGAAAACCCACACGTCACGACAGAACTGCCAGGCAATATCAACTCTGCTATACGTATGTAAAGTAAGACTGAGATAAGAATGCAGCCTTCCAGTTTCTTTCGACCCCCATCAGATGACAAGCTGCCACTCTGCTAAAGTAAGACTGAGATAAGAATGCAGCCTTCCAGTTTCTTTCGACCCCCATCAGATGACAAGCTGCCACTCTGCTAAAGTAAGACTGAGATAAGAATGCAGCCTTCCAGTTTCTTTCGACCCCCATCAGATGACAAGCTGCCACTCTGCTAATGTAAGACTGAGATAAGAATGCAGCCTTCCAGTTTCTTTCGACCCCCATCAGATGACAAGCTGCCACTCTGCTAAAGTAAGACTGAGATAAGAATGCAGCCTTCCAGTTTCTTTCGACCCCCATCAGATGACAAGCTGCCACTCTGCTAAAGTAAGACTGAGATAAGAATGCAGCCTTCCAGTTTCTTTCGACCCCCATCAGATGACAAGCTGCCACTCTGCTAAAGTAAGACTGAGATAAGAATGCAGCCTTCCAGTTTCTTTCGACCCCCATCAGATGACAAGCTGCCACTCTGCTAAAGTAAGACTGAGATAAGAATGCAGCCTTCCAGTTTCTTTCGACCCCCATCAGATGACAAGCTGCCACTCTGCTAATGTAAGACTGAGATAAGAATGCAGCCTTCCAGTTTCTTTCGACCCCCATCAGATGACAAGCTGCCACTCTGCTAATGTAAGACTGAGATAAGAATGCAGCCTTCCAGTTTCTTTCGACCCCCATCAGATGACAAGCTGCCACTCTGCTAAAGTAAGACTGAGATAAGAATGCAGCCTTCCAGTTTCTTTCGACCCCCATCAGATGACAAGCTGCCACTCTGCTAAAGTAAGACTGAGATAAGAATGCAGCCTTCCAGTTTCTTTCGACCCCCATCAGATGACAAGCTGCCACTCTGCTAATGTAAGACTGAGATAAGAATGCAGCCTTCCAGTTTCTTTCGACCCCCATCAGATGACAAGCTGCCACTCTGCTAAAGTAAGACTGAGATAAGAATGCAGCCTTCCAGTTTCTTTCGACCCCCATCAGATGACAAGCTGCCACTCTGCTAAAGTAAGACTGAGATAAGAATGCAGCCTTCCAGTTTCTTTCGACCCCCATCAGATGACAAGCTGCCACTCTGCTAAAGTAAGACTGAGATAAGAATGCAGCCTTCCAGTTTCTTTCGACCCCCATCAGATGACAAGCTGCCACTCTGCTAAAGTAAGACTGAGATAAGAATGCAGCCTTCCAGTTTCTTTCGACCCCCATCAGATGACAAGCTGCCACTCTGCTGCACAGGCGCATTCGTACCGCTTTATATCTATGTCACTCATGGCACCTTGGATGGACAGCATATATCTCGGTTCTCCTCACTACAATGCCTCTGACGGGTGGTAGCTGACTTGTGGCATTGCAGTACACCGTTCGCTCTGTGATTTCTGTGACCTCACCTTTCCTCAGAACATTTGCCTTCGCGCTTGCATACCTTAATCGTGTGTAGGAGGTCAGCACTAATATTTTTCGCACAGGTTGTCGGCAGCTCAGCTACGCCGCATCAAGCGCCCTGAACATAGGGCGGAAGGCAGAGACAGTGTAAAATACAGGTGCCATATATAGCACGTTAAACAATCTGAAAAACGTCAAGCAAAACTTGCGGGCAAGGCGGCTATACTCAGTGAGAAGCCTGAGAACGCTTGGCGTCTCTTCTTTAGCGATCGCAAAATGTGTGCCTGAAATACAACTCTTCGTACAAGTGAATTTCTACTCATCTGATTCAAACAAATCTGAGTAAAACCAAGCAAAACTACGCCAAAGCAAGCTTTCGCTTCAATATTTGTTTTCACCACGTAAATGGCGAGCGCTATATTAAGTATGTCGAATGAGTACCACAACGCGTGGTAGCTTCCGATTGCATGCTAATCAGCATGTGTGAGATAACAAAGGTACACGTTAAGTAATAAGTAATTAGGATAGACGGAAAGTGAACGTGCCCCAATGAGAATCTTCGAAGGAGCAGCAGACGAGACCCTTCAACGCTGCTTCTTCACACTTCGCGGCGCCTAAGTGAGCCCCAGTTTTTTTAAACGTCTTTTTCGTCTCCGCGGCGAAATATGGTGCAATTGCTTCGTTCCAGTTGCCCGAGGGATCTCGTCATCGAAGGCTGCCTTTCGCGGCTAGGTTTAAAAGACAGAGCAAGGAAAGGACTCGGCTGCAAATGCCCTGTAAAGGAAACTTTAACCAATGATGTCGTCAGACTCTCACGATGTCGTGGGTTATCCTACGGGAGCTGCTCGCAAGACATCGCGGAGTTTAGTATATGAATGAAGATTTACCACCTCCTACATTGATTATTTGCGATCTAATGAAAATGGATTGGTTCGTTTGGCTAAAGGGCCTCCTTCGAAGGTGATCTCGTACTTGAGTTGCATCCGACAGTAGTGTGCTCACTAGGTTCAACTCCATGCGCTTGGTTCATTTAGTCGCCGCTTACAATCTTCGAGAAAATTTTATCCCGCCAACGAAAAGAAAGCCATGAATGTAGACAAGTATGAAAACGAGCAAACCTCATTCTTCTCTGGTTATGTATTAGATTTAGGCTAAATATACACTTCTTTCTCGAGGTTTCTGCAAGCGCTTTTAGGCTTGCAGCGACTGGACAACATATTCCTCTGTTGCTGTTCTTTGCAGTGCCCTGATAACACAAGCAGATGGCTAGATAGTTGTGCACTTACTACCAGTGGAAATGCTACCATGGCAGCTGGTTATACGCTGGGAACGCACGCAACATTGAGCCGTTTCAGTTTTCGCTTAATATTTCAATTCTTTCCACCAGTTAGATCGAGAATGTTTAGAGGAATTAATGACTTGCTACGCACGCTTTGGTTGTAGAGTACTAGCACATGCCCTCCCACTAAACGGTTTATCCGTTTCTCGATGGCCCACAAATAAACTAAAATAATTTACTTAGTAAACGGGAATGGGTTTCAAGCCCGAGGCGGTGCAAACAAAGGAGCACTGCTTCCTTTGCATTAGACTACTACAACACCGCGGAGACGAACTCCCTGTGTGCTTTACTGCCACTTTCACGCATATTATTTGTTCAGGTATGTTTTTTAATAAACCTCCTTCAGTGCACAATGAATCGAAACACACCGCCATAGCACTGTCCTCATAAACTGCGGTCACAAAGTATTGTAGTGCGATGCCACCAATGCCCACAATCTGCGTTTCGCCGATCTTTCTCTGAAGCCAGCCTCACCTTAAAAAAGCAAACTTTGAGCCGAACCGGGACCGAGGTGAGACTAGATGAAATTCCGCACTTCATTCTTACATGATCGAATGAAAACTGAAGAGATTGCAGTGAGGCATAGAAAAGAAAACGACAATATAAGACTTGGTAGAACGTTTTTGCAGGTTAGTGGGTCAGCGAGTATTAAAATTGGTTTAGAGCGCCGACACACTGGCACAAGAAAAAAAACGAAGTGACCGGACACAGCGCTAACAACTCAGGCATTTAATTGATTGGCCAGGCTCTTATATAAAGCAGCTGCTCATATCAACGAACCAAATAGCATAAACACACAGGAAGAAATCAAAACAACTGATACCCCACCATCACACGAAATGAAGGCGGTATGGAGCATACGACGTTCTTCGAAGATAGGACGAAGCACTTTTGATGGCGTTTTAATATACCGCTGATATGTGGTAAGCGGTATATTGAACAAAATGGGATGTGCCTTAACTAGAGTTTAAGGGAGCACGCAAAAGATGTTAGAAATAGTTCGGGCAGCAAAGTGAGAACCTACAATAACAAATGTCGTAACTGTGCCTAAGGCAAATATTATGGGGCTGCTGAGATGTAGGACGCTGCAGCGAGAATAGAGCTTATTGAACTTCATAAGATTGCAAACTCCAGTGACTCGTCTGTCAGCAATGCCTCAATTTTTCATTGAAAAAAAAAAAAGAACTGAAATATACCCTGCTGTAAGAGATCTAGTTGTACAGCTCTACTTCCTGCTATGACGGGACATCTGTTTTTTTTTTTATTTCTTCCTACGTTTACCTGTCATTCGGTTTCTTGATATGAGCGGCTGCTGTATATAAGCGACACATCGGCCAATAAAATGCCTGAGTTTTTAGCTAGCGTACAGTGCCGTTACTTCGTTCTTTATGGTGTTCGCCTGTCCGCGCTCTAAAACAATTTTTATTTTGTTAGAAATAAAGTTAAAATACCGGAAGCTCCATAGTGGATACAAAAACGTGGATTGCTAACATTCTAGTCGCAAACTGGAAGAAATGGGCTTAGACAAGGCTTGTGGTTTTTGGTTTATGGAGTTTAGCGTCCCAAACCGACTCAGACTATAGGACAGGCTGTAGAAGAGGGCTCAAGATATTTCGGCAATTTTGGATTCTTTAATGTGCACTGGCATCGTATAGCACACGGGTTACTTGTTTTTACTTCCATTGAAAAGCTCCCGCCGCGGCCAGGATTCTATCCCACATCCTTGAGTACATCATACGAGAGCATAAGCTATGCGCCGCTCCGGCAGGTCGCCCAAGCAAGGCGTGTAACACGACGGTAAGTTAAGCGATGGTAGCTGAATGTAAGAAACTCAGCCACAAGGGAAGTCAAGCATAGTGGGGAGTTGGAAGAACGTTGTATGGGCGAGTACGATTAGGAAGCTCGCTAAAAATATGTGTATGCAGCTGGCAAAGGAACGTGTCTGTTGGAGGTATATGGGAGAGACTTTTACATTACAGTGGTTATTGTCTGGGCATGTCGATAATGATTGGAAGCTTCATCCAGCACTCCGTATGCATTCTTCTGCTTCAAGGAGTCTCATCAAAAGGCAAATAAATATCGGCTGTGCAAATGTTTCTAGATCACTGCAATCATACTTTGCCAAATACCGCAATCCCGGTTTTAAGATCGCGTTCTTTGGCCTTTCCATATCGAGTGTTGCATACGCGTCAGTAAGGCCTTGTTGTATGTCAATGTCCTGATTTCTGTCTTGCATTGAGGATAAAAATGTCCAGAGAGACAACTTGAATTATTATCGAAACCAACATTGAATGAAAATACGTGCTTTCTTAGGATATGGAGCTTAATCGCGGGCATTAGTGCCTGGCCGTTCTGCTGAATTTCATTTCAAACATTGACATACGGCAATGAAGATAATGGCATTATTATGGCTGAAAAAACGTGTCATTGCTCCCAGAAAAAATCTATTCACTCCCAGGCTTGAGAATGTGGCTACCACCACGTTCCTCAGTATGTGTAGTACCTTAGAGAACCTGAAGAGGAGATCAAGCAGCGGAAATATTTTGTTCCAGGGAATCCAGTAAACCTGCCGCACCATGATCCAAAGTTGCCACTTCAGCTATCCAACAGAGGCAGTCTCGGCTGGAGCCTTTTGAGACCTTTAGCTGACCGGATTGATGTTGAGCTCAGCCGAGAGCCCCCAGTACACCGTCATGCGAGGCAAAATGCTCAGCGTGTAAGGAGAGCATTTCGACTGTCGAAAAACAAGCAAATGTTCCTTCCAGGAGTTATTTTCTCGTTAATTAACTTACCTCCGATATTCTTATGGGAAGGAAAGCCGATGAGTAGAGGAGAACATTTGCTATTGTGGGCCGTATAAAATATGTTGCCCTGCCCGCTCCATCTTGTGACGCAACAGGCTCATACAGGAGAAGAGAGATACGATGGCCGATGAATGTTGGATTACAAGGCTACAACAGCTTGCGGCCATCATGATTCAACGGAGAGTCCTGGTACAGGATGCTTTCTGGCCTCAGGTTGCCATGATGAGCCAGCAGAAGCCCAGGAACGTCCTGCTTGGTAATGGCGGGGGGGTTTCGTCATAAGTGGCGTCGTCTTGGGTCCGTGAGGTCTTCTGTTCAGCGTCTCGGCAGTGGGGTCATCAGGTCAGTCGGGTCTCTTATAGTGCCCTGGGGTCATTTGGGTGATGATTTAGTCGGTGTCATCATTTGGTCTCTTCTTCGTCGTGTCTTGTGGTTGGGGCAGAGGAAAGCCAAGGCCGCGTCGGGTTCCGCAAGCAGGGGAAAAGCCAGGCGATGTGCTCCATGGAACGAGCTGCTGACAGCGCGAACAGACGCAGGACGCTTAAGCTCCGGGCCAGGATAACAATTAATGCTGACGTACCCCAAACCTGCAACCAAAATGTTACAGTCCTCAGGCAGATGAACATAGGAGAACAGAGAGAAAATGGCCGATGATTGTGAGATGAGTTTAAGGAATCGTAGTAAGTGCCACGATGAATCTAAAAATTGTATGACTGCTGCTTCAGCTCTAAAACACTGTGTGCAGCCGATAAAAATTGCTTGTGATTTACCTCTGGGTAATCCTAGTTCAATTGCGATAGGCGACGGAGAACGCTTATTTTGCCTGTTACATTATAGCCCTATCACGACCTATCAGTGTAAGGTGCTACATGATTGAAGACACGCTCATCCATCACGAGTATGGCGCGAGAGCGTAAGCTGCCAGCCCACATATAAATGAGAAGGGTTCAGTGCTGCTGAACCGAATTTGGAGCGAAAGCATTATTAGCTGCCGGTGACCGAGCGTTCTTCTTCATATTCGTAGCTGTTTAATGTCAACCCTGGCCCTTCCTTGCACCACGGGATGGCTTGAAACCTGGTGCAGAATTGCTATCGCAACAAAAATGTGATCGCAGCTTCATGGGGATCCATAGAAAACGGCCAATACGTTCTAGAGTGCTTTCGCAATAAACAGAACCGCTTTTCAGATGTTCATCCAGCGGAAGAAATTGTGGGCTCAACCTTGATAATGATGATGATGACCTCAGAAAAAATGGCATATACTCACGGCGGCGTACTCGTCAGGGTGCATTGTAGATAGTAAATATATATCGTCAAGGACTGGAGTATT
This sequence comes from Amblyomma maculatum, assembly GCF_055883805.1. Lineage (NCBI taxonomy): Eukaryota > Metazoa > Arthropoda > Arachnida > Ixodida > Ixodidae > Amblyomma > Amblyomma maculatum. The sequence continues at coordinate 10,451,593 of NC_139350.1, forward strand.
CAGATAACTATGGATGTTTAACTCGAATTTGAAAACAATAAAAAGGAAAAGAAAATGTAATGAATTCATATCTAGCATAGGAATCTATCTGTTGAAATTATCTAATCATGAATAGAATCGCACACTGCTTTTAAGGCATATCCCTGGATGCTTGAACCGAAGGAGTGAAGAACTGGAATAGTTAGCGGAAGGCCTAATCTCGAATGGGGAATCGCTAAGTAAATTTTTCCGGTGAGATGCCAACCTTCGGCAGAAGAGAAAAAAAATGATCTATGGATTCAATTTCTTTGCAAGACTCACAGAGGTTAGTAGCGAAAAGCCCCGAACGACATAAATACAGATTTAGTTTCGGTAATCTGCAACGCAAGAGAGTCATTGACACTTCACATAGCCTGAAACACATATGCGGCCACGCCAAGGCCATCTGAGGTGTTGATAATCTAGTGCAGATAGGAGAGGCTCGTTACTGAGGTGATGGAGATATTGGAAATTTTCCAATCGTGCTAAATTAAGTAAATGGTATTAGGTATGCATGGAACAAGAGGTCAACTAAGAGCGGATATTGCTAAAAAATCTGCCCTTTTATTATATGTAATACAACAGTGGCCAGAGACCCATTGAAATCGCAAATCTGAAATGTGAGGAGGAAGAAAAAATAAAGGGAACGGCAAAGGAGAGCGTAACTAAAATTTTCGGGCGATGACAGCACTGATAGGCTGTCAGAAAGAAAAATACCCTAGAAATATTACTACAGATTTCAGTCAATGCCCACTCAATCGCGAGAAACTCAGCAGCGATAATTGGCGTATAGTCTGGGACTCGAAATGCATAACTCCAGTCAAGAGCCTGGGAGTATATGCCAATAGCTGCTTTTTCATCCTGCTGACAGGCATCTGTAAAAATGGCAATATGGCTCGAAACATTGTCTAGGTAATTCTCTATAAAGGCATTCATCAAGTGTCATCAAATGAGATTATAGTATCAGGCCGCCGGTGGTTAACTTGTACTAAAGAGGTTACTGATACGGAAAGTTTCGACAGCAGGCAATTAGTAAACACAACCTGATGGAGCTTATACCTAGACCAAATATTATCAAAGAAGTTTGTTGGGATCGAAGAAAATATGGGCTTAGCCACTTCAGGGACAGACTCCAAAGACCCTTAATATGTTCGCAAAGTGATACGCTCAAACCGTAAATTGAGGTTAGGTATCCGAGCTTCCAAGTATAGCAAAGCATTGGCCACTGATTTGGGCAGACCTAAACAAAGGCGCAGAGCTCGCCGTTCCAAAACAGACGGGGGATCAAGCTTGTACTTTGGGCCCCCAGAAAAAAGAATGGAGCCGAATTCAAATATTGGTCACACGTAGGTCTTATAAAGCAAGAGCAGAGTGTCCCGACGCATACCATATTTCTTATTGCTGATTCTTATCAACCGGCCAAGGGCACGTTCACCTTTAAGAAAAAGGCTTATAATTTGGGGCCTCCAGTCTAACATAGGATCGTATAATATACCCAGATATTTAATAGAATCAACCTGCGGGATTAGTGCTGTGGGGTTATGAGGGGGACGGTCTTCCGCCCCGCTCTTCCGCAGGTGCAGCGTCCTCGCTAGCGACCCGCGGAGGGGAACAAAGGGGACAAAGGACTAATACTCCAATACTATTTATTGCACTTGCAAATAATACAGAGCATGCCGGCTAGCTATACATCAACAAGGTTTTCCTTGGAAGAGCAAGGCTACGTAAGAAGGGCTTTTGACTCACCGGCAGGGGAATGGGGGTGCGATTTCGGCGGCGGACATTTGAACGCGCCGTGAATATGGCGGCCGGGATCTCCCGTGCGCGCCGCATAGCCATACCACGGCGTTTGCCGCGGGAGGCGGCGAGAGCGTGCGGTATTTACCGGTCGCTTCGCCGTTGGGAACCAGAAGATGGGCGGTCGTGCACGACGGGTCCTCCCGTGTGCGCAGCGTACTCCGTGCCCGCTATCCCCCGGCATTTGCCGGGAGAGGCGGTGGGAGACGACCGCTCTCGCTGCCGGCTGGATCCAGACTCTCTCTCTCGTCTTCTCGCGGGAACCCGCGTAGACGTCTTGGCGGCGCACCCATCGCTGGTCTCCTTCCCCCAAGGGGAGGTATTTACCTCCTCTCCCAGCCGGCGCTGCCATGAAGCTCGTTGGGGTGGTGGTGGTCGGTCGCGGCGAAGGAAACTGGTTTTCCACATCCCTCCCTCCTTAAATGTTCACCTATGGTTGTCGAGAGCTGCTCCTTGGCCGCCATCCGCGATGTAAACACCAGGCTTAGCAGGGCGATCCAAACGTTGGTGTCATCCGACGAGCAGTAAGGTGAAGGGGCCCCCGCTGTCCATCGGCAGGTCCCAGAAGCCAGCGTGACGGGAGGGCGTTGTTCCCGCAGGCGCGCCTTTGTTGGCAGGCAGGGGGTTGGCCTCCTCTCCCGTCAAGCCGGACTGGTTCCGTGAGACTCCGAGCTTCGGTGATTCACGGCCGCAGGGCAACAGGCAGGAACGTAAACAATGGCAGCAGGTCCAGGCGGCTTCACTTGATATCTGCACCACCCTCCGGATCTCCAAAAAGGTTGAATAAATTGAGCAAAATGACCATTTGGTAAAATGCGGGCCAATGCGAGTGCCAAACAATTTTATCCGGCACCGCACTGCATTCCGTTAATCCGAACGAAGTACGGGCATCCGCGGTTCGTTTGCCGGCATAATAATCTGGTTCAACGAAATTTCCGATTCTCCTTCTCAGCCCAAAAATACCAAGTTCATTTGAACGAAGTTAGCTTTCTCTAATTCAGCGAGATGTTCGGCTACAGCGAGGTCAATATAAAACAAGCAAACCGCATTTGCGCATGCTGTATGCCACGGTTAGCCTGTCCTCCGATGTGCGACAGGCAGCTCCCAAAAAGAGCCTTAAGCCTACTCGCTCTAGCGCTAAGGACAATAGCTAGAACGCAGCGCCGCGAGGATGTGCATCTCCGCCAAGGAACCCAGGGTGGCCCTACTCGCTCGCTGCCATCCAAAGGCAACTTCTGAGCGAACGGCGCCCACCGCGTCCGGCGGTGTCGGAGCGCCCCGGTGCTTTCCGGCAATCACGGCTGCAATACCAGTCAGCCGATTGCGGCACCTGGCTCCCAGAGCCACAGAGACAAGGAAATATTTACAACTATATACAAGAAAAGTAGGGCCACCGTCCCGGCTGAGGCACTCACTCGCTTCCGGCGTGCTGTTCTCCGTGGACGGCTTGGTCTCGTGCTCCATGTACGGACCTCGTGGCTGTACCTCTCAAAGGCCTCGGAAGTCGGCACACACACACACACACGCACACACATACTCACAAATAAAAATGCTCCACACACACAAATACACGCACGACCATTTGTTCTCGCTGCAACTCCTCCCACCTCGCCGTCAAGAAAGCATATTAGCCTTGCTAGCATAGCGATGTCGGGTCAGGCCTAATGTGAAAAGTCCGGGCAGGCACTCCACGCCGCGAACTGACTATCGCCCTTTGTCCCTAGGGAGGGGAAACTAGCTCAAGTGCTTCTGCACGAGAGAACCACGTTGAGGCGCCATTGTGGGGTTTAAAGGGGGAACGGTCTTCCGCCCCGCTCCTACTCCGCAGGTGCTGCGTCCTCGCTGGCGACCCGCGGAAGGGAACAAAGGGACAAAGGACGGGGGCGACACATCGGTAATACTCGAATGCTATTTATTGCACTTGCAAATAATACAGAGCATGCCGGCTAGCTATACATCAACAAGGTTTTCCTTGGAAGGGCAAGGCTATGTAAGAAGGAGTTTTGACTCACCAGCTGGGGAATGGGGGTGCGATTTCGGCGGCGGACATTTGAACGCGCCGTGAATATGGCGGCCGGGATCTCCCGTGCGCGCCGCATTCTTCGGACGAAGCCATACCACGGCGTTTGCCGCAGGAGGCGGCGAGAGTGTGCGGTATTTACCGGTCGCTTCGCCGTTGGGAACCAGAAGATGGGCGGTCGTGCAAGACGGGTCCTCCCGTGCGCGCTGCGTACTCCGTGCCCGCTATCCCCCGGCATTTGCCGGGAGAGGCGGCGGGAGACGACCGCTCTCGTAGCCGGCTGGATCCAGAATCTTCTCTCTCGTCTTCTCGCGGGAACCCGCGTAGACGTCTTGATGGCGCACCCATCGCTGGTCTCCTTCCCCCAAGGGGAGGTATTTACCTCCTCTCCCAGCCGGCGCTGCCATGAAGCTCGTTGGGGTGGTGGTGGTCGGTCGCGGCGAAGGAAACTGGTTTTCCACAGTGCAGAATCATAAGACAAAGAAATGATGTTAACGGGAGTTGTCTGTGGGAATACTAGGACGGCACATTTTTTGACATATAATGTTAGCCTTTGGCTGTCCAGCCGGACCTCTAGGGCATTTAGATAATCTTGTTCTGAATTTGTGGCAGAAGCAAAAAATGCAGTGTCGTCTGCATAAACATAAACTTTGACTGCCGGGTGAATAGGAATATCACGCATTAGTATATTGAACACTAATGGCGAGAGGACTGCTCCTCGGGCCCACCTCTTGACTGGGTGTAAGTGTTGGAATTTAATGCATCTTTTGTGCAGAAGAATGATCTATCCCCAAGTAGCAGACATTACGTGGCCAACCTCGGGCCCGTATGGTCAAGTTGGGCTTGGGCAACCACAATAACACCTATGAAGGCCCCCTTTAGGGATCAAGCGGGCAATCCCAAATTGGGCTTACCCCTGCGTTTTCCATCTGGGCATCATATAGGCTTGGAAAGGGCTAACTGAGTATACATTCCCACATCTGCACCTCTAAGGTCCCGCTTGGGGAAACTTAGGGCCGATTCAAAGACAATTTTAACTTTGTGTATTAAAAGCCTGCACTGATCTAATTGGGGCTGCTCACTCAAAAGCCTAAAAGGTCCCGCATGTGCCGCGCCGGGGCTAAATACGGGTATGCCCCCACATTGCCTGCACGGGACCCTTGAGGGGTACTTGAGGGAATGTCAGACGAAAATGTCGGAGTCATGCAGAAAATTTCTGGGCTGCACCAAATAGGGCAGTCCAGCGAAACCCTAGATAATTTCAGCACGGCCGTTACCGGGACAGGCAAGTGCCCCTTCCCGCTTCTGCCCGCATCGGTCTCTTTCGGGGCAATTTAGGACAGATCCGATGCAAATGTGGGCCTAAAACAAATAAAAGACGGGCTAGTCTGATATTGGAGCTGCCCACGCAAAATCCGAATACGTCCCGCATGGTCTGCGGCCGGGCTTAAAAGCGAGCACGCCCCCACGCTGCCCACACGCGTATTTCTCGGGGGAATTGCGGGAAAATGCTACATATTTTAGTAATCCATACGGTAAAAATAAGATCAGCCCAATTGGGGCGGCCCATGAAAGGCCGCAGTGGGCCCGTTTTGGCCGTAGGCGGGCTTACCGCTCTTAACGTCTCCACCCTATATTTAAGGCACCATTTTATTTATGTGAATCATGTTACACCGGCCACTAATTGCCTCTTCTGGATGTTTCACATAACTGTCCTAAGCATATCCATGCCATTAATAAAGATTATCCATTTTTTCTTTACGTTACTTATGTAGTATTCACAACAAATATGCAACGGTATCAGTTCCGCTTAATGAGTATGTACTGAACCACATCCAAATGTTTCCTGCGGCATTATTATTCTGCTCACACCACCGACATAAATATCCAGACCAATATGTTGGGGGTGATGTGGGCCAGCCCACATTGTAGTATTGGGAATGAATTTTTGTTTAAGTTACTGAGTGTCGCATACAAGGCAAAAAAATAGTGCCTAATGTTTCACCCTTGATGTTTATTGGAACTTAGACAACCCCGAAAAATGCCAGATTCAACCCATGAGGGCAGCACGCGGGTCAGCCCATAACGGACTGGCCTCCGCAAACCCCGCGCCTGTACAATTCAGGTATTGGAGGGATTAATAGATATAAAAATTAAAACCTCGATCAATGGGACGGCACTGCTTGAACAAACGTGTGACCCATTAATAATTCTGGTGTGCTGCCCACATTCGGCTACCTGGGCTGAATGCGGGTAGCCCTATTTGTGCTGCCCACACGGACACAGATTGGGACCGATCGCGGCAAAATTGGGAAGCCCAAGCGGGGCCTCTCAGGGTACATATTGCAAATCCCGTATGGAGCCCGTATGGGTTACCCCATGGGCCCAAAGCGGGCCCCCTCATTGCTGCTTTGTGCTACTTGGGTCCTTTAAAAATTTCCTAATCCAGGCAAAGATATAACGCAGGATGTACACCAGCTTATTTATGAAGCAAATTGCTGTATTCTACGCTGTCTTACGCCTTGGCATTATCTAAAGTAACTAGAGCTGAAACTTCTTTTTGCCTCATGGTAACACTAATACGACTCTCCAGGTCTACGTGTGCGTTCCAAATCGAGCATCCCTGTCGCAATCCAATCTGAGCCTCGCTAAAGCCTTGAAAGGATAGAACATGATCCGTGAGACGAGAGTAGACTATTCGTTCTATAAACTTAACTAAATTTTAAGTGATGCCAATCGGCCGAATTTTGTCGAGATCAAACCCTTTTCCCCTGGTCTTTCAGTAGTAAAATTAGTTTCGATGTTTTACAACCTTGTGGAATCCAAGCATTTTTCAAAGGGCTTCTTTGAATAATATTTTCAGCATGGCAACTGATATTCTGTTACCTCCAGGGACAGCCGATTGCAGGAAATTACCTACAGACATTAATTCAGATATACCTTAGTGAAGTTTGTACCAAACTGCAATCGAGCTGAAGAAAAGGTAGTGCAAGCATGAAAGCGTGCCGCAAGACCTCGGGCAATTGATCCAAATTGATCAAATTCATCTTTTTTAGAAAAAATAGTGGACTGCATGGTATGAAAAGAAGGAAAAACTTTTGTACATTGCATGCATTGTCACGTAGTGGTGACAAGGCCGTACACACCAAAAGAAGACACAGGCGTGATGGTACTGAAATAACTTTATTGGAGCTGACTTGCGCCCGCAAAAGAACTAAGCAACTCGGCGGCGGCGAAAGCAACAAACGTGCTCGTCGGTCGTCGGAAAAAGAATGCACGTCTCACTCGTCAGCGCTCATTTTAAAGGCTGCTAAGAACAATCTGGATGACATCGCAAACAGCTACCAGCACAGGCTGGAACATTGTGGAAAGACACACGAGTTGCCGGAATCTTCGAGATAGATCTCGGTGCATCTTGCGCTACAACGAAACTGATAAAGATGCGACTAGCGACATCGAGCAGTAACAAACAAAGATTACGGAACTGATACGCGATCCAGAAACAGAGTGATAAGCCTTTATGCCGGCGGCTGTTAAAAAAACAACAAATACAGTTTTGAAGGTTTCGCGGCACTACTCACCCCTTAAAAAAAACATTGCCTCGATGTTCCAAAGCAAAGCAACTTAAACATAAACAGTGCAAACTTAAGCACCACACATTCTTTAACGCGCGTAATATGGCTTCAGTCGTACAACATGTACAATTTCTGGGCGTGCGCGTCGCCGTTGTGATGCTGACATTCCGTCGCGAATGATTTCATAGTCCAGTGGTCCGACGCGGCGAATGATTTTGTACGGCTCGAAGTATCGACCCAACAACTATTCACTTATTCCGCGACGGCGAACTGGTGTCCAAACCCACACTTGGTCTCGTGGATTGTACTCTGCGTGGCATCGTCGTAAGTTGTATCGTCAGCTGTCGGTGCGCTGTTGGTCCTTAATACGCAGCCGTGCGAGTCGTCGGGCTTCCTCTGCACGCTACATGTAGGCGGCGACGTCAAGGTTGTCCTCGTTGGTTACGTGCGGCAGCATTGCGTCGAGCGTCGTCGTGGGCTCCCTCCCCGCCGTACACAAGCTTAAACGGGGTCGCTCTGGTCGTCTCCTGGACTGCCGTGTTATACGCTAACATCTGGCGTCCCAGGTCTTGTGTTCAGCGTCGACGTACCTGGCGATCATGTCCGCGCACGTTTTATTCAGGCGCTCTGTAAGACCATTGGTCTGGGTTGGTACGCAGTTGTTCGTCGCTGGCTTGTATGAATGTATTCCAGGATGGCTTGCGTCAACTCTGGCGTGTACGCCGTTCCCCTGTCTGTGATGAGCACTTCTGGGGCGCCGTGTCGCAAGAGAATTTGTTCGACTAAAAATTTGGCGACTTCTGCCGCGGTACCACTTGGTAGGGCTTTTGCTTCGGCGTAACGGGTAAGGTAGTCAGTGGCCTCGATGATCCACTTGTTACCCATAGACGAAGCTGGCAAGGGGCCGAGGAAATCCATCACAATTTGTTGGAAGGGCAGATCAGGGGCGGAATCGGATGTAGTAGTCCTGCTGGACTGATAGGCGGCGTCTTGCGTCATTGGCACTCACGACGTGTCTTCACGTAGTGGGCAACTTTGGCAGGCAGTCGCGGCCAGTAGTACTTCTCCTGGATTCGACACAACGTGCGTGCAAATCCGAGATGGCCTGCTGTGGGCTCATCATGCAACGCCTTGAGAATATCCTGCCGGTGGTTTTAAGGCACTACAAGAAGTTGCGCAGTCCTGTTGGGTGCGAAGTTTTTCTTCACGAGGCGGCCATTGCTTAACGCGAACGAAGATAAATGCCGTCTGAACACACCAAGAGGGGAAGCGGTCTTTCCTTCTAAGTAATCGGCTAGCGCGTTCAGCTCAGGGTCTGATCGCTGTTGTTCTTTGGCACTTACCGGTACCAAAAAGGCGTCGTCGTCGTCGTCCTTCGGGGGAGCGTCGACGGGAGCGCGTGATAAGCAGTCTGCGTTGGAATGCCTCCGGTCCGACTTATAGACTACAGTTAAGTCAAATTCTTGAAGTCGTAGGCTCCACCTGGCAAGGCGGCCGGAGGGATATTTCAAATTAGCCAGCCAGCAGAGGGCGTAATGGTCGCTTACCACATTGAATGGTCGGCCGTATAGGTATGGGCGAAACTTAGAAGTGGCCCAGATGATTGCAAGGCACTCGTTCTCGGTCGTCGAGTAATTGACTTCGGCTTTTGCGAGGGACCTGCTAGCGTAGGCGATTACTTTCTCCTGTCCGGCACTCTTCTGGACGATAACGGCTCCTAGGCCCACACTGCTCGCATCGGTGTGAATTTCGGTCTCGGCGTTTTCATCAAAGTGGCCAAGTACCGGGGGTATTGCAGGCGGCGCTTAAGTTCGTCGAAGGCTTATCCTTGCGGCGCTTCCCATTTAAAAGGTACGTCAGCCTTTGTAAGCTGCGTCAACGGTTCCGCGATCCGCGAAATGTTTCTGACAAATCGTCGATAATAAGCGCACAGCCCAAGGAATCGGCGCACAGCTTTCATGTCGGCAGGCGGTGGGAATTGTGCGATTGCAGCTGTTTTCTCCGGGTCTGGACGAATACCGTCCTTGCTAACGATGTGACCTAAGAACCGGAGTTCTTTCTAGGCGAAGTGACACTTCTCTGCTTTTAGCGTTAGTCCCGGTGACTTGATGGCTTCCAGCACTGTCTGTAATCGCTTTAGGTGGTCTTCAAAGTTTGACGAGAAGACAACAACGTCGTCCAAATATACCAAACAAATTTGCTACTTCAAGCCTGCCAGGACTGTGTCCATTACTCGTGGAAATGTGGCTGGTGCGGAGCAGAGGCCAAATGGCATCACCTTGAACTGAAAAAGACCGTCCGGTGTGGTGAGTGCGGTCTTCTCGCGATCTCTTTCGTCGACATCAATTTGCCAATATCCGCTCTTCAGGTCCATCGATGAGATGTACCTTGCATTGCAGAGCCGGTCGAGAGTGTCCTCGATGCGGGGAAGCGGGTAGACATCCTTCTTAGTAATGCTATTCAATCGGCAGTAATCAACGCAGAAGCGAAGTGTGCCGTCTTTCTTTTTGACCAAAACGACTGGTGCCGCCCAGGGGCTCTTCGATGGATGGATTACATCATCACGCAGGATTTTCTCAACTTTTTCGCGTATGGCCTGGCGTTTTCCCGGCGATACACGATAGGGGCTTTGGCGCAGAGGTCGGGCGTGTTCGTCCGTTATAATGCGGTGCTTGGCCAGTGGTGTTTGTCGTACCTTCGATGATGACGAGAAGCACTCCCCGTAACTTCGAAGAAGACTGATAATCTGGTCTTTCCTGTTGTGGAGGGCGAATACATCTTTGAGGTCCGCTAATTCGTCGAGAAAAGCGATCGTCGTGCCCTTGTTGAGATGCCGGTATTCATCGGATAAGTTGGCTATCAGCACATGAGCTTGACCTCTCCGGAATTTCACGATGCCTCTTGCGATGCCGACACCACGTTCTAAGAGCAATGGGATATTTCCTTCGACGATGCCTTCAGCGGTTTCGATATTTGCGCTACCTACGCAGACTGCGACGCTTGATCGATGCGGCACGGTCAATTCTCCATCGAGGACGTTTAGAGCGATGTGTTGCATCGAAGTCGTCGTAGCAGGAATGGCTTTGTCTGCAGAGAGCTTGATGGGCTTGGATCGCAGGTCGATGATAGCCGTATGCTCATTTAGAAAGTTCATGCCTAAAATCACGTCGCGGGAGCACTGCTGCGAGACCACAAAGCTGGTGGGGTAACTACGCCCATTTACGGTTATTCTTGCAGTGCATCGTCCCGTTAGAGTAATCAAGTTGCCACCTGCTGTGCGAATCAGCGGGCCATCCCAAGCGGTGTTAGCTGAGAGGCCAACAGACCACTAATGACTGAATATTCAGCTCCGGTGTCTGCTAGGGCAGTGACTCTGCCACCGTCGATATCAATTTCAAGGTCACTTGTTCGCGTCCTCACATTGCACGTGGGCCTTGGTGTGCGATCTCGGCTCCATCGTTTCTTCAGGTCTTGGCCGGGGCATACCGTTGTTACTTCGCTGGGCGGCGGTGTCGGCTTGTACTGTAGTCGTGTTGTCGTCGATGTTGTCGTGTGGAGCGGCGGTGAAATGGCTGCGTCGTCGTTAGTGGTCGTCGGCGGCGGAGGATGTTCGTCTTCTCGCCGTTGAGCAACATCACCTCCAAAGGTTGCTCTATTTAGTTTCCCTTGCGCGGGCAACTAAATAGAGGCTGTAGGCTGGGCCGTTGTCAGCGTTGATGCCTTCCGAGATCGAATGGGGTCAGGCAGCAGACCGTGTTCGGGTTGTAGGCCTTGAAGTCGGCGGCTGGCTCGGTGACCTGTAGGCTGGTCGTCCAGGGCGACAGGAACACGGCTTGGGTCTTCGCTTGAAGGATCAAAGGAAGTACCTACACCAGATGTCACGTAGTGGTGCCAAGGCCGTACACACCAAAAGAAGACACAGGCGTGATGGTACTGAAATAACTCTTTATCGGGGCTGACTTGCGCCCGCAAAAGAACTAAGCAACTCGGTGGCGGCGATAGCAACAAACGTGCTCGTCGGTCGTCGGACAAAGAATGCCAGTCACAGTCGTCAATGCTCAATTTAAAGGCTGCTCAGAACAATCTGGATGACATCGCAAACAGCTACCAGCATAGGCTGGAACATTGTGGAAAGAAACACGAGTGGCCGGAATCTTCGAGATAAATCTCGGTGCATCTTGCGCTACAACGAAACTGATAAAGATGTGACTAGCGACATCGAGCAGTAACAAACAAAGATTACGGAACTGATACGCGATCCAGAATCAGAGCGATAAGCCTTTATGCCGGCGGCTGTTAAAAAAACAACAAATACAGTTTGAAGGTTTCGCGGCAGTCTCTATAGGATAGATTTTAGGTTGACTGGGTTAGACAAAAAGGTGTTCAGATTCGCATTATATTCCTAATTAGCCTTGGACAGTGTTCTTTTAAAAGAAGCTGCAAAGAATTTGTAATTAATCCAGTTCTTTGGGCACAGAATATCGGCTAGGCGCTTCCATGCAGCATTCATCAGATGATAGGCGTTTTCTCATTCTTCATTCCACCAGCTCGAAGGAGTGTTGTTTTTAATGGCAGACTGAACAATAAACTCTGGTCGCCGAGTTGCGTCTAAAACTGAAGACAATTCTTCAGGACCGCGATTCGATTTATCAGAAGGGTGGCAGATAACTTGAAGGCGTCTCCTAGACATATCTTGAACGGGGTAATGCTGGCAAATTTACATGATGTACGAGTTGACCTAATCGGTCTACATGCAGTGTTGTGTTCATTTGACGTACCGAAGTCTATTGTAGACCGCGATGATACTCCAATACCATTTGTAGCCAATGTTAAATCAATAGCTGAATGAGAATTTGCTCTCATATAAGAATAGGCGCGATTATTATAACATTGAACATCATTTCTAGACAACCAAGACCAAAGTAACCGCCCGCTATTGTCTGTTTTGAAACCCCATATGACATGATGGGGACTGAAGTCCCCAGCCAAAACTACAATTGAATTATTTTGTCAGAAATGCTTCTAAACAATCTTTCTACGGACGCCTCTCCGAAAATAGATATTTGCAATTATGAGCGGGACACACTGCGGCACAAAAACCTCAACGGCAAGTATCTCACAATCAGGCCCAATAAATTCATGAACCACTTTAGCATGATGAACTATATTTCTTAAAATCAATGTTAACACACCTCCGCTTCTGCCATGTGGGCGATCAGGTCTAAAAACACTGTAATATTTACCTGTGAAAGGACGATTAGGAGAAAGTCAATGTTATTGCAGTAATATTATATCAGGGGCAATTTTAAGAATAAGGTGCTGCAGGTCGGCGAAAGATGAGAAGATAGAGCGGCAATTCCACTGGAGTACAGAGTTTCCAGCTATGAATATTCCTTTAAAAATGAGGCAGCAACAGCCTCTTTCACACATACGTTTTCTTTGCAATTCCTTGAGTACCTTTCTTAGATCTGACATGCGCATGGTCTGATTTATTAGGAGAAGAGGAAACACGACGCTTCTGAGATGGGCAGGGCATCTCAACATCTGACTGACATGCGGTAGAAATAGGGATTGGGTCAGTATCGTTCGCATCCACAGGCGTGGACGCAGAAGAGGAGGTAGGTTGAATAGTGTCTATTTTTTTGTAGGAAATTGAGCAGGCAGACGGGGTTAGAGTATATAAGGACGAAGATGCAGCCTGCGCGGAAATTACTTGGTGCAAAACATCGCTGAATGTAATAATCAAGCGATCAAGTACCCCAGCAACAGCCTCCTCTACTACAGTAACAACCGTCTTTGTTAGGCTTGCTTCATCATCAAGAGATGAGGTGCGAACATTTGCGTAGGCACTGTGTTGTTTTGCTACTAGGGCATAAACCACTGCGCGCGAGCACCTGTCGACTTGAATAATGTCTAGGACACTCTGCTCATCGGCCCACTTTGGACTAGTGGGATAATCAGCTTTGTTACTGCATTCGCAAAAGCAGCAGTTAATATACTTAGAACTGCGGTGATCTGAAGCATGATTACCGCTGCAAACGCGGCAGCGCGTTGCCGACTTGCAAGCTTTGGCACTGTGCAAAACGCCAACATTTTTGACATTGTAATGGCCGAGGATGCAAAGGGTCAACATGGTATATAATTGGCAAAACAATAATTTAACCTGGGCAAGAGGACCCTGCAAATGTGGCAATTACTGACTTCGTTGGTACGCGTGAGCCTCCAGCCTCTCCACTACAGCGATACATTCATATGATACCAACACCTGCCTCATGAAGGTCCTCAAGAATCTCTGCTGCCGTAGCGGAGGAACCAACCCCGCGGATTATTCCCTTCACGCATGCAAGTTCTGCAATAAATGCCTTCACAGGCAATGAGGCAAATGAAGTGCAATGCAGTGAGTTAGCAACGCAGTCCAAGTCATCAGATTTGCATAATAAATCTCTTCTACCAAAAGCTCGCACCTCCGAAATCTGCCGGTATCGACTGGTTGCAGCTTTCAGTTGATCTTGGATTAGACGAGTATTTTTTGTTTTAATTAATCCATCTCCAACAGGAATAAGTGTCGCAGCGATATGCTTGGTACCATTGGCAGAAAAGTATTTTATACGTAGGGTATCTGTCGGCAAACTGGCAAAGTAGTTTACAGGACCTGAGCCCGGGGAAGATAATGTCAGGCTCGCAACCCTAGCTAGGCGTGAAACCTAAGCCATAAAGGGGAAACATGGCAAACTCCCCCACTCGCGGAATGGCCTCACCAGTTCACAATCAGAGGAGTCCAAGATAGACAGAGGACCAAGCCGCAGTGGGTCTGGCAACCGGAAAACATTCGCAGAATAGCAGAGCGGAGAAGCACAGGCAAGGCACAGGCGAGCTTGCAGAGAAGCGCCGAACAGTGTACGATAACGCGAAGCTTTAATAAGTGGCCGACTGTAAGGTTGGGACATAATTTATTGAAGCATGGTATTTTCTTATGCAATTACAGAAGTCCTATTTCGACACGCAGTGCAGGCACGTTTTTATAGAAATCGCATTATTAGGTCTGATAGCAGTTTTCCTATGCCGCTGCTTCTTTTTCCATTATAGAAATCTCGTGAAACACGAATGCAAATTCGTACTTTGGCTTCCACCTGAACAAACCCGTAGAGAGTGATTTTTTTAACATGGTCGGCAGCCTCCGCTATTTCAGATGTGTGCGGCCATAGACATTTAGCTACTGCAGCTGCGGCTGGCGGCGGTTGTGAAAGGTTTTTGACCCATTAAGTATATTTTGAGTAGAGTAAGGACGAACACTTACATTTGCTGCTGCACATCTCAATACCAGGCCCTGAAAATTTCGCAACAGCAATGTACCAACGTGCTCAGATAGAGTGAGCTGGAAAACTGTGCAAAATAATCGCCTGACTTACGGGAGTTGATCGCAAAGCAACCGCAGCGCCACTATCCACCTCCCTCCCCTCCTGCAAAAGATGAGTGAGGCCACAGACCTAATACACAAGCGGAGATTTTAAAATATTACTCACCCTTAATTTTCAACAACGCAATGGAAAATAAAACTGCGCCTGCTTTTTATAAACACTTCTTTGTACGCATGAAACGCCAAGGCATTTGCAGACATATATCAAGAGGCAGGTAGCAGGCCACCCTCTTAAGCCTCGTCTGCAAGCTCCTCGCTTCAGACGCGTTAGTAGACGTAGGGGCTTTCATACGCGTAAAATAGTGTGTTCAAAAGCGCAAACGCAATTTTATTATAAATTGCATTGCTGAAAGAAGAAGGTTAGTAGTATTTAAAAATTTTTGTGTATTAGCTCTATGGCATGACCCATCTACCGCAAAGGAGGAGAGGGGCTCTGTGGTCACTTCGCCATCAACTCACGCCTGACCGACGATTGTTCGGGCCCACTTCGCAGCGCGGCGCGCCAGCACAGCTTTCCTACTGTCTCTATCTTAGAACGTTGTCTGTACGCCACATTATTCGCCCTTTAATGACTAGAGGCTGCTTACGATAATCTCATGCAAAAAAAATTGCTGATATCAATACATGATTCAGTTGGCAATGCAAAGACAGCGGCTCCATGCAGAAAAACCGCACAAATCACGACGACGAAGAAGAAAACTGATGTGGCACGCGATCTCGCGCTATTTCGAACTCCCGCACGCACGGCTCCGCGCACCACCGCCAACTGCCGCGCCGGCCGTTGCTGACTGCACGGGAACGCCACCGGGTCCACGTCCATCACCCAACTCGGCTTTGTCGGCGGCCTGCAGCGTGTGCCTTAGCATCGTCCTGGAGAGCGCCGACAGCGACTCGAGTATGGGCCATAGCGGTGCACCAAGCACCAGCGAGTGCAGCCCCGTTTTGCGCGAGACCTCTCTGCAGCGCTGCTTCGAACATTGCAAGGTATGTCCTACACGCTGGGAACATATTCGCACAGACCATGCTATCCGCCTCTTCCAGGGCACCAGAGAGCGGGAGCAGCCCGGTGTCAGAGATGAATTACATTCACTGCGGCTGGAACTGGCTAAGGCCAGGTCCGATGTGGCGAAGACCGCCAGGAAGTTAAGCGCAGCAGCCGAGGAGCTTCGTCGGAACCTGCACCGTGCTAAAAACATTGCACGCTCGTGCAAAATTATGCACGAAAACGCAGTGCGGCAGACTCGCCTCCTCAGGGCAGACCTGGGGGTCCCGAGCGGAGAGGCGGTGGACGGATTGAAGCTCAGCAGGGAGAACACGGAGCTTCAGGCGGCGCTGAGCAGCAAACACAGGTGAGAGAATTCCCAAAAGAACACAACGTTATCCAGTGGGAACAGGCCATATACCGTGGATTGTACCACATACATGTCAGCTGGTCACGACTTAACGGGCTCGTACGCAGAAGAGGTTGCGTTCTGCTCTTCCCTGCCTAAAGGCTTAAACGTCCCAAAACCGTAGCATCAAAGAAAGCGGTCATGGGTGTGTTGAAATTATTTTTTCCTTCTAATATGGAGAATTATGTGTAGTGTGCGAGAAAGAGTCGCACATGCACAGCACCTCGTGGTCGCGAGCGCTTCAGAGTGAAAGGTGACCATGGCGGGATTTGATCTTGGAAAGGAATCCCCGTCACGTTTTGATGAGAATGACCGCAATTGCAGTTCTTCTAATTGATTTTGCAAGGAACTCTTCAAGAGATGAGGCGCATCGGCATAGTTACTAGCTAAAGTTTGCTTGCACCCGAGGAGGGAGAATGCTCAACGGTTGAGCGGCACATCATAGATAGAATGCGGGCTTGTGAGAAGTAGCCACGCGCCCAGCGGCAAGTCTTGCCGCCCATTCCTCTCGTTTTCAAGCATAATGCGATCTTGGCACTAATGAGCATCCCATAAACGTCATGCAAAAATGAAGAAAAGCTATGTGAAAGTGAAAATGGATGGCGTAGGGTCTACCTACGCCATCCAGTTAAAAGCCTTTTACGATCTTAAATGTCTTCCCTCGAGGCTGGCATTGCGTGCCATTCAAGGTTTTGCAAAAACGTGGGATAAATTGTAAAGAGTGTTCTTTGAAAAAAGTCATATTCAAGTAGTTTGGTTTGTGGGGTTTACCTTCTAAAGCGACTCACGCTGCGAGAGAAGCCGTAGTGGAGGACTCCGGAAATTCGACCATCTGGGGCTCTATAATGTGCAGTGATATCGCCCTGCACATGGGCTCATAACTGCTGACAACTGCTTATCAGCTCTTTCTCCCTGTGCGTACGGTAGGTCTGCTTTTTAACATCAAGTGAGATATAAATACGCTAACCGCATCGGCGACCGGTACATAGCGTCAGATATCGACTGGCATGCGGGTTTGCATTAACCCACGAAAGTAACAGCTACGAAGCAGACTGAGCATGAAAGTCAAAAAGACTTGGCCACCGAAATTGTCTTGCGGTGTTCCTTCGCGCATAATATAACAACCAGGTTGACGACGCTGATGCCAGCAGCTTGACCAGTACGCGTGCTCGTCTCCCCATTTCCGCTCTTTTGCGCCTTGGCCTAGCGACACCTGGAAATTGCGGCATGCGCAAAATTTTAACACAGTGACCGACAGTTTAGTGATTGCCACCTTTTTGTGTTTGACGAGCATTGCGCTCTGCCTAGATTTCTGGCCTGTGCGTCGGTACATTTCAGGCGGATACTGCTTTTTTTCTCAAGGGCTAGGTCGTAACTACCGCGGTGGCATGTTGCACGGGCAAGCGAAGTCATGCGAGCCAGCCGCTTTACTGGCATTACCAGTCAGCACCTGTGTAACTATTTCCAATCACCATCGCTTTATAACCTAATACATTGCCCTGACTGTCCACAAAGAGTCAACCTCACCGCGTTTCACCGCATAATAAATAAGAGAGGGCCCACTGACAGACCCTAGCGGCCTAATCGACTCTAGGAGGACTAGCGCTTAGTGAGAACGGACGCAAACTTTCAAATGCTTCCAGATTCGTTTACTGTGGCGCGAAGTTTAATTCGCTGAGGCGCCGTCCACTGGATTTTAGCGCCCCGAAGGTGCCTGAAAACAACAGGCACACTTTGCTTCGGCTTCGCTAGCGCAAATTTTAAATTTCTTGCACATTACGCATGTTCGTCTGCGGCCTGAGGTGGATAGAATATCTCATTTAATCCCTTCTGCGAAATTCGTCTTCCCGAAATTATTTTGAATGTAAGTGTGACAACTATGTCGGTGTGACTACCAAGTTCGCACCGCGAAATATTCGGCATCCTTCGCTCAACGATCTTTTTTTCATAGTTGACACGGCAATAATTTTGCAGGCGGTAAAGCTCGGAGTGAGAAATAACGCCTTATAGCATTCACCCTTTAGAGCAAAAACTGTGCTTTGTGAAAGCAAGAACGCCGAACCTAAGGAGTTCTGCGAGATATTGGATTGTGGTAGAAAATACCTGGTGAAACAGCTCGCAGGTCCTGAATCGCTCGCCAAGGGGATAGCACTCTCTAGCGGCAGTTCATTTGAAAACTCCTTGCATGAACGAAACGCCAATGGAAAAGGAGTGGAAAATTGCATTACTTATGAAAGCAGGAAACGTATCTCAATAACAGCCATGCGCTGTAAAAAGCGTCGGCAGAGACTTCTTCCAGCGTCCTTGTGTTTTCTCAGGTTTTGCCAATACCATTACACGTAAGAGATAAGGAGGGCAACGTCATTACCAGCATGGTTAATTTGCGTGTAATTATATACGCAAATAAATCTACACAGGTCTATACATTGGCCGAAGAGATGAGGATACAATTGATGAAGACATGCAGGTATACGGTCGAACTGAAAATCCCCTCAGTAACGATATATGAAATCATAAGAGCCTTACTCATGAGAAGTCAGTATGGTGGAGTTCGGGCAAACAGCAGATTTGCTGAAATGGAAAAAGTTTCACCCTGTTTCTGCGTGCCTCATTACTTCGAGAAAACGGGATCTTGGAAAATTGCTATCATGATCTTAATTCCTAAGAAAAGGCGCATTAGAGGTTTGAAAAACTACAATCGGATGACCTTCCGTCGATTTTAAGATATGGCACGGAATGTTTCTCGAAGTAGTAACTTTGGATATCGGTTAGCGAAAGAACAAAGCTGGCTCTCGGAAAGGGTACTGAACAGCAAAGAATATTCACATCTTCATTCGGTAATAGAGAGATGTGTTGATGAGAACAAACCGCGGCATATATTCTTCACAGACTACAAGAAACCACCGATTTCTCCTACATCTCAGCAGTCAAGCACGGTGACGTAACCCGAGAGAAGAAGAGGAGTTTGTAAAGAGGCTGGAAAAAACATTTTTAGAGAAGCGCCAAATGAACTTAGCATTTAATAAGGGTCGTTATAAGGATTGGTTTCATGGATTAATACCGAAAACCTTGCCATGCAGCAGCCGAAAAATATTGCCCGGCAGCAGCACAGATGGAACGCCGTGCACCCACTTTCGATATCGAACGGGTGCTCTAAATTACTCTGAAGCGTTCCACTGTTCCGTCCTCGGCAGTCCGTATCGCTTTGGGAATTTATCCCACATGATTTTTAAAAACTCGACACTGCGCACCTTCCACTTTCTGCAGTTTATGTCTAAATAACGTTATGTGTTGAATCTCCACCAGGGACATGCGCCCCTACCCCATCAGCATGGAGGTTGCTCTCGGCGAGGAGCTGGTGCGGCGAGAGGCCCGAATCCAGGCGCAGGCGTTGTACCTGCGCCGCCTTGAGGAGATGGTGCTGCGCGAGCAGAGTCTACTGCGCTCCACAGAAATGAGGCTCAGCATCCTGCGTTGCAAAAGCCTGGAGTGGAGACTGGCCAACGAAGATAGGTGAATACGCCAACTCGCTCACGCAATAAGGCGGGGTGCATAACAGGTCAAATAGATATGGCTGCATCCGTGATTGAAGCTATCTTCGTTATTTCTGCAGGAAGTGTAATCAATTTTAGCAAATCATGCAACTTTCGGTAAATATTTCACAACAATATTCTACTTGAAGCGAACTCTAGTAAAACGTCCTCGTAAACTTGTTTCCGAAGGGTTAGATGTAAGGCGAAACTGTACAAATTTTCTACGCAGTATCTCCACATAGCTGAGTTGGATGTAATGAAGCTCCGTTTTTGTACACAATGCCTTCTAGTGCAAATTTAACAACAGTTGCACAGATTGTTGAAAAATCGATAACTTTGTTTCACTTCTCGGCGTCTTCTTTGGGATTCATTAGGTAGAATCATTTTTCTCATGCTACGATATGCAGAGCGTTTGAGGGAATACTTCAAAAATGATGGGTTTAAAATAATTTATATAATGGTGAGACCAAACTCTATGCCGCTTCACGCGTACTATTCAGCAAATTTCTTGTAAATGGGCAGCGAATTATTATCAGCCAGAAAACAATTTTATAACAATTTGTGTGATGTCTGTCCGAACTGAAAATATGTTTTCAGGTGTTTGTGCAATGGCCATTTTATGCAATTATCACAGACTGTACAGTTGTGTATTGAAAGAGAAGGAATTAGTAAGTTCTCGTGCAGATGTGTTGGGATCTTCAAAATAGGTGTACGGATTTCTGCTAAATTATGCTTGCTTTTGAATTATTGAATGCGCTTAATATTTGATGTGTTATTCTTTCAAAAAATTTCAAACTACCCTCTTAAGTGCCTGAGAGTCTTTGCTGTGTGTGCTGTTTGGGCGGCGAAAAGCTATCAAAATTGAAAGCCTGGATTCAAAAAAACACGACGTTAAAATTTTCGTAAATATTGTTACGGACAATTCAAGGAAGAAGTGGGCAATACTGGGCGCATAATACATTATTATACATAAGTGGGCACATAATGCATATGCTTGGTCGCTTTAAACACCTTGAAAATGACTGGTTATCTCTTCCTTATCCCCCCCCCCCCCAGCACTGACGTGCGCTGGAGCGGCCAAATCCCATCATGTTTTCAATGAATGAATTTGGAACTAGAGAAGGTTTTCATCAGTGGGCTCAGATTCCAGACCCTCTGAACGCCATGCGGGCGAGCAACATGTTGTTCACAAAGGGTCATTGCTCCCATATTTGAAGTGAAACCCTAGTCGTACCTGCGACTGACCAACAAGGTGTTAGCGGGTCTGTACCAATGCTACAGTATCACAGTTTAGTAATGCAACTAATATATCGAAATAATATTAAAACTCTGGAAGTGAAAAACCGATGTTAAACGCGCTGCCGCATTTATGCGCAAAGAATAGCGTAAGCGTTCCTGTAATTTTTCAAAGCATTTTTCATGAAGCAAAGCATAGTTTTCAAAAAGTCGAAGAGCATCTGTTCACACTTGAAACTCACGATGATGGAATGCCATTCCACTTGTGCATTATTAACCGGCCTCGGAACTAACTCTGTACGCATGTTTATTAGGTGGTGCAGGGCTCAAATCGGAATTTTTAACTGAAAAACGTGTTTTTAAACTTTATTTCTTTTAGATTATACACATATGGAAGAAATTCCTTGCCGAGATCTGTTCTCATTTTCACAGTACAAAAATGAAATTTTTTTAAGAAGATTGAGTGCACTTCAATTAGAAAGCGCCTATGAACGCTGATTCCAGGATGCAGCCGCATAGCGGTCAAGAAACTGAACGCGGAGTGTATCACCCAAGTTAAAATGTTTAGTTTTCGTGTTGTTTAGACAAAAGGTACCTGCTATGGAAAATCCCTCAGACAGGTAAAACGAAAATGAGAAAGAAAAGTCGAATATTTGGACGTGGCCACAGCGGATTGGCTAATAAATCAAAAAGAGAAGCTTGTATTGACTGAAACGCAGCACGTAACCTTCGAACGCTGTTCTCGCACCATTGGGAGTCTGGCTAACTAAATGTACTCTACAAGTTGTGATAGAATATTGCGCCTAAAAGAAGAGGCATGCCCAGTAAGCAACCAAAGAGAGTATTTCTCGAGACCAGGCAAGGGCGCTGGATAGCTGTAAAGCCTATAAAAAAACAACAGGCAAATCGAAGCGATCGCCACAGAGCAGTGTCTTCTTGATGAGGACGGCCCAACGTATGCATCAGGCCAATTTGATTTATTTTTTTCGAACCAAAATTTGAATACAATGTTACGTATTCGCTCTGGCATTTTTGTCCGTTTGCTTATTTTCCAAAACCAAAACAGGTAGGCAATCTAAAATTTCCTAAAAAGTTTTAAATTAGTGCCGTTAATGGGGCTTTCTCGCGACTCTAATCCTGGAAGCGAAATAACAATACTGCATGAAATGGATCCCTTACCACGACGCAGACAGCAAGCAAGCAGTAAACGAGAGGGAAGTGCTGAAATTATCCTTCTGCCTGTCGCTGACTTCGCCATCTTTAAACAAATTCGTGACAAAAGTTGTCGTGATGTAAGAATGAAATGGCTGCTATTTCCGACGACCGGTACGAACTTTGAAAAATAGCTAGACCGGCAGCGGTGGTGTAGCGGTAGAACATCCGCCTCGCATACAAGAGGACCGGGGTTCAAATCCCGGTGCCGCGCAATTCTCCACCGGATGAAAAAAAAAATCCGCGTGTTGATGGAATTGCATAAACAGGTTTGAGGTGCGACCTGATGCCGGTGAACACCTCCGGCAACGCATTCCCTCACCAGAACAGGAGTTTGCCACCCTGGTGCAGTAATTGGCCGCAACCTCCTATGATAAGCTCCATAAAACCCTCAGTCACCAGCGGCTGCGGAACAACTGACCACGGCGGCGGTCAGACCTGTGACGCAGCATGGGGTGCTAAGAATGCCTGGCTCCACTGGACAGGCCGCCATTGGAAACTGACCCTGGCAACGTTTAATGCTAGAACCCTAGCTAGTGAAGCTAGTTCAGCAGTGCTGTTAGAGGAACTAGAAGGCATGAAATGGGATGTCATAGGGCTTAGTGAGGTTTGGAGGCCGAATGAGGCATATACTGTACTGAAGGATGGGCATGTACTGTGTTATCGAGGTTTACCGGAGATGCGACAACTAGGAGTAGGTTTCCTTGTCAATAAGTATATAGCGGGTAATATAGATGAATTCTTTAGTATTAATGAGAGCGTTGCAGGCATCGTAATTAGGCTTAATAAGCGGTATAAACTGAAGGTTGTACAGGCCTATGCACCTACATGTAGTTATGATGACCAGGCAGTTGAAAGCTTCTATGAAGATTGCGGGCGATTTCTCTGCCCGAGGGATGCGCACGACCAACACGAAGTGGGCCGTATGATAAACATCTTTAATCTCACAGGGATCGTCGAAGTCGGTGCTAGGTCGTCGTCCGGGGGGCTCCAGGCGCGAAGCAGGAGCGAAGCAGGAATGAAGAGGCAGGGTCCAGGGACCAAGAGAGGGCGAGACGGCGGCGCGTGCCTTCTTTTATAGCCCCTTTGCGCGGGACCGGTTATCCCCGAGCGAACGGGGAGAGGGAAACGGGCGCCGCGCAGGGAGCATTGGGAAGTGGTGCGGCCTTCGAATGCGCGGCGCGCCACGAGCCCTACAAGATGTAGAATCGGCAATGCGAAAAGTAGAAACGCAGTAGACAGTACTAATGGGCGACTTCAATGCCAAGGTAGGGAAAAAGCAGGCAGGAGACAAGGCAGTAGGTGACTATGGCATTGGTTCTAGGAATAGCATTGGGGAGTTACTAGTTGCGTTTGCAGAGCGCAATAACTTACGAATCATGAATACCTCCTTCAGCAAACGGAAGAATCGGAAATGGACATGCAAAAGTCCTAACGGAGAGACTAAAAATGAAATTGACTTCATAATGTGTTCAACCCCCGCCATTATGCAAGATGTAGAGGTAATCGGGAAAATGTGATGCAGTGACCACAGGATGGTGAGGTCCCGAATTAGCCTAAATCTGAAGAAGAAACGGAACAGATTAGTAAGAAACCCATCAACGAATTAGCGGTGAGGAGGAGGGCAGAAGAGTTCAGGTTCTCGCTACAGAATAGGTATTCAGCTCTAACTGAGGATGGCGACATTACCCTAGAGGCAAGGAACAATAATTTCAGACATATCATTACTGAGTGCGCGGTAGAAGTAGGCGGTTGGATAGTTAGAGAGGATACCGGTGAGCTGTCTAAGGAGACGAAAGATTTGATTAGGAAACGCCAGAGTATGAAAGCTTCCAATCCAACAGACCAGATCGAATTGGCCGAGATATCAAAGCTAATCAATAAGCACAAGGTGGCCGATATAAGGAAGTATAACATGGAGAAAATTGAGCATGCTGTAAAGAACGGGGGAAGCTTTAAAGCGGTAAAGAAGAAATTGGGCATAGGCAAAAACCAGATGTATGCGATAAGGGACATGGCGGGCAACGTCATCACTAATATGCACAAGATAGTGAAAGTAGCCGAGGAGTTCTATACATATCTCTACAGTAGCCAAAGTAGTCAGGACCGTAATGAGATTGGCGGTAGAGGAAAACAGTCAGACGTTCTATCAGTGACGAAGAACGAGGTCAAGAAAGCACTAGAAACTATGAAAAGGGGGAAATCAACTGGAGAGGATCAGATAACTACAGATTTGCTGAAGGACGGGGGGGATATCGTGCTAATCAAACTGGCCACCCTATATACGCAGTGCCTGGTGTCATCAGTGGTACCGGAACCATGGAAGATGCAAACATTATCCTCATTCACAATAAAGGGGACTCTAAGGACCTTAAAAATTACATACCAATCAGCTTACTGTCTGTTACGTATAAGGTATTTATTAAGGTAATCGCTAATAGAATCGGGACAACCTTACACTGCAATCAAGCAAAGGATCAAGAGGGTTTCGGAAACTGTACTCTATCGATAATATTCATACCATCAATCAGGTGATAGAAAAATGCTCGGAAGATAACCACCCCTTATACATAGCATTCATTGATTACGAAAAAGCATTTGACTCAGTTGAAAACTCGGCGGTGATGCAGGCATTGCGAAATCAGGGGGTAGACGAGCCGTACGTGAAAGTGCAGGAAGATATATATAGTGGCGTCACAGCAACCATAGTTCTGCATAAAAGAAAGTAACAAAATTCCAATAAAGAAGGGTGTTAGGCAAGGAGACACAATCTCCCCAGTACTATTCACAGCTTGTTTAGAGGAAGTATTCAGAGACTTAGAATGGGAGCAGTTAGGGATAAGGGTTGATGGAGAATACCTCAGTAATCTGCGATTTGCTGCTGACAATGCATTGCTATGCAACTCGGGGGATAAACTGCAAATAATCATTGATGACCTAGACAGGGAGAGTAGACAGGCAGGCTTGAAAATCAATATGCAGATGACTAAGGTAAGGTTCAACAGCCTCGGGAAGGAACAGCAGTTTACATTAGGTACCGAAAAACTGGAAGTAGTAGGCGAATATGTCTACTTAGGACAGGTAGTAACCACAGATCCGGATCATGAAAAGGAAATAACAAGAAGAATAAGATTGGGATGGAGCGCATTTAGCAAGCACTCGCAGATTATGACTAGCAGCTTGCCGGTATCGCTCAAGAGGAAAGTTTACATCAGTTGCGTCTTACCTGTACTCACCTATGGGGCTGAAACGTGGAGGCTAACCAAGAGGATTCTACTTAATTTGAGGACAACCCAGAGGGCTATAGAACGAAAAATGGCAGGGGTAACATTAAGAGATAGGAAGCGGGCAGAATGGGTCAGAGAAATAACTCAAGTTACTGACATTCTATTGGAAATTAAGAAGAAATGGGCATGGGCAGGACATCTAGTGCGAAGAGAGGATAACCGATGGTCGTTTAGGGTAACAAACTGGACGACTCCAAGGGAAGGAAAGCATAGCAGGGGGAAGCAGAAAGTTAGGTGGGCGGATGAGGTTAAGAAGTTCGCAGGGGTCAAGTGGATGCAGCTAGCACAGAACCGGGTTAAGTGGAGAAATATAAGAGAGGCCTTCGCCCTGCAGTGGGTATAATCAGGCTGATGATGATGTTGATAGCTAGATTAATACAAGTTATGTCAATGAAAACGAGGAACTGTTCTATCACAAAACATGAAAACTTCCGTATCACAACTCTGGGCACAAAGCTGAGCAAGTTTGTAGGTACTTAACACGGTCTGAAGTGACAAAGAAATGAAATGGAACTCAATCGGGAGATGAGGTATGAAGATTACATACAGCACAACAGTGGAGTTGAATTCTAGTTTCCATACTTTTTATGAGTCAGTCAGTAAGCTCATGCCTAAAAAAACAAAAAGCTCTGGTGGCATCGGAGTTCAAGTTGACTGTTTGAGGTCTCGCTGACTGAAACATGGATGCCTCTGGCAGGTGAAATAACCGAGCATTGGCGGTTGCAAGATTTTCAGCGGTGACTAGACCAGGCTGCATGTTCAAGCAATTTGGAGTTGGCACATTGGCTGGCTCAATTTGTGTGGATAGGGGAATAGGATTCGAGCAACGGGATGCACATTGAACGCCTTGATTGAAGGATCACTACCTCTAAAAGTGGTGGCTGGTGACATGCTACGTGACAATAAATGATTCAGAGACAAGCCTTACTTATATTCTAGCTTTTTTTTACGTACGCGACAACACAATCTTTAGCATGCTGTAGGAATATAACGCTCGCTTGGACATGCCGGAATAAATTTCGTTTATCGTGCGCGAATCCCTCCACCCCCCTCACTCCTCCTATCGAAATGAACGGACTAAGTTCTGAGTGTTTATGCTGGGTATCAAATACGTTAGACACACCAGTCTTACAGCGATTAGTCGAATATTTTTTTACGGGATGCGCATCAGTGTAAGCTGACTCCGCTTCAATAATATAATTTTATTATCAATAGGAAGGCATTACATCCTTCCATTCTCTTTTACAAGAAAATTAAGGGCTAACCGCAACATTCTTGCTCAGAAATCGTTGTCGGTCCCTTGTAGAGTTGCGAGGTCCAGTGCTGCCTTTGTTTGTTCTTCAGTGTGTTTTTGCAGTCTGTACTAATTTTGCTCTGTGGTACGTTTAGTTGCCCAGGTCCAGCACCCAAAGACGCACGTGCGCGTCTGTGATTGGAACAAAGGGAAGGAAAACGGCAACATCTTGCGTAAGAATATTTTCTTTTTATTCTCCTTCCGTAGTAGTATTCAGCGTTATTGTAAGAGAAACACTGGCTCCTGGTAGCACGCTCAAAGCAAAGCAGTTCTGATGTCTGCCTCTCAGATTCTCGTAGCGAATATATGCGGCGGCGGCCGCTAAACATTTCAGATTGGGATTGCTGTGCGTCGACGAAACGAATGGCCGATTGCCTGGAGGTTCACTGGCTGTAACGGCCCATGTGTGTAGCAACATCAATTCCTTATTAGCATGAGCTATAGTTGACGTCAGCGCCTATTCTTGGGGGAACTTACGGCTACCATCTTCTGAACATGGGTTAATTAAAAACAGTAATGAGGTGTATACCTTACTAGAACACCCACCTGCATTCCGACAATGTCTATAAATGAGACGCGGCTCAGTACTAACAGTAATAGGCGGGCTAAAAAGGGCCTGAGCAGGAGCACCTATATGCGGAGCTAGACCAATCGAATTACCCGGGAATCGCCAAGATACAACCTGAGGCCATTCGAAATTCTTCTAAAGTGTCTTACAGCAGGTAGCCCACGCGTCATCCATGTCTACCCAGGGAGCTTCAGTATGTAGTGCTGTATGTGAGCAGTGTAAATCTCAGTTCGCTCCGAAACTTCCATATTCGATCGTTTTCACAGGACACTACCGATTTAATCTAGCGCGTGTCCGCACACAGAAATAGTTTTTATTTCAGATTTTGTTTATAATGTTATTGATATTTTCATAGAAGGGTTGTGGTGCACTGAAACTCCACTTTCCAGGCTTTGGTAAACGTAAACTGTTGTATGAGCAGTGGTGACGATTTGAGTTTGCTGCGTACTGAATCTGTAATAAAGAGTTCGACGAAACATGGTAAGGTGGTCACAAAGAAAATTATAGGGTCACTGACCAAGTCAAAGTTTATTTAAAACGTACTGACGTTTCGGAAGCCCTACGGCTTCCTTGTTCACAATGGGGAAACCAGATATAAAGCATACGTTTATAGCTTCTTTGAAATGAATCGTAATGATCTTGCATAATCAGATAGTAGATTCCCTTGCGTCCGATTGAGTGTGCCATGAATGGTCTGCATCATCAAAAACTCTCGGGACAAACGTTTAGAAGCGATCCGTTCTCTGGCAAGCACACGTGCCTCGTCCCAATTGATGGCGTGTCCAGTTTCTTGCACGTGTTCGGCCAGAGCGTTAAAAGCACCGTGTCCTTTCGCCACATCATTTTTCTGCTGATGTATCCGTTTGCACCACTCTCCTGATTCTGCGATACAACGGCGGTCGCCATCTGCGCACGGAATCTTGTACATGACCCCAGGATACTTCATAAGGGGAAGGGAGCTTTCACATTGACAAGCTCGTGTCAAAGTTTGCTCGTTGGAACGTGGGCAACTTGCACTAAGCGCTTCGGAATTCCCGACCTCAAGTCATATGATAGGTGGAAAAGCAAGAGCATGATGCTTCAAATTCTTATGGTTCCGTAGGGGCGACACACGGCTCTGGCATTTAGGAAAATCAGAAAACTCGTGGAGATGTCACGTGAGATAGCGAGACACTCTAAATGACGCAAACTCGGAATACGGGCCTAACAGTCCCGCCTATGTTCCTCGCGAAATCAGGCAGCTCGCCTAAAGCTCTGAGTTTACTTGCCACATTCTTCGCGTCAGCAGTACGTCGAACGTATTTGCCGACGCTCTTTCTGGTGACGAAGTACATGCGATGGGCAATGGATGGCCAATTATCCACTTCACGACAATGGCTGCTGCTAAACGAGCTGATGCTGAGCTGCAACGGCTTCGCACGCGCAACGTCTCTCTGGTGTTAGAGGCTTTACTCCCTAACTACGCCGCTAATCTAGTTTGTGATACGTCGACCGGTTGCCCTCGGTCCTATAGGCCTCCATCATAGCGCCGAGCTGTCTTTGACGCCCTCTAATCTTTCGCTAATCCTGGCGTCGCCGTAACTCAATGCCTCGTCACAGCTCGTTCTGTCTGGCCTCACATCAACGTCGCTGTTTGCCGCTCGTCGGGCACGAGTCTCATCTGTCAGCTAAGCAAAGTGGACCGACACACTGCGAGTCTTCTTGGCAACATCTCGACCCCGGTCGCGCCCTTCAGGTATCTGTATGAAGATGTTATCAATCCCGTTCATCCCTCCTGGAACAACCGCTACCTGTTACATGCATTGAGAAGTTGACTAAATGGTTTGAAACGATGCCCCTTCTGAAGATAACGGCGGCGTCGATTGCAAGAGCACTCATTACACTCTGGAGAAGCCGCTGCGGTGTCCCTTACACCATAACAAGCGATCATGGTCGTCAATTTGACTCCACACAATTTGATAGCCTATCTCGGCTCCTCGGCATCAATCACATCATGCAGCCCTCTTACCAACCTATTTCCAATGGGGCCATTGAGCGTTTTCACTGCCAGTTGAAAGCTTAACAGCTGGCGTCCGCTTTCCCTTCAGCGTGGATTGAGCGCCTACCCTTCGTCCTGCTAGGTCTCCGCACCACACTTTCCAGTGGCTCATCTATGTTTGCGGCAGAGCTAACGTCTGGCACCATTCTGGGTCCTTGTCGAAGTCTTCTAGTCTCCCTATCCATGTCCGCTGGGGTCACATCTTACGCCTCCGCCTACGTAGTGCGATGAACTCTATCGTTTCACCACGACCTCAGCGCCAGTGTGCTCGTCGTGTCCATGTCCACCCCACCCCCGCCCCGAAGTTCAGCGGTGGACTCACGTTTTTGTTGCCCACGACGCCGTACGCCCACTCTTACCGCCACAATGCCATGGTCCGTTGCAAGTGCTTCGGCGTGCTCCTTTACACATTCTTCTGTATGTCAACGGCCTAGAGGACATCACCGTCTTTTTACCCTTCCATTGGTCCTATCGTAACTTGAGAAAAACTAAGCAAAATGTTAAAGAAGACAGAGGGAGCCCGGAGCAGCAAATCTTTGCCGGGTAAGATTAAGGAACAGGAGTCAAAAGCCAATATTATAATTTAGGAAAAAAGAAAGCATGTGTATATATATATGTAAACAAAGAAAACAACTTCCCATTTGCAATAAATTGTTCTATGGAATACAAAAAGGAGAAAGAAGGCATAGAAGAAAGTGTCCATGAGTAGCCTGAAACTGCAAGGGAAGATAGAAAAAAACACGCGAAACACGCGAAACAAAAAACAGCGCAAAATAGTGCAACCGAAACAGATAAGAGGGAAAGTAAGAAAACGAAACAAAATTGGTAGAAACACAAAAAACTAATGCAAATAGCACAAAATGTGTTTAGTGGCCATATGAACAAGAGAAGATAAAGCAAGTACCGTTGATATGAGAGAGAAAGTAAAAGATGGTATAGGACGTTCGAAAATTTCGCCCCTACTTTTACGGTGGACATTTCATGGTAGTCACTGACCACCACGCTTTGTGCTGGCTCTCATCTCTGAAAAATTCAACCGGGTGGCTCGTGCGCTGGATTCTCGGACTGCATGAATTTCAGTTCACAATAACTTATAAACAAGACAAGAAGCACTTCAATGCCGATGACCTTTTTCATTGCCCCCTTGTCCGCGAATCATCTGGTACTTTGGGTTATTCCTTCCTTGCACGTGCAAATTATTCGCCCGAAAAGAATGAGCGCACCGCATTGATTGTCGCCTTGTTGGCCATCCAAAATTATCTTTAATCCGCCAAGCAAGTGGACTCCTACTGCCGCCCACTATTTCATCGGCTGAACGGTACTTCGCTACTCCGACTTCTTGACTGCGCCGTTCATTTGCCAACTTTAAAATGCAGGATGGACAGCTTTGCTGGCAAAATGACAATCACTTCGGTAAACCGTGGGGGCTAGTTGTTCCCTGTTCTCTTCGCCGTCGTTTCTTGCACGTCTTTCACGACGGTCCTACCGCGGTAACCACTGCTACCATGAGACGTGCGACGGAATCAAAAGCCGCTTTTTCTGTCCTGCTCTCGCCACTTGCGTTGCCAAGTACGTTGCCTCTTGTTTGCCATGTCAGCGCCGCAAACGGGCGACGTCACCCCCAGCGAGCCTACTTCAGCCCCTTCACTCTGTTTTCATACCTTTTGAAGTTGTAGGCTTGGAACTATACGGCGCTCTACCATTGACTACGGCGGGAAACAGTTGGATCGTTAAAGCTGTGGATGAACTCACCCGGTATGCCGCAACAATGCTATATCGTCTGGTTCCGCTGCGGAGATTGCAATTTTTATCCTGAGAGACATTGTTCTTCGACAAAGAGCCCCTGGTGATATCCTGTCCGAACCCACCAAGTCTATTCTTAATGCAATCATGGCTAAAGTTCTTCAGGCCTCAAACATTGTTCATAAAGCAACATCCGCCTACCACCTGCAACCCAATGGTCTTAACACTTCCGCCGTACACTGTTGCATATGCTATCCACATACATCCACCCTCATCACAGTAACTGGAATTCCCTGATACATTTTGTCAACTTCGCATACAACACTGCCGTTCAAAGCGCGACCAGCTACTCTCTATTTTTCCTGGTCTATGGTCGGCGCCTACAATCTTATCAGAAGCATCGTTCTTGTCTCCATCTGTTTCGTTTAATTCCTTTGACCAGGGTGGCCGCTTTCGTCATGGGGTGGGGGGGGTTGAGTGTGAGCCCCCATCTTGAACTTCATCCTAGTCTGTGATTACTCATCATCACCTTTCGTTTCATGAAACTTCATCCTCTTTTGTGAATCATCATCATCAAGGGTACCTACTTAGATGCCATTGTTGGCTGTGCCAATAAAAGTTGGTCTCCCAGCTCAGAATATGTAAATATGTAAGTATGCGTATTCATAGCATGACTCAGACGTCATCGCCAACTGTGCCACCGCATCCCCTCCCGACCGTGCCAGAATTCGCCACGTACTGATCGCACCAACACTATTCGCTTTTTGCCATTCACCCTTCGCTAATGGCTTCATCTCTGAGGAAGAGGGGAGGGTTCTGTAGCATTCTATCATGATCCGGCAGCTGATGAAGGTGACAGTCTCAGTTCATCTGCCAAGCACGCGCAGATAGGATCTCGTGGCGGCTAAACTGAATGCGGGCGACGCGCTGTCCTATGGTCTGGCTGAGCGGGGTCTGCCAAATATATTTGTTGAGACTCGACAAGGGGACTTGTCTCTCTGATTCATCTCTACAATGTCATGGGGAAGGCCGTTGGAGTCAGTAGCGGTTCGGAAGAAAATATAGGCAGAGAAGGTTGTGGTTCGAGCGCATGGGCTCGCAACTTGTAACAGATGGTTGATGCGATTGGATATGCGGGCTGCAGCTGGGATCTACAGTGCATGACGAAGGGAAGGAAAGGATCCAATACAAAGACACGCTGGCAGTGCGGCGTCTACTGGAGAGCGTTGACTGGCCAGATTTCATTTTGAAAGATGAAACGCTGACATCATATGAGTACAAACAGTGAATGGATGTAACTGCGATTTAGAGCCATTCTTATGATGCGATGAGACAAGATTGATGCAGGTTTCATATAGCCGAGGCATATTCGACTCGGGCCTGAAAAGTGTTTTGTTCGCAATTTCTACATGTGGTGCAGCACTGCGCATGTGAATTTTTCAGAAAGCGTAATGTTTTATTACATGCCAAGATATTAGTTACATGCGCATGCCAAGAGAGATCACTTGACAAGGTGACATAAGATTGCAATAGCTTTAGTGGCATTTTGGAGATACTTTCCTTACATAACTTCCTGTATTTCATCATTGCTTCTTTTCAAGAAATCTTAATTTACTGTAACATGATCTGTACAGTTTTTCGTTTTGTATGTTCATCGTAGACTATGTCGTGTTAGCCCAGGCAGGGTGGGCGCAGCCGCACCCGCGCCGGAACGCTGCCCGAGAAAGCAGTCCAGACACCGCGCTCCCAAGCGAAGAAAATGACCCCCGTTTATTATCGCACTCCGCTTTTATACACTTGCGCCACAGATCCACTATCGCAGTCGCAGCTGCCAGCCAAGGCAAGCCAAGCCAAACCAAAACAGATGATAACAGCACATCCCCCTTTTCAAGCACTATTAACTTTACATGCATACACTTCAAAATAACATTGGAACACACCCAAGAAACCAAGACAGAACACAGTCACTCCAAGCATCAGTCGTCCACGCCCAGCCTTATGGGTTTGCGAACAACTCTGCCAAATCTGGTCGTAGTTACAATCCTAGCTTGAGAATTGCCGCCGTCAGTCTCCGTCTGAGTTAGAGGCACCAAAGCTTCCGGAGCTTCGTCAAATTGGTTGTCTACTCCAGTTACCAATCTGGCCCTGCTGGGCTGTTCCTGACTATCCGGAAACTCGTAGTTCCCGCTATCTACCCGGTCTTTTGGGAGACGGTTAAGCATTCTCCTGTTTCGACGGACTTCAACCCCGTTTTCCGTTTGAACACGGTATGAACGCGGCTGTTGTGCTGCTCCGAGCACTGTACCTTTGGTACGGAGATCAGTCACCCACACCACATCACCTGCTTCCAGCTTTGGGAGATTTTTAGACCGGTGACGTCGGTCGAAGTGGCGGCTTTGCTCCGTTCTGACTTTACGGTCCTTTGTTGCCGCTTCTTGCAGACAGCATTGTCCCGGATTGCGGTGCGATGGCCGAATTGGGACTCTCGTCCTAAGCCTTCTACCCATCAGTATCTCCGCTGGGCTGACGTTCAAAACACCAGGCGTGGCCCTATAAGCCAGCAAGGCCAAGTAAGGGTCGTCCGATTTTAGAATGAGATTCTTAACCGTCTTTACCATACGTTCGACTTCCCCGTTTCCCTGGGGGTGCCTCGGACTCGAGGGGTCATGACGGAAGCCATACAGTTTTGCAAATTTCTCGAACTCGGCACTGACAAATTTGGGACCACTGTCGGTCACCACACACTCGGGAATGCCATGTCTCGCAAAAATGCTTTTCATTCGGCTTATCACGGTAACAGACTTTGTTGACGGAAGAATGGCGATCTCTGGGTATCGCGAAAGATAGTCTACTACGACAAGATATTGCCGTCCCTGAATTTGAAACAGATCGACCCCTACTCTCTTCCAAGGAAAAGAGAGCGTTGGCGATGCAATCATCGGTTCGATCTGTTCCGGCGCATGCATCGCGCAAACGCTGCACTGTTTCACGAATGACGCTATCTCAGTGCTAAGTCCCGGCCACCAGACAGAACCTTTAGCCACACTGCGGCATCGCGAGATGCCTTGGTGACTGTCATGCAGTTTGCTTAGCGCTTCCTTGCGAAGGGTCTGAGGAATGATAAGCATCATACCTTTGAGCAGAAACCCGTTCACCAAAGTAATGCATGCACGTTCCTGCCAGTATGGCAGAAGATAACAGGGAACATTTTGTTTCCTGGGCCACCCTTTTTTGCACACTGTGCGCAAGCTTCGACACACTTCGTCTTTTGCTTGACCTTCTTTTACTCTTTTCAAGAAATCGTCGCCTGTTTCTAAACCCAGTAAACAAGCTTTCGAGTAAGCGGTTACCTCTGAGACAGTTAAACAGCTTTCCACTTTCGTACGAGTTAACGGCGAACGTGAAAGAGTATCAGCAGTGGTTAGCGATTTGCCTGGTACATATAATACAGAAAAACTGTATCGCATCAGGTGCAGACGAAAACGTTGAATTCTTGGCGGCATAGCGTCGATTGCCATGTGACCCAACAGCGACACCAAGGGCTTGTGGTCAGTTTCAAAAACAACTTCCAGACCACGTATATACTCATCAAACCTTTCCGCTGCCCACGTCAACGCCAGCGCTTCCTTTTCGATCTGGGAGTACCGTTGCTCAATTTTGGTGAGCGAACGAGAAGCGAATGCAGCTGGTCTACGTTGCCCGTCTTTTTGCTTTTGAAACAAAACTGCTCCCAGACCGAAAGACGATGCGTCAGCTGAAAGAATGGTTTGTAGCGAAGCGTCGTACAAAGCCATGCATTGCGCTGAACAAATGAGCTCTTTGAGTTCTTGGAACGCTTTTTCCTGATTGCTGTCCCAGACCCAGTCCCTATCCTTGTGCAAAAGAACACGCATGGGAGCAGTCACTTGGGCTAAATGTGGCAGGAAGCGGCCCAAATGATTCGCCATGCCCAAAATGCTTCTAAGCTCAGTAACGTTTCTGGGTGCTCTCAAATCTTTTATAGCACTGACTTTCGCTGGATCAGGATGAATACCTTCCTCATTCAGAATGTGACCCAAAAAACGCACTTGCCTAACCCCGAATAAGCATTTGTCTTTGTTTAATGTCACATTTGCCCTTGCTAGGCGTGTGATCACGTTACTTAAGCGCTCATCGTGTTGAGCTTTGCTTTCGCCAAACACTAGGACATCGTCCATGAGATTAACGACCCCCGGCAGGCCACCTAGTATCTCAGACATTCTCTTTTGGAAGTACTCCGGAGCGGAGGTAATTCCAAAGGGTAGTCGCGTGAAACAGTATCTACCGAAGGGTGTTAAGAACGTGGTTAGCTCTTCCGAGTCTTTACTGAGTCTCACCTGGTGGAAGCCTGAGTTGGCATCGAGCTTTGAAAACCATTTCGCTCCCGACAATGACCCTAGAGCTTGATCCACAGTTGGTAACGTAAATGGCTCTCGAACTACGCATTTGTTCAATTTAGTGAGGTCTACGCAAAC
This sequence comes from Amblyomma maculatum, assembly GCF_055883805.1. Taxonomy (NCBI): domain Eukaryota; kingdom Metazoa; phylum Arthropoda; class Arachnida; order Ixodida; family Ixodidae; genus Amblyomma; species Amblyomma maculatum. Next base: position 10,487,215 of record NC_139350.1, read on the forward strand.
TCTCAGGTCTCCTGAGGGCTTCACTACCGGAACTATTCCGGCGCACCATTCGGTGGGTCCATCCACTTTTCTGATTATGCCTAAACGCTCCATTTTATCTATTTCGCGCTTCAGGGACTCCCTCAGGGGAATCGGTACCCTGCGTGGAGCGCTTATGGCATGCGGGATAACGCCAGCTTGTAGCCTGATGGTGTACTGCCCTGGCATCGTACCTAGACCGCGGAACATTTCTGGAAAACGCGTCTCGTACTGCAGGTTTCCCGACTCGACCGCGTCTGCAAATTTCACGATACCTAAGACCTCAAGTGCAGGTAATCCTAGAAGGACGTCGCGTAACGGACTGACAACGTAGCATGTTTGATACACTGTTTTCTCTTTCCATGCGATCTCTGCTACGAATTTGCCTAGTACGTTAAGCTTACTGCCTCCTGCACCTTGCAAGATTTCATCGGTTTTTACCAGTCGGGACGGTAATCCCGGAAACGCTGATGGTAATACTGACACTTCAGCACCTGAGTCAACCTTTGCAAAAATGGCGCACCTGAACAAATCGCGCTTTTCTGCATGCATCTATCGATCCCACGAAAGTCTCTCCAGTTTCCTGGTTGACCGCTGAAACGCGTAGCTCTCCAGTTTCCTGGTTGACCGCTGAAACGCGTACCTTTCGTTGAGCGGAAGCCGTTGCTTTCTTCAAGCAGGCCTTTGCGAAATGTCCCTTCTTGCCACAGTGGAGACACTTGGCAGCTCTGGCTGGGCACATTGTCCTGGGGTGGGCGTCGCCACTGCAGAAAGGACACCGTACCTCCGGCGTTCGTTGCCCATGCAGACGTCCCTTGTGCCTCCGTTTAACAACCGCGTCCACATTGGGGTCCTGGTCACGAATTTCCGATGACTGATGGCTGTGTTGTCCTCGTAGAGTACTTTGCTGCTGTTGGACGCTTTCCTTTAAGCGAGCCTTCGACAGCGCCGAAGCCAGCGTGAGCTGAGAATCCATTTGCAAAGCTTCCGAGAGCTTTGCGTCGCGGAGCCCGACAACCAGTCTGTCTCGGATCATCCGTTCTTTTAGTTCACTGTAGTCGCAACGTTCTGCCAAGCCGAGTAGCGCAGTGACGAACTGGTCTACCGACTCTGCTGGCATTTGTACGCGTCTTTGAAAACAGGCGCTTTCGTACACGATGTTCCTCTCTTTTACAAAGTGCCCGTCGAACTTTTTCTTTACGGTTTCATAGTTCTTGGCTTCTTCGTCAGATAGGGAAAAAACGTCCTGAATATGTCACTAGCTTGCCTCCCCATTGTGTACAACAGCGTTCGTACCTGAGCCTCCCCGGAGCATTCGTTGAGTGCCGTTGCATAACGGAAGTCGTCGAAATGTTCGATCCACGCCGGCCACTCTGACGTGCGGTCAAAGTCCAGCGGTGGCGGTTGCTGCCGTCCATGCAGCCCTATTGAAGGCGTCTTCGACATCGCGGATGGAAGGTGCCTGGCTCAGTGGGAAGATTCTTGACCATCTGACATCATGTCGTAGACGGCCACTTCTGACACCACGTCGTGTTAGCCCAGGCAGGGGGGGCGCAGCCGCACCCGCTCCGGAACGCTGCCCGAGAAAGCAGTCCAGACACCGCGCTCCTAAGCGACGAAAATGACCCCCGTTTATTATCGCACTCCGCTTTTATACACTTGCGCCACAGATCCACTATCGTAGTCGCAGCTGCCAGCCAAGCCAAGCCAAGCCAAACCAAAACAGATGATAACAGCACAGACTGCTGTACCAGCAGTCGTGCCTTGTGATGGTTTCATGTTGTTGTTTTTCTTCATATTTATTCAGAACTCCTTAGGTTCAGGTATCGTTATTTTTGAAATGGATTGTGTTTCATGTGCATGTGGAAACTGATGTCATGATGACCGCTAAACATATTGTATTTTCTTGTTTTGCATACATGTGTCAAATGCAATTTTTACTTTTCCCAGGGAGGAAGGCCCACGTCAGGCGTCGTGCCTTTCGGCCTCCTTCCTGAAGTGTAAAAAATGAAATGCATTTCAAATAAATAAATACTACTACTACTACTGTAAGGAAAGAGGAAAGAGTTAGTAATACGATATAAGACATGTATCTATATTTAGTTAATTTCAAGGTCATTATCGAATTGCTTTACGGTACTCCCTTTGGGCTTTCAAACGCGCCATGAGGGCATGAGTGCGGAGTAAATAAAGAATTTATAATAACGGGTCGCAGTAAGCCCTTTAGCAGTGTTTTCTACGCACAATAGAAGGTTATTCCAATCACCTTTGTGGATATATCTGTTATCACTAGCTAAGATCTTGGAATAACGAATTTCGTATATCACATCTTGCATAGGCCGTCAGGAACTTCGTCAGTGGGGACGTACTCTGCGATCTCTTGGCTTTTCTTTTTTTTTAGTCTTTCTTGAAGGCAGCTTGAGCAAACGATTGTTTTGCGCTTCGGTATAATATACCCAGGCAGGCGAATTTTAGTGCCAGTGCTTCTCTTTCTACGTGAGACCTGTAATCATGACATCATTTTGAGCCGGTCAGCATATTGTGCTTTCAAAGCGATTGATCTCTAAAAAGTTGCCAGAATGCTGATGACAATTTTTTTTACTGAAACGCGATCGGCTTAGAAGGAGAGCGATTTTTAAATGTCCCTGTACTCTGCAGCTATAAGTAGCATTCGGGTTCAGCTTTATTGACCTTCAACACCGATGCTTAGTGCTATTATTTTTATTACTGTTATTTTTCCTCCGACTGTTTTGCATACGGTTCAGTTGCGTGAGGCATTTTGTTGCCTATGGAAGGAACGTAAAAGCCCATTACACTGTCCGAGTAGCACCAAGAAACGGGTGTGCTCGGTCAACGAACGTAAGGCCGCATTGGTATTCAACATATTTCAGTGCAGCGCGCTCATGGTTAGTTGACAGCTTTGTAATTGATGTAAAAATACAATAAGTTGCCAAATATCCGCCACACTTCTGCGTTTCGTGGTTTTGTGTTAGCAACATATACTTTCCGCCTTTTCTGCTCCAGGATAGCAGACCCGTTCTCAGCACACTATAATATATATATATATATATATATATATATATATATATATATATTCTGAATCACACTGACTCTCCCTTAAGGCCAAGACGTGCGGACTCTATCTGCCGGCGGTCCACGTGGCAGCCTAAAATATTCGATGACGGGAAAAAGACACACGGTTACCCTCAACTTGCCCTTCACAACAACGTCTCACGGCTCATACTGACGTCCTCTCGTATAGCAGCGTCCTGTATGAAGCAGTGTTATTATATAACCGCCAGAAAACGATAGGCCAATGTGCTGTTGCACCCTTGAATACACGGCACTTAACTGCCGAAGTTTCAGGAAAAATCTTACACTAAGCAGCAATCGAATTAGTTTCGCTATATACGGCATTGGCCGTTTATCAGGTGTTCGCAGCGCGACCAGCGCTTGCCTTCTTTAATTGGGCAAATCTAGGAACAAATGTCCTATGCCTACGTTGAATAAGCAAACCTTCTTGCGATTCTTAGCAGGATTTACACACTTGGAAATAAATATAATCTTCCTCCTTTGTCATTTCGCGTATAAGCGCTGCTGTGTTTGAAGCAAAATGTCGAACCTGTGTTGCCTCCAAACCGGATTTCTGGAGCACGTGCAAAAATAAGTCTCTAACTAGGATATTTTGAGCCCAGCAGTCGCAAAATATAAAAAGTGACAAAAAACCGTTTTTCTATACAGCCTTTCAGCTTGTGAGCTCATCGCTGGCTCGTAACGCTTTTCATCCCTTTCGAAGGATCCTGCGCAATCGTCACAGAGCAAACTTCCAAGCGGCTTCTTCATGTCCGAAATTCGTCACATTGTTTCGAGCAACCATTCAGAGCTCCTTTTAACTGAAAACGTCTCGGAACCAAATTTAACGAGAGACACCCGGTCAGGCTGCGGCAAAAAAAAAGGAAAAAAAAACATGCGCATCATCTTTAATTAACTTGCCTTTGATGTAGTGTAGCACGAGATTCGAACGATCAGGAGGCATTGCAGTATAGGCAATACACGCCTTCTATTCTCATATATCACAAATACAAGTGGGACAGAGTTTAAACCACCCCCGCCTCCTTATGAGCACCAAAGTACTCCCGCTTTTCCCACCGAACCGATGGAGAAAAACAAAGCTTACAGGAATAACGCTCCTCATCATCATCTAGCCATTATGGCTGCCTTTTTGCCGCTAGCCTCAAGAACAGGGACGAAAGAGTGAAGGGATGGACTTGCACCCAGCTTCTGTCTTTTCAGAACCAGTGAACCACCCGCTATTCTGACGTTGCGTGTGCCTTGCCACGTTAAAAGGCGAAACTCTCGCAGCTGGTCGCTGCGAGGCACAAGAATGACCAATATAAATCAGTATTTATGAACTACTGGCTCACTTCTTGGACGCGGCATCACAGCTTAGAGGCACTTTCTCTACAGAGTGTATGCATATGCTTGATACTTGAGCAGATTTTAACTAACCCCCGGAATTGCTTGAAGGTAACAGCAGCGCGGAGGTTTTTAAGTGTAACGCAGCCTCTTCTCAACTTCATTTCCAGGTACTGCCTACGTTGACAGGACACCAACCCAACTGCGCAAATACCAAAAAAAACGGCAATAACACCTCTTGGGCAACTTTCTGTATACTTGAAGTGGTGAAAAAATTGCGCCCAACCATGCACACCACAAGAAAGAAGACGTAACCCGGCCGCTGTGTCACCTCTTCCTTCTTGTGGTCTTTATAGTTTGGCAGATTTTTTTTTTTCACAACTTCACGAAAAAAAAGGAAACCTTTGGGACGTCAGTGCTAGGCCGGGATGCAGCCATTTCCGGAAGTGCGCCTTCATGCTGAAGACAACGGGGAATAAACATCATCGCAACCCTCCGTGAAGTGTGTTGAATTGAGATTCAACGCAAATAAAAAGCCAAGTTGGAGAAGTAAGCCGGGCATGCCTCTGTCGTTCCAGTTTCGCAACAAGCTTTATATTCCTAATAAGAAGCGGTTCAGGTTTCTCCCGATGGCATGCACTAAATTGTGCTATTTTAGGGATAACGTCAAAGTTAACGTTAAACGATAAAAACTGGTATGTGAGACAGCGTCACCTAACGAAAAATAGCGAAAATAGTGTCGAACAGAATAAAACCACATCTGAAGGCTGCCACTCACGTCGGTTTTATGCGCCATGGAATGCATACTGCTTATATCACCTTCAAAAAAAAGGAGTCCCGTGAGGGCAATTTTTTCTAAAATTCACCGTTACAAATGAGCTGCATCTTTCCTGTATGGTTTGCCCTTTAATAAGCATTATATGATGTCTTTGTCTGCTAATTGCCGCAGAACCAGCAGTGAACAGAACCTGGAAGTGACGTCATGACAACTGTTACAATATGCAATGAGCTTTACCGTAATCATTCCCAGCCCTCAATGAGATACTGCTTATCAACAATCGCCGTTCAACACGCAGTAAGGAGAACGAAGTTGCACGACCCTACTGTTTAGATAACGGAATTACGCAGAGTGGGTGAGGCAGATAGCTAGATATAGTGACATTCTAGAAGCAATCAAGAAATGAGCGCGTGCAGGGCACGTATTACGAAAGAGGGCAGCTGATGGTCATTTTGCGTTAGAGATTGGATTCCTATGGAAGGAAAGCGTTGCAGGGGGCGGCAGAAAATTACGTGTGAAGATTAAGAATTTCGCTGGGGTCATGTGGATGCAGCTAGTACAGTACCGAGTTAATGGAAGGATGCGGGATACCTTCGCCCTACCGGGGATTTGTTCTGGCGGATTATTGTGATTTATATGTTTTACGGTCCCAAATCGACTTAGGCTGTTCTAAAATATCGGAGTAACCTGCATTGGGATAACACGCCCGCATTCACTAAGGCACCACGACTCGACGCCCCACCTCCATTCCGTTTAATGGAGCAAACTTCCGCTCCTCCACTCCAGGGCTGATTCGGATTTAATAACGCCCCTCAGCGTTCGCTCTGACAAGATCTCCTAGAGAATATCTCCTTCACTCGAAGCAGCGCAAGTGGCGAATGAGAACGAGTAAAGGTGATCTTTTTGTCCTAAAATGAGTGCTTAAGTGTGTAACACTCTCAGTCTTTCATGTCGAGTCTTCTAAAACACTTTCTCAAGGACCCTCGACATTAACAGCATAGGGGAACCTGTTTTTCAGGCTGGATGAAAAAGGTGGCGGTGATGACAGAAAACGCTTTTGCATCTGGCAAGAGGCGCTGCTTTGGAAGCTCAGTCTACATAGAACATAACGCAGGATTCGAGAAGGAGTGCGGATACTTCTGTTGATTTGTTTAGTCGGATATCTACGTTTAACCTTTGCCGCCCTGCCTTCTCTTTTTTATTGACAGTTTTGACATACATCAAAATACAATGCAGGAAAGCATAAAAGCCGCCAACTCCTACGAGTATGGCTCTGGCCTTCAGACACCTTGAGTGTAGCTAGGGGGCGAGCGGTGAAAACATGTGCGTTGCTTCGCAGCGCATTGCAGCGCATACGCACTGAATTCGACTCTAGAAGCAAATGCTGCCTGTGGTTTCCAAACAATTTAGAATCGCAATAGAAACCGTGTATAAAAAGCCATGCTCTTTGCCGACTGCGGATATCCTTCGGTAGAACGCGTTCCCTCGATAGCGGCGCGTGTCCGAAGGTAATACTACGTACCCTCAGGCGACAGGAATACCTTTGATGCTCGGAGTAAAGCAAAGGTGTGCGCACAGATCCACTGCACCTCTGAAGCCCATACCTTACTCCATTCAACACGCTGTTATTCTGGAAGTTCGCCGTCTGCGGAAGCCACCGCGCAGGGAGAGCCCCGAAAGGAGCGCGCCGCCGCCGCCGCTGAGTCCCGCCACGGGCGAGCTTAAATTTAGCAGTTAAAGAACCGCTATAACGAAGTCCACACAGCCAGCGAACGGTGCGTAGTCCCCTGTGTTTACAAGTAGAGTGGCGGTCCAGGAGCGGTCAAGGTCGCTTCGTTCGGTTCCGAAATTTTTAAGTAATTCTCGAGAGATTCTCTGTAAGAGGAACAACGGTTGCTCCTTTCAGATGCTCCCTGAGAGACCAACAGTTGATCCTCGAAATTGATTACAAGGAGAGTGCATGCTGCTCCATTAGGGACCAACAGCGACCCTCCGAAATGATCTGTGGGACTGCGAATGTTGCTCCCGTGGGATTAACTGTTTATTCTCAGGAATGATCGTTGGAAGAGCAAATATTACTGCGTTCAGAGTTACTGTTGATGCGTACGAAAGAATTTCAAAAGAGTCACTATAAAAACTCTGAGACCAACTTTATTATCCGCAGGCTGGTTACCCTCACACGCCATGGACATGCTTGCTCCGGAAGACTGCGCTTCAATCACCGCTGCATGAATGTGTGTAGAAACGTAAAACTAGATAGCTCAATTTCAGTCGAGGAAAATCTTTTTTATCTCAGTTATCATCTTGGCCAAGTCTGCATTGTGTTGGAGTGGGACTGGAGATTAAAAAGGAAGGAAGAGTAGAACATTGCAATATTGCAGCGTGTGGTATGAGGTAAAATGTTGTTTACATTGCAGAATTCCCACACTGAAATACTAACAACAAACAAAACAATGATTAGGCAGAATGTAGAAAACTAGTTGATGCCAGAGTCAATGACAAGGTGGTTTTAGGAATCTAAACATACATCACTGACTCCAGGGATATAACACAGTCAGTATTCCTAATAAAAGTGAAAAGGTAGCAGATAATGAAGTTTGCGAACTCTTAACATTATCTCCGGTAAGCCGAAGTACACCGTCAATCCTACAAGACCATGGACTCAAGGTGTTTATTGAGAATCAACCATTGTTAAACAGCACATATTGCTTCTTTCGGAAGCCTTGACATCGTCGGGAAGCAGCAGTGTGCCAGGCAGGCATTTCCATTCCGATGCTGTTTCATATACAAAGGCACATATAACATGGCATATAGCATGGCTTTTATATATATATATATATATATATATATATATATATATATATATATATATATATGGGTACAAGCGTGCTCGGCTTTTCCAGGGGTGTGCGCGCCCCTCCTCCGCAGTGGGCCCAAACCAAGTTTCGAACCTCGCAGCCTGCAAAGGTGGTTCTGTTTTTCTTGCAAAGGTACTTCCTTTGAGCCTCACCTGCAGTGCCCCCTTAGAGCCTCAGCTGCAGCAGTCCTAAAAAAGAAAGGACCACATAATGGGCTGTTGCCGCGCAAGGCGGACTTATTGTTGTCCGATGGCGGAACGAATCACTGCCACATCGGCGCAACTATTTGGGCCGCGACCCCTTTTCCCAAGCATTTCACCCCAGAAGAGCCGAGCACCAGGCCGGAGGAAAGCTTGTACCCATTTAAAAACCGGTGGGTATCCGGCGGCACCAGGGATCGAACCCGGTACCTCGCGAATGCGAGGCGGATGCTCTACCACAAGGCCACCGCTTCTTTATTTTTCTTTATTGCCGTGAAACACAAAACAAATTTACAAATGATAAAAACCGTCAACTACACTTCAGCTAGCGCGTACGTGGCTGAAATCTTTTCAAGTGCACTAATTCATCAAAGAGGCAATGCCATTTTGGCGGATCCTGCTGCCTCCTGAAAGTTTCGCGTATATACACAGCACTTTCAATAAAGTTTTCACGCGCAGATCGTGTATCTATATTTGCATGACACACCTGCATTCGTGTTTTCCACAAACTATGGAGGCCAAGAAGCATAATTAAATCATAAGGTGCATCATCGTTCTGCACTGGTAGGATTCTTATACCGTAAGGTGTTAATGGAAGTTCCTTTTTAATTGTCCTTTGGAGGACGTCCCACAGAAAGACAGCATCCCAACACTGTAAGAAAACGTGTTCAATTGTTTCCGGTTTTTTGCACAACAGGCAATTTGTTGTCCAAGGGACGAAGATACCTTTATCATTCAGCCAGGTTTTAACAGGGAGCGTATTGGAGTGAAGTTTGAAAATTAACGTTTTAGCAGATGGCCTCACGGGCATCTTCTTAACTCTTTTCAAAACGTCCTGCCCTGGGCCTCCTAAGTGTAATTCCCGGTAAAAAGGCACCGGCAGCATCACGTCAATGAGATCTTTATACAGTTTTTTTTGGGAACATTGTAAAGGTAATCAAAAGAAAACCGCACTTCCAACAACTAGCACGAAAAAACAACCTCGCGCAGGTAGCCAGTCACAGTACCAGGCATGTTTTCACATGACACAATCCATTCAGGGAGCAGCCTCTGCAATCGCACTTGCATCACAGTTCTTAGAAAGGTATCTTTTTGATCACGGAGGAATACAAATGGCGAAACCACCCGACGCAAGAACAGATGTGCAAGGCCAAGCCCGTCCCTTTTAACAGAAATAAAGAAATTCGTCCGGGCGGTTTTTTCCCATGTGGATGACCAAATAAAAACAGCAAAAACGCGGTGCATTCTCTGAATTGAGGTTCGTGAGGCACACAACACATTTATGAGGTACCACAGCCTCGAAGTAAGAAAAACATTGCAAATAGAAGCGCGCGAAAACATTGACAGTTGCCTTCCTTGCCACGCATCGGCTTTTTCTTTCGCTCTGGATGTTTCTTCCATCCAGTGCACGTTGGGATCTTGATAACATTCTAAAGGCACGCACAAGGCCACCGCTTCGCAGCCCAAAGACTGCGAGAAAAAAGGTTCAGTAGGTTTTTGATCGCTAATATTTGGTGGCACCACGCCTTGCAATGCTTCGATTGGAGGTGCTTGAAGGGGTAGCATCATGGGTAACCGGACTTCATAGTAGGATGGTCGCGCAAGAACTTCTGCCGTCACTTTCTTAGAAAAGACATCGGCAGGGGGTTCTTCCTTTTCTTTCATCAGTACCTCCACAGAAGCTGATTCTCTTGTCATGAACTCTGGTACGTAAAGGTATTCCAGTTCATAGGCGGGAGGCTGCACATTCTGGGCATCAGCAGATGTCCATATTTCTCGATTGGGCACTTCCGCTGCACCTGGTTCTCTGATCATGAACTCTGGCACATATAGGTACTCTAGCTCGTAGCCTGGTGGCTGTACTGCAGTCTCTCCCCCAGGTTTGGCAATGGGGAGTCCAACAGTTTGTTCCTCTACTTTCCAAGACATTTCAAACATTGGTGGTTCTTTTGTCATACACTCTGGAATATGCAAATATTCGACTTCATAACCTGGAGGCTCCACAAAGACTGCTTCAGCCGTTTTTATGTCACGAACCTGGTCTGATGGTTTTTGTAGTATTAGAAATTGGGGGGCATAGTGGATATCAATATAGTAACCGGGCTGGCGTGCTGGAATCTGTGTTGGTGATTTCTGTTTTTAGAGTTCTTTGGGCGCCCGTATTTCTATACAAGGTACATCCACAACAGGCGCTTCTTTGAACATGAATTCGGATACATAAATATGTTCTAGCTCGTAACCTGAGGCTCTACATGGATTTCTTCATATTTGGTGGCAGAATTTTCAACAACCGGCAGCTCTTTTTTCTGTATCTCTTCAGGCGCTTGCGGCTCTCTGGTGATGAACTCTGGAACGTAGAGCACTGCGACTCACCGACACGTTGAGTCGCAGTGAGCCCTCCGCCTGGTTGGGATTTGAGGCCGTAGGCTCCTTTCCCAAGCCATAGACCCTGAGAAGCCGAGCACCAGGCCGGGTAATGGCTTGTACCCATTTGAGAAAACCGGTGGGTGTCCGGCCGGCAGTGGGAGTCGAACCCACCACCTCCCGACCTTTGCAGGTCATTAGTTGTTCGAAACTTTCAGCCCTCTAAGGAGCACAGCAGGGTTAGCAGAGCCGCTTCCAAACGCACACCTCTGAGAGAGCCGGGAGCCGGGCCGGGGACGCTTGCACCCATTTTACAGGTGGGTGTCCGGCGGTGGGTGTCGGACGCCCTTGTGGTTAGGGCGTCCGTCTCGGCTGCGGGAGGTGGTTCGTTCGAAACCCGCCGCCCGACACCCACCGTTAAAAATGGGTACAAGCTTCCCCCGGACTGGCGCCCGGCTCTCACAGCAGTGTGCGCTTGGAAGAGGCTCCGCAAACCCCTCTACGCTCCTTCTGGGGCAAAATAGTTTCGAACCGTGTTTCACGGGGTTAAAACTGAAAACGAGTCGGATGCTCTATCACAAGACCACCGCTTCGGTATATATATATATATATATATATATATATATATATATAAGCAGATCAATTACGGGAAATGAGGGTGCTCGTTATAATACATGAATCTGTGATTATCGAAGTATACATAAAAAAAAAGAAGACATAAAGTACCATCCCCAACGCTTTCCTTGGCCTCGCGGACTGTTCGCTTCTTTCCTTCACATATATATATATATATATATATACATATATACGGACTGTTGCGGACTTGTGCTCAAGCAGAGCACGGAGGAGGAAACAAGGAAGAGGGAGAAGTGTGCGCGCCAGTTCGGCCTTTGTCTTGTCGCACCTGTGTTGCTCCCCGCTAGCCGCGTGTACCTGGCGTACTGAACCGGCTGTAACGTCTCGGTCGCGGCGCTAAGGACGTAACATTGTGGTGCAAGTGCTGGGTAACGATCCATGGCGCTACACGCAGCACCGATACAACTCGAGCCTCGTCGGAATCGTCGGCTTTCGGGCCTCGCACCCCAAACCAGCACCATGTAATCGGCCAATGACCCGCAAGCAGCCCGTGGCGACCCGGTGATCCAGGCTGAAGTCCGGCCGGCGGACGCAGCGAACAGTTCCTCGCATCACTATCGGGAGCCTCAGACTTTCGCGGGAGCGGCAGGCGAGGACGTCGACGAGTGCTTGACCCACTACCAACGGTTGAGAAGCTACAAGCGTCTGTGATGTAATTCGGCACGTTCGCACATTCCAGACATTGAAGACTCTCCTTGGCAATGGCCCCCACCTTCGTAAGAATATCGCCAGACCGATGGACCGCGCAGCCGCTCTCTTTGCTTCCAATCGAAGTTTCTCACCACCTCCTGACTCTTCTGCGCGCCGCCTTCTGTCGCCACAGCCACGGCGGTGGTCGCCATCGTCATTGTCGGAAAACTAGTCAGCTGTCCGCTGGAGGTCAGGCCGCTGGAGACTGTCCGCTGCCTGTAGAAATTCCTCCATCTGTTATGTTAAAGAACATTGTCTATGTGGTTGTGGATGGTGTAGCGACAATGGCTTTAGTGGATGCCGGGGCAACCATTTCAATATTGAGTTTATCGTTTAATTAATAAGCTGTTGGGACACAAAGGTATGTTTGTTTGGGACAGAAATGTGAATTTTCATGGCGCAGGTGGTGAGGTGTTGTGTCCACCTGGGAATGTGTAATGCTTCGGTGTCCCTTGGTGGAACGGTATTCGCAGCGGAGTTTGCAGTGCTTCCTTGATGCACGCATGACATAATTTTAGGTATTGACTTTTTGAGAATGTGTGGATCTACGGTCGACTGCTGCTCTGGGGAACTCTGCGTTGATGTTTCCCTTTTTTCTTGACTTTTGGAGGAGCCTCACGTGCGTGAGGATGTGTTCGGCGAGACCGAGGATACCAATGTGCCAGCCCTGTCTATAGTGTGCGTCCCAGTTTTGTGCCCCAGCCGTGCCTCCGACACAAGCTTCGACGTTACAGTGGCGCCGCTTCATTCTAACTGTGCAAAGAAATACATTCTGCTTCCTCATTGCCTACTGTCGTTGGTCAAGGGCTGCTCTCGGCTCCGGGTTATCAATTGTTCTTCGCAACCTTTAGTTTTGCCGGTGAATATGAAGATTGCAACGTGCAGCCAAGACGACGCTCCGCCGGTGGCTTTGGTTACTGATGCACCTGGCGAAAGTGCTGCCGCTCCAGCCCCTGACTCACAACTGCATCGGATGATCAGCCGCTCTCTAACCAGTGAACATCGTGATGCTATGGAGACCTTAATGGTGAAGTATTTTTCCATCTTTGATTTTTCGAAGCCCAGCGGTTCACTGTACATTTACGTGACACGCACCCGGCATCGCATTGACAAAGGCTACTCGCACAAAATTCGACAGAAGCCGTACAGAGTGTCGACAACGAATCGCCAGGTCATCAGTGAGCAGGTTCGGGATATGTTGGAAAAGAGTGATATTCAAGAGTCAAGCAATCCCTGGGGCGATCCTGTAATCCTGGTGAAGAAAGATGCTGCATGGCGCTTTTGCGTCGACTATCGCCGCCTGAATGCTGCAACAAAGAAAGACGTGTGTCCCCTTCCCCGGATCGATGACGCCATAGATTATCTGTTCTGCGCTTTATACGTTTCATCCGTCGATCCGCGATCGGGATATTGGCAGATCCCTATGCACCCTGACAAGGAGAAAACGGCTTTTATCACAGCCGATGCCCTGTTTGAATTTTTAAAGCCTTTCAGGCTCTGCAGTGCTCCTGCAACTTTCGAGAGATTTATGAACGCGATCCTACGTGGACCAAAATGGACATTATATATGTGCTACCCCGATGATGTCGTCATTTTTGGCCGGACATTCAATGATTACAATGAACGCTTCGCTCTCGTGCTGGACTGTTTCAAAAATGGCAGTCTAGTACTTAATTCGAAGAAGTGTCGCTTTGGTGAGCGTCGGATTTTGGTAGTAGGACACCTTTCCGATCGTGAAGGCGTCCGACCTGACCCTCAAAAGACCGCGGCCGTTGCATCGTTTCCAACACCTCAAAATGTGGAGGAACTTCGACGTTTCCTAGGACTATGCTCATATTTTCGCCGCTTCATTCCACGTTTTACTGACATCGGTAACCCGCTCACATGCATTCTCCACAAAGACGCTCCCTTCGAGTGGACATCAGAGTGACTCTTCTTTTCGCTAGCTCATGTTTTTACTAACCTCACATCCCATTCTCCGCCATTTCAACCCAACGGAACTGCACACGGACGCCAGTGGTGTTGGCACTGGTGCTGTGCTGATTCAGAATTACGGCGACAAGGAACATGCTATTGCTTACGCCAGTGGCTGCTTAAGCAAACCTGAACGCAATTACACAATCACTGAGCAGGAATTCCTTGCTGTAGTTTTCGCCGTTCAGCGATTTCGCTGCTATCTTTGCGGGTGACCCTTCTCTGTAGTTACTGATCATCATTCCCTGTGCTTTCTAATAAACCTCCGTGACCCTTCTGGCTGTCTTGCACGGTGGTCAATCTGCTTGCAAGATTTCAATTACGCAGTTTTGTACGAGAGTGGACTGCGGCTCGCTGACACGGACTGCCTCTCATGTTTACCGCCCCGACGACGGAATGTGAAGCGAACAGTTTTGATCATTACGTCGCTGCGGTTGTACCTCCATTCCCCGAAACCCCTATGTTCCGCACTGAGCATAGGAAGGACGAGAATCTGCAACCATTTTTTACCGCTGCAGGGGACCCTACAGCTTCGAGTCCCTATTGTATACGGGGTGGTCTTTTGTACAAAAAGGACTATTCTGCCACTGGTCTCCGCTACCTTATGGTGGTGCCCGTCCGCCTACGCTCCTCTGTTTTGCGCGTTATGCACGACGACCCCACTTTGGGACACCCGGAATCTTCTCGGACGCTCTGTCGCATCCAAGAACGTTTCTACAGGCCACGAATTCGTGAAACCACTGAGAAGTATGTGGCTACTTTGCTCAGTCTGCGAGACACATACGCCCCACCAGCACTCTTCCTGGTCTCCTTCATCCAGTGACGCCTACAAGATCCCCTTTTGAGAAGGTCGTCGTAGACCTCTTGGGACCCTTTCCCAAGACTCATTCTTGCAACCGCTGGATCGTCATCTGCACTGATTACCACACTCGTTACTCTAAGACGGCAGCCCTTCCATCGGCTTCTGGACACCAAGTCTCCCTCTTGCTGCTGCACTCTGTTATACTGCGCCATGGGCCTCCCCGTTGTTCATCAGCGACCGAGGTCGTCAGGTCATCGCGGATGTTGTCGAAGAACTCCTTTGTTTTTGCCAAACACATTTCGGACATTCTACCCCTTATCACCCGCAAAGAAATGGGTTGACCGAGTGAACCAATTGGACACTCACCAACATGCTTTTAATGTAGGTTGCCGCCAACCACGAGAACTCGGACTCTGTGCTACAATTTATAACATACATGTACAATACCGCCCAATAGGAAACAACAAGTTACAGTCCATTCTTTCTCCTCTATGCGCGGTCTCCTCGACACACCCTCGACACCATCCTCCCGTTCTCCAGAGACGATCCTGGGATTGCTGACATCCTCTGCCGGGCTGAAGAGGCCCGCCGGATAGCCCACCTGAGAACTCGCGCCTAACAAAAGCGCTCAGAAACTCCCTAAGACGACCACCATCGCCCCGTCACCTACCTCACTGTCGAGATGGACTGGTTATGGCGTGCACTAAGGAAGCGTGGCTTAATTCAGAAACTGCTCGCGCACGATGTCGGTCCCTATTTTATCCTCGAGAAAAATAGTGACCTCATTATCGGATTGCGCGCCTTACCAAAAGTGGCCCACGTTCTTCACGAACTGAGCTTGCTCGCGTCGCACGTCTGAAACACTGTCATCCTCGTGCTGACGATTGACTCGCCCGGAGGGCTTCGTCTGCGACGGGGGAAGTGTTACGGACTTGTTCTCAAGCAGAGCACGGAGGAGGGAAGACGAAAGAGGAAGAAGTGTGCGCACCCGTTCGACCTTTGTCTTGTGGCACCTGTGTTGCTCCCCGCCGGCCGTGTGTACCTGGCGTACTGAACCGGCTAGAACGTCTCGATTGCAGCGCTGAGGGCGTAACAATATATATATATATATATATATATATATATATATATATATATATATATATATGTGTGTGTGTGTGTGTGTGTGTGTGTGTGTGTGTGTGTGTGTGCTGCAGCTTAAAAGTGATGTATTTGCGAAATACAAAAGTTATCGATACGTGATGACAGGTTTGCCAGTCGCGTGTTAAGTGAATGTTTAAAGCTTCCAACTTTGCGATCCATTGCAATAAAAAGACAAAAACCGGAGATATTGCAGCTTCGCGAAAACGATGCTAGTGGCAATACACTCTATAAACATCATTTTCCCGGTGAATAAAATGCTATTGACATTTTTATTGCGATGCGCCCAGTTGACGTCGACTGAATGCCGCTGCATGGAAACCCAAGTGAAAGCACCCACATTCTCCATTCCAGGAGCTCATGCCTACACAGCTACGCGAACGAATGCCAGCAAAAAGCGAATGTAGTCGTGTCTTTGACGCTAAGAGTGGACGCTAGCTTCACATATACATGCTTCGCCCATTAATGAGCGTTCGCTTGAAGCAATGCACTACTCACGCACTTTTATAACACACCACGTAGTTATAGAAAGTTCTCACGAAGTATAGTAAGCATGCACTACCTACCGCAATCAGGTGGACATGGTTCGAGGCTGAAGTCGCTGCACCTCCATGACGCGTTCTCGTTCCTCATCTCTGGTAGTCTTTTCCGGGCCAGGAGAAAACAATAACCCTACAAATTTCCACAAGGCACGCTTCTCCCCCAGTTGCTCCTCTCGCGGAAGCCCGATCCAATTTGAGGACCAGACCGAACATTACTCCCCCCTTCAGTCAGTTTTTTAATTTGAGTGTATGAGAAAAACCTTAATCAAGGGCACAGGAAATTTCGACCACCGAGGGTTCTTTACCGCTCAATGACATCGAAAAACGCACGGGCGCCGTGCTTTTTAATTCCACAAAAAGCGGCCGCTGCAGCCGGGTTTCGATCCCGCTTCTTTGGGCACCACCGAAGCTGAGCGCCCTAAAGACTGCCACTTTGGCAGTATATACAGGTAGCAGATAATTGAAGGGGAAATGAAGGGCTCGTTACGATACACAAAGGAAAGAAGCCAAGAGTTGACGAGGCTTTGGAAAGGGTAGAATATATTTGTTTAATTGTGGTCATGCTATTGACCCGAATTATTCCTCCAGTGAGCTTATGTTTAAGGATAACAAAATACAAAGTAGAAGGAAAAAGAACGCGCCTATGGTCGGAACCGAACCAACGACCCTGAACAAATGACGTCCGGTCCTTTTACGGAACTATATTTTAAGCTGTCCAACATTCTACTTTCTTGGGTATTAAGGCTGCCTGTAAGTGAAGATTGAGAATGTTCACAAGCGCCACTCATCCATAACGTTGAACGTGGAACGTCCTTTGTTGCGGAAGCGTCACCTGAAACGTGATGAATAGGGGAAAGCGGAAGCTGGCCGAAACCCTTTTGCGCTGTGTACCTATAAGGTTCGGTTATACGATCGGTTGCCATCAAGCGCCCGTTCTTTTTATTGCGTAAGAAATACTACGCCAGGGTTAAGCCCGTCGCGTATACCCGGCCAGTAGCCACGTTTGACCTTTAGAGCGACCGCAGATGAGGCCCTTCTTCAAACCGTCTGGTAAACCCGGTCGGTAGCCACGCTGTGCCGCAGATAGCGTGTTGTTGCCTTGGCAACAAGAGCGACCGCAGTTGGGCCCCTCTTCAAGCCGCCGGGTAAACACGGGCGGTAGCCACGCCGCAGCTACAGGTGCGCCGCTGCCGAACGGAGGCGCTGGGGTCGCTAAGGGGGACGCGCTGCGGCGCGCTCTGGACACATGTTTCGGAATGTGGAGAGGAGGTGAAAACTGAGTTTAAAAAGTACGTTTTCGTTCGCTTTGCCCGGCCATTCGACATGCTGTCTGACAAACAGAATCGTCGACTATTGCTCACACAAGCTACCGGGTTTAACTAAAGCGAACCCACCGCCAATTTTGCTTATTCCTTCTTCTTTATATTTAATTATATCACTCAATTCATTAAATCACTCATCCACATTTTTCACAAATTGTGTCGTCCTGTCAGTCAGGTTGAAAATTCGTCTGCTACTGGTTGAAAGCGTCTTTGGGAGAACCAGCCGCCAGCGAAATGGCGATGTGTATTGTTGACAGCTACCGCCCTCTGTGGCATACCCCAATAATGCCAGAAAAGACATATTTCAGTGCACCGTGACGCAATGTTGTGATGTACTACTCTTTTCATTTAACTGTCTATTTCCCCTGTGGCGTTGACAAATACCTGCCCTGGGTCAAAAGGGATGTGGAAATTTCACTTACATACTAGCTTACGATTATTGAATGCACATGGCCTCAAAGATTATCTGCTGCTCCGCCGATCGTGGAGGCCACAAACTGCTCATGGACAGCTTGGTTTGGTGGTTTTCTTTCAAACAAGGGAGAGACGCGCATGCGCAGATCAGCCTTCTGAAATAAGCGGATTCGGGTAATTAGAGAAAATACAATAAAAACTATATGCCTCTTCGCATACATTGGCCTAATCCACTGTTGGCCTCTTTCCTTTTGGTATCATGACGAGCTCCTCATTTCTGCTTGCATTATCTGCTTAATAAATTGCGGGAGTTTCGGTTCATGTAGCCTTGAAGCGGTACTTATACGCAAGAGCGCTCTCGCACACGTTCCACGCTCCCCTGTTCATCGCGTTCCACGTGGCGTTCGCAGCTTAGTATGAATGACAGTTTCGTCTTCAAACCAAAGCTGCAAACAGAGAGGGATGTGTCAAACCCTTGGCAGGTGACAGTTGGCAGGTCACATGACCGTTCTGGCTTGTTGGGCCTTTCATGACGTCATACAACTACTTATCTCGACAGAACTGCCAGGCATTGTCAACTCTGTTACACAAGTGGAACCTAAGACTAAGATAAGAGTCCAGCCTTCCAGGTTCTTTTGACCCCATTAAGACACGCAGTCACCCTACCGCGCAGGAACATTCGCACGGCTTTTCATCTATGTCACCCATGGCACCTAGGATGGGCAGCATATATCTCGGTTCTGCAGAGACCGTGTCTCCGTCAGGCGGTAGCTGAAAGGTGGCATTGCGGTACACTGTGTTCGGTGATTTCTGTGACCTCACTTGTTTTCAGATGACTTGCCTTAGCGCTTGCTTACGTTAATCTTGTGTTGGAGGTCAGCACTAATATTCTTCGCTGAGGTTGTCGGCAGCTGAGCTACGCCGTACCAAGCGCCCTGAACAGAGGGCGGAAGGCAAGGACAGTGTAGCATACATGTGCCATATAGCACGTTAAACAATCAGAAAAACGTTAATTAGGATAGAAGGAAAGTTAATGTGCCCCTACGAGGATCTTCTAAGGAACAGCAGACGAGACCCTTTAACGCTGCTTCTTCACACTTCGCGGCGCCTAAGTGAGGCCCAGTTTTTTTAAACGTCTTTTTCGTCTTCGCGGCGAAATATGGTGCAATAGTTTCGTTCCAGTTACCCGAGGGATCTCGTTATCGAAGGCTGCCTTTCGCGGCTAGGTTTAAAGTACAGAGCAAGGAAAGGACTCTGTTGCAAATGTCCTTTCTGGCAGCATTTGCGGCTTCTGCAGGCTTCGCTAAGTACGTGCATTTGGTTCGCAGGTTTGCCGGCTTCTGGTGAACTGCTGCTGTTGCTCCTTAAGTTTGCAGTTGTCCATCCATTACTAAGCGGATTTCTGGACACGGCTACTCTTCGTCTACGCTTGCGCAGCCATATCTTCTAGTACCTCATCACGTCGATAGACACGCCCCCTGGTTCAACGGAAAATCCAGCTATATAAAGACCCATCTCCAGCTTTTCATCACTTTCTGGCAGCATTTGTGGCTTCTGCAGGCTTGGCTGAGTACGTGCATTTGGTACGCAGGTTAGTTGAACTGAACTTTTTTTGGTCTTGCTTGTTTGATATTGCCGCAGGTGCTGCCAGCTGCCTTTTGTACCTTTTGTTTGTTGTCGCAGTGGCTTGAAATGCCGACGAATGCAGAGCTCTCAAAGAGAGTTGAGGAATTGGAGTTGTTATTTAAAGGGAAACTAGATGACGTGGTGGCTGAGATCACCGGAAAGGTTTTTTCACAACTGAGAGCTTCTGAAGGTGACGACACTCCTTCTTTGCTCAGCACTGTTCAATTTGCGAATGAATTGCAATCAATGAAGGTCAGGGAGGCCGAGCTCATGAATACCAACAAGTTTCTGGCAGAGGAAAATGAAAAGCTCCACAAAAGGGTTGGTGAACTCGAACAGTATTCCAGGATCAACAATGTGGAGATCAAAGGTGTTCCAGTAACTAAAGGCGAGGATGTCAAGAAAGTCCTTGAAACCATCGGTGATGTCATTGCGTGTCCTATCAACGCCGCTGACTTTGACATCGTCCATCGCGTTGCCACCAAAAACAAAAATGAAAACACCATCATTGCTCGCTTTGTGTGTCGGGAAAAGAAAAATGAATTCGTGCGCAAGGCACGGAAAGCTCGCCCACAAACAGACCAAATTGGCTTCCCTGTTGATTCAACTTGCCCGATTTTTGTAAATGAACACCTTACCTTTGACAACAAGAAACTCTTTGCTAGAGCTAAGTTGCTGAAGAAAGAAAACAAATGGCAGCATCTCTGGACTGACAATTGTCGCATACTTGCGCGTGAGACTGACGTGAGCACGGTCTTCCGCATAAGCACAGAAACAGACCTTCAGGTCTTCCACTAGTTCATACACATTCATGGCTTCTGGCGGCGCTGAAACCTTAGACACTCCGCTATCTCCTGATAAGTTTCATCATATCTTGGAAAATAGTAGTCATTCTCTGATCCATTTCAATGCACGCCGCCTCAGGAAGAACCTTGAATCTATAGATAATTTTATCATCTCACTTCAGCACTCGTTCTCTTTCATCTGCGTTTCGGAGACCTGGCTTTACACTTCTGATGGCAATCTATTTGGTTTTACATCTTATCTTCCAGAGTATTGTCATCGCTCGTCTAGCAGCCACGGAGGCACTGCAATTTTTATTTCTCCTGAAATTTCTTACCAGCGTAGATGTGATCTTGCTCTGAATTATCCGCAATGCGATTCTGTTTGGATAGAAGCTAACCATTCTCTCTTTTCCCCTGACTCACGAAAGTTGGTACTCGGCTGCATTTACTGCTCACCGTCTTCATCAATCCCGGAGTTTTTGTTAGCATTAGACACCACATTATATAAGCTATCCTTCGAAAACAAAAATGTTTTGATTCTCGGTGACATTAACATTAACATTTTAGATACAGATAACCCTAATGTTGTTTCCTATACCGATTGCTTCAGTGGGTTCGGCTACGAATCTATCATCAATGCTCCAACGAGGTGTACTTCCAGTGGATCCTCTGCTTTAATCGACCATGCCCTGACAAATATATCACCCTCTCCCCTCTCAGGGGTCATTGAACTTGACATTACGGATCATTTTCCTATTTTCGTTACACACAGTAAACCATCCCGTCCTCCACGGTCAATTGCCTACACTTCCAGATTCAACAGCGAAGATTTTGTTAACGCTATCAGTAACACAGACTGGTCTCCATGCCTCTTGTCCAGCAATCCGGAGGGAGCAAAGGAGTGTTTTTGTCACCTTCTTTCCAATTGCATATCTGAGAGTACAACAATATCTTAATGTAAAAAAAAATTACAAATTTCCCCATAATCCATGGCTTACAAATAGTTTATTAAGTACCATGCGTCGAAAAGAAAATCTGTACAGAAAAACGAAGAAACAGCCTTTTAGAGCTTCCTTGAAAGTCCGCTACAAAAAATACTCCATTGTTCTGAACAACTTACTTAAACACGCGAAAAGATCGTACTATGAACACGAACTGTGTAAAAACGCTAACAACACTAAAAAGCAATGG
This sequence comes from Amblyomma maculatum, assembly GCF_055883805.1. Lineage (NCBI taxonomy): Eukaryota > Metazoa > Arthropoda > Arachnida > Ixodida > Ixodidae > Amblyomma > Amblyomma maculatum. The sequence goes on from NC_139350.1 coordinate 10,508,971, forward strand.
AGACTCCTGAGCGAATTCCTCAATTTGCCCTGCGCTAACAATGCCCCTACTGAAATTAATTTCAATTGTACTGTCTACACTGAGCCATTTGACATCGCGAATGCTTTCAGCGACTTCTTTTCTGAGCCACATAACCGACTTCCACTTCCGCCGGAGCTAGATTTGAAACGCACTAATCAATCTTTCTTTCTTTTTCCTGTCTCCCCTTGTGAAATCGAGTTGATTATTAATAGCCTCAAGGACACTAGTCCTGGAATTGATAACATATCCTCACGGCACCTAAAACTTGTTGCTAATCTAGTTTCTATACCACTTTGTCATATTATTAATCTCATCTTAAAGAACGGCGTTTTTCCTGCTTGCCTTAAGATAGCGAAAGTCATTCCGGTCTTCAAAAAAGGTGACAGACAAACAATATTTAACTATCATCCAATATCTATTTTATCATCTCTTAGTAAGGTAATTGAAAAATTAATAGTCAGCCGTTTAGACAATTATCTAAATAAATTTAATATTATTACCCCTTGTCAGTTTGGTTTTAGGTCCGGCAGTTCAACTAACTTGGCTCTTATCTCTTTGACTGAATTTATTAAGCAAGGCAGTGACAATGGCGAATTTTTTGGTTCTGTGTTTTTAGATTTCATAAATGCTTTTGATACGAATAACCATTTGATTTTGCTACAGAAACTAGAATGTTATGGCATAGTAGGCCCTGTATCTCTTTCTGAAAAGCTACTTACAAGATCGTAAACAAATAATTAATATTATTGGAACTACCTCTCTAGATAAAACTATTAACCAAGGTGTTCCTCAGGGATCTATTTTAGGAACTTTACTGTTCATATTATATATTAACGACCTTCCTACCTCCATTAGTCCAACTCATTGTGTTTTATACGCGGATGATACTACCGTGTCATTATCTAACAGGTTCATTAAGGATCTTACTGTTGATTTGAATACCGTTTTGAGTAACATAACAAAATGGTGTCTTAATAACCACCTGGTTATTAACCCTACTAAAACAAAGTTTTTAATCTTCAAAAGTTGGCAGAAAATCCTTCCGTGCACTCCTACGTTAACCCTCTGTCCTTACACTATCCCAGCTTCTGATAACACTAGCTTTCTTGGCGTTATTCTTGATTCTGCACTTAAATTCTCAGCCCACATCACTCATCTGAAAAAAACATCTATGTTTGGCATCCTAGTTGTCATTAAAGCACGCCCATATTTCCTTGTTACATTCTCTTATCTCTGTATTATGCTTTCATTCACAGTCGCCTCACTTACGGGATTGTCGTTTGGGGAAATACAACTGCAATTTATCGTCTGCACCGCATATACAAAATCAGACCATCCGCATTACCACCTGCAGCACTTTTTCCACTAGCGCTCGTCCCTTATTATATGAACATCATATCTTATCAGCCCACCAGCTCTTTCAGTATCACCTTGTAATCGCGTTCTTTAAGCTTTTGAATGGCAGCTTGGAATTTCCAGTTTGTTAATCCGTTACTACTTTCGAACTATAACTCTACAAGATTTGCAACGAATAACAATTTACTACTCCCGAAAGTTCGTGCTAATTATGGAAAAATGACGACATCTTTTGCAGCCATTTCATTTTGGAACTCATTGCCTTTAACACTGAAAACTTATATGCCCTTGCCCACATTTAAGAATAACTTGAAGGAATATTTGTTGAATTGCAGATGTTTTATATTTTTTTATTTCTGATACCTGTGTTAGTGCCTTCGTTTTTGTGTAAAACTACTGATTCGCCTAATTCCTGAGTTAGTGCCTTTGTTTTTGTGTAAAAATACCGATTTGCCATGTTTTGTATGTTATAACCTTTTGCCAACTTTGCTGTTATTATTTATTTTGTTGTAGTGATCTATCGAGGGTTCCGGTGCAGTCTTACGTCTATGGGACCCTCGTCTGTTTTTTTATACATTTTGTAAATATGTTCAATCTAATAAACTTTCACTTTCACTTTCAAAAAAAAAAAAAACTCTTTAACCAAAGGTCTCGTCAGACTCTCACGATGTCGTGGGTAATCCTTCGGGACCTACTCGCAAGACATCGCGAAATTTACTACATGAAGATTCACCGCCGCTTAAATTGATTATTTGCGATGTAATGAAAATGATTTGGTTCCTTTGGCTAAAGGGCCTCCTTCGAAGGTGATCTTGTACTCGAGTTGCATCCGACAGTAGTGTGCTCACTAGGTTCAACTCCATGCGCTTTGTTCATTTAGTCGCCGCTTACAATCTTCGAGAAAATTTCATCCAGTCAACGCAGCCATATATTCCCGCATACAAAAACAAATCCATGCATGTAGACAAGTATGAAAACGAGCAAACCTCAGTCTGCTCCTGTTATGTATTAGATTTAGACTAAATATGCACTTCTTTCTCGAAGTTTCTGCATGCGCTTTTAGGCTTGCAGGGACTGGACAACATATTCCTCGGTTGCTGTTCTTTAGAGTGCCCTGATAACGCAATCACATGGCTAGATAGTTGTGCACTTAATACCAGTGGAAATGCTACCATGGCAGCTGGTTATACATAGGGAACGCATGCAACATTGATTTTTTTCAGGTTGGGCTTAACACTTTAAACCTTTCTAGCACTTTGATCGAAAATGTCTTCAGGATTAATCATTTACACGTTGCGTGATTACTGAACCTCGATGTCCCACAAGTGAACTAAAATAAGGGACTTCGTAAACGTGGATGGGTTTCAAGCCCGAGGCGCTGCAAACAGAAGAGCACTGCTTCCTTTGCATTAGACTACTACAACACCGCGGAGACGAACTTCCTGTGTGCTTTACTGCCACTTTCAAGCACTTTATTTCTGCAGGTATGTTTTTTAATGAACCTCCTTCAGGGCACAATGAATTGAAACACACCGCCATAGCACTGACCTCATAAACTGCGGTCACCTGCCTCAAAGTATTCTAGTGCGATGCCACCAATGCCCACAATCTCCGTTTCGCCGATCTTTCTCTGAAGCCTGCCTCACCTTAAAAAAGCAAACTTTGAGCCGAACCGGGACCGAGGTGAGACTAGATGAAATTCCGCACTTCATTCTTACATGATCGAATAAAAACTGAAGAGATTGCAGTGAGGCATAGAAAAGAAAACGACAGAAATAAGATTTAGTAGCAGGTTTTTGGCAGGTTAGTGGGTGCAGTATTGAAATTGGATTAGAGCGGCGACACACAAGCAGAAGAAAAAAAACGAAGTGACCGGATATAGCACTAAGTACCAACTCGGGCATTTAATTCATCGGCCAGCCGCTTATATAAAGCAGCTGCTCATATCAACCATCCAAATAGGACAAACAGGTAGGAAGAAATCAAAACAACTGATGCCCCACCATCACACGAAATGAAGGCTGTATGGAGTATACGACGTTCTTCGAACATCCGACGAAGCACTTTTGATGTCGTTTTAATATACCGCTGATATGTGGTAAGGGGTACATTGAACAAAATGAGTTGTGCCTTAACTAGAGGTTAAGGGAGCACGCAAAAGATGTTATAAATAGTTCGGGCAGCAAAATGAGAACGCACAATAACAAATGTCGTAACTGTGCCTAAGGCAAATATTATGGGGCTGCTGAGATGTAGGACGCAGCAGCTAGAATAGAGTTTATTGAACTTCATAGGATTGCAAAGTCCAGTGACTTGTCTGTCAGCAACCCCTCAATTTTGCATTGAAAAAAAAAACAGAACTGAAATATACCCCGCTGTAAGCAATCTGGCTGTACAGATCTACATCGTGCTTTGACGGGACATCAGTTTTATTTTATTCCTTCCTACATTTACCTGTCATTCGGGTTTTTGATATGAGCGGCGGCTGTATATAATAAACACATCGGCCAACAAAATGCCTGAGTTTTTAGCTATCGTTCTGTGCCGTTACTTCCCACTTTATAGTGTTTGTCTGTCTGCGCTCTAAAATAATGTGTATTTTGTAAGAAATAGCGTTAAAATACAGGAAGCTCCATAGTGGATCAACGAAACAAGGATTGCTCACAAGAAATGGGCTTAGACAAGGCTTGGGGTTTTTGGTTCATGGAGTTTAGCGTCCCAAACCGACTCAGACGACAGGACAGGCTGTAGTAGAGGGCTCAAGAAGTTTCGGCAATCTTGGATTCTTTAATGTGCACTGGCATCGTGTAGCACACGGGTTACTTGTTTTACCTCCATCGAAAAGCTCCCGCCGCGGCCGGGATTCTATCCCACATCCTTGAGTACATCATACGAGAACATAACCTATGCGCCGCTCCGGCAGGTCACCCAAGAAAGGCGTGTAACACGACGATAAGTTAAGCGATGGTAGCTGAATGTAAGAAACTCAGCCACAAGGGAAGTCAAGCATAGTGGGGAGTTGGTAGAACGTTGTACGGACGAGTTCGATTAGGACGTTTGCTAGAAATATGTGTATGCAGCTGGCAAAGGAACGTGTCTGTTGGAGGTATATGGGAGAGACTTTTACATTACAGTGGTTATGGTCTGGGCATGTCGATAATGATTGGAAGCTTCATTTAGCACTCCGTACGCAATTTCTGCTTCAAGGAGTCACATCAAAATGCAAATAAAGATCGGCTGGGCAAATTTTTCTAGATCACTGCAATCATACTTTGTCGAGTACCGCAAGCCCGGTTTTAAGATCGCGTTCTTTGGCCTGTCTATAACGAGTGTTGCATACGCGTCACTAAGGCATTGTTGTATGTCAGTTTCCTGACTTCGGTCGTGCGTTCAGGATAAAAATATCCATAGAGACAACTTGAATTATTCTTGAAACCAACATTGAATGAAAAGACGTGATTTCCTCGGATATGGAGTTAATCGTGGGCATTAAAGCCTGACTGTTCTGGGGAATTTTATTTCAGACATTCTCATACGGCAATCAAGATAATGGCATTATTACGGCTTAACAAGCCCTGTCATTGCTCCCAGAAAATTCAATTCACTCCCAGCCTTGAGAATGTGGTTACCACCAAGCGCCTCAGAATGTGTAGCACCTTAGAGAACCTGAAGAGGAGATCAAGCAGTGGAAATATTTTGTTCCAGAGTAGCCAGTAAACCTGCCGAACCATGATCCTAAGTTGCCACTTCAGATATCCAACAGAGGCAGTCTCGGCTGGAGCCTCTTGAGACCTTCAGCTTACCGGATTAAAGCTGAGCTCCGCCGAGAGCCCCCAGAGCAATGTAATGCGAGGCAAAACGCTCAGCGTGTAAGGAGAACATTTCGAGTGTCAAAAAGCAAGCAAATGTTCCTTCCAGCAGTTATGTTCGCGTTCAGTTAACTAATCTTTTTTATTGTTATGGGGAGGAAAGCCAATGAGTAGAGGAGAACATCTGCTGCTGTGGGCCGTATAAAGTACATCGCCCTGGCGTCTTGTGATGCAACAAGCTCATACAGGAGAAGAGGGATACGATGGCCGATTGATGTTAGATTACAAGGCGACAACGGCTTGCAGCTATCATGATTCAACAAAGAATCCTGGTACAGGACGCTTTCTGGCCTCAGGTCGCCATGATCCCCCAGCAGAAGCTCAGGAACGTCCTGCTTGGCAATGGCGGAGGGATTTCGTGGCAAGTGGTTTCGTCTTGGGTCCGTGGGGTCTTCTGTTCAGAGTCTCGGCAGTGGGGTCATCACGTCAGTCGGGTCTTTCATATTGCCCTGTAGTCATCTGGGTGATGTCTTAGTCGGTGTTATCATTTGGTCTCTTCTTCGTGTCTTGTGGGTGGGGCAGAGGAACGCCAAGGCCTCGTCGAGTCCGGCAAACAGGGGAACAGCCAGGCGATGTGCTCCGTAGAACAAGCTGCTGACAGCGCTCAGGGCCAGGATAACAAGTAATGCCGACGTACCCCAAACCTTCAACCAAAATGTTACAGTCCTCAGGCAGATGAACATAGAAGAACAGAGAGAAAATGGCCGATGATCGTGAGATGAGTTTAAGGAATCTTAGTGAGTGCTGCTCGAGCTCTAAAACACTGTGTGCAGGGGATAAAAATTAGTTGTAATTTACCTCTGGTTAATCCTGGTTGAATTGCGATAGGCAACAGAGGAAGCTTCTTTTGCCTGTTACATTATAGCCCTATCGCGCCCTATCAGTGTAAGGTGCTACATTATTTAAGACACGCTCATCCTTCACGAGTATGGCACGAAAGTGTAATCTACCAGCCCACATATAAATGAGAAGGGTTCAGTGCTGCTGAACCGAATTTGGAGTTAAAGCATTATTAGCTGCCGGTGACCAAGCGTTCTTCTTCATACTCGTAGCTGTTTAATGTCAACCGTGGCCCTTCCTTGGTCCACAGGATGGGTTGAATCCTGGTGCAGAATTGCTATCGCAATAAAAATGTGGTCGCAGCTTCATGGGGATCCAAAGAAAACGGCCGATTTCGGGAAAGAGTGCCTTCGCACTTTACAGAACCGCTTTTCAGATGATGTTCATCCAGCATAAGGAATCGTGGCTCAACCTTGATGATGATGATGGCGATGACTTCAGACAAAATGGAATATACCCAAGGCAACGTATTGGCCAGGGTGCATTGTAGACAGTAAATATATATGGTCAAGGACTGTTGTATTCAGATAAATATTGTTACGTGGAAGATTTACAGTCCCAAAGCTGTCCGCACAACTAACGTTGATGAGGGCACCGATTTCACAACACTCAGCGTCGTCGTCTTCTCCGAGTCTGTTGCACTTCTTCATCCTCATCACGAACAACGAATACAGCTAAGTACCACTACCCCCCTGCGGGAAAAGCACAGTCCCGGTGCGGTCTATGTTAGCGAAATAGAACGTTGGTGATAGGGATTTAGACGGGACACATGCACTATTTCGGAGGTTGGAGCTGTGGACGGGGATTTCGGAACCAATGATTCAACTTCGTAGGTGACGTCGGTCACAGAGCGCAAAACACGGTAAGGGCCAGTGTAACGGGGCAAACGTTTTTCACACAAGCCCACTCGATGGCACGGGAGCCACAGCAAAACGAGAGATTCAGGAGTGTAGTGGACATCACGGTGGCGGCTGTCGTACCGGATCTTTTGAGAGTCTTGGGAAGCAGAGAGCCTGGCATGAGCTATCTGGCGGGCATCATGAGCGCGGGTAACGGCATCACTGGTGTAAGTACTGGTGGCGTCTGCCGCGGGTAGAGAGGTGTCGAAGGGTAGTAATGGGTGTTGGCCAAATAATAAATAAAATGGGGAGTATCCAGCGGTAGAATAGACAGATGAATTGTAGGCGAATGTGACAAAGGGGAGATGAACGTCCCAATCTCGATGGTCGTCAGACACATACATGGCCAGCATGTCTGTGAGGGTACGGTTTAGACGTTCCGTGAGGGCGTTGATCTGGGGTGATATGCGGTGGTGAATTTTTGGCGGACGGAGCACGAACGGAGAATTTCGTCAACCACTCGCGACAGGAAACAGCGGCCACGGTCAGTTAGTAGTTCGCGAGGAGCACCATGATGAAGAATTACGTTTTCTAGCAGGAAGTCAGCGACGTCTGTGGCGCAGCTGGTCGGGATGGCTCGAGTAATAGCGTACCGAGTAGCGCAATCGGTGGCGATGGCGATCCATTTCCAGCCGAGGTGGAAACTGGAAAGGGGCCAAGGAGGTCAACGCCTATACGGGAAAACGGGTCAGTTGGTATGGGTATCTGCTGCATATGACCTGAAGGCGAAATTGTGGGCTTCTTCCGACGCTGACACAGTTCACATAAGGCAATGTACTGCTGGACAGAGCGGTAGAGCCCCGGCCAGTAGAAACGTCGGCGCAGGCTGTCGTATGTGCAAGAGACACCCAAGTGGCCAGCCGTGGGAGCATCATGGAACTGTTCAAGGATGGTGGAACGCAGGTGTTGGGGAACGACGAGCAAAAGATCTGTGCCATCTGGTCGCATATTACGTCGGTATAGGGTGTTCTCGTGGAGCACAAATAAGGCGAGAGATGGGTCAGGGCGTTCGGAGGTAAGACGGAGGATAATGGAATGCAGAGAAGGATCTAAGTGCTGTTCCTTGGCAATGTTGCAAAGGCGGAGACAGACAAGACATATGCATCATCGTCAGAGTCTGTAGGACTAGGGGAGTCGACGGGATGACATGACAAACAGTCTGCATCTTGGTGAAGCCGGCCGGACTTGTAGACGACGGAAAAGGTGTATTCTTGTAATCGTAGCGCCCAGCGCCCCAAACGGCCAGTAGCATCTTTGAGAGAGGAAAGCCAGCACAAGGCATGGTGGTCTGTTATCACAGTAAAATGGCCGCCAAACAAATAAGGGTGGAATTTCGTAATAGCCCAGACAAGCGCCAGGCACTCTCGCTCTGTAATAGAATAATTTTGTTCGGGTGTTGAGAGGAGGCGGCTGGCATACGCAATCACCCTTGTACGGCCGTGTTGTCGCTGAGCAAATATAGCTCCTACTCCATGACCACTTGCGTCGGTACGGAGTTCAGTATTGGCGGAAGGGTTGAAGTGGGCCAAGGCTAGTGGAGTAGTTAGAGCAGCAATAAGCTCTGAGAAAGCTGCAACTTGTTCAGACCCCCAATAGAATGAAACGTCTTTCTTGAGGAGTTGGGTGAGCGGACAAGAAAGGACTGCGAAGTTCGGGACGAATCGTCGGAAATAAGAACATAGGCCAATAAAGCTTCGCACATCGCTGGATGAACGCGGCGTGGGAAAATCTCTGACGGTACGTATCTTGTCAGGGTCAGGCTGAACACCGGAAGCATTAACCAAGTGACCAAGCACTTTGATTTCCCGATGGTCGAAACTGCATTTCTTTGAGTTGAGTTGAAGGCCGGCGCGGCGGAATAGCTCGAGAATGGTAGAAAGGCGAGAGGTGGCGGTCAAAAGTGGACGAGAAAACAATCTAAGTAACAAAGACAAGTCGTCCACTTGAAGCCGCGCAGCAATGAGACCATCATCCGTTCGAAAGTTGCTGGGGCGTTACATAGGCCAAAAGGCATGATTTTGAATTGATAAAGGCCGTCAGGGGTGATGAACGCTGTTTTTTCACGGTCTCTCTTGTCGAAAGAAATCTGCCAGTAGCCGGAACGAAGGTCGATGGATGAAAAGTAGCTGGCTCCGTGCAAACTATCAAGCGCGTCGTCGATGCGCGTAAGAGGATATACATCTTTTTTGGTTATCTTATTCAAATGACGGTAGTCAACGCAGAATCTCCAACTGTTATCCTTCTTCTTGACCAACACGACAGGGGATGCCCAGGGGCTACTGGAAGGCTCGACTATGTCGTTCGCTAACATCTTTTCGACCTCCGTTTGAATGACGCGTCGCTCGGCAAGCGAAACGCGATAGGGCCGCCTGTGAATAGGACTGGCGTCACCGGTGTCAGTGTGGTGGGTGACAACTGTTGTTTGACCCAATGGGCGGGTACCGAAGTCGAAAAGGTCACTGTAGGTAAACAAAAGCTTATGTAACACAGCGGCGAATTCAGGTTGCAGATCAGCTGCAATCATGCTGTTAAGCGGATCAGGGCGCGATGTGGACGACGAGGGGTTGTTGGCAGGGACGGCAGTTGTATGATCTGTAGACAGAGCTGAAATGGCACAATCGGTAATCGGGGACAGCGAAGCTAATGAAATTCCCTCGGGCAGAACTTGAGTTGAAAAGCTGAAGTTAAGGACAGGGAGAGTGGTGCGGTTCTGGGAGATGTGTACAATTAGATGAGGAAGGGTGACGTGCCGCTGTAGCATGACATCAGTAATGGGACAAGCGAGATAATCGCCATCTGGGACGGGTGGAAATGGCGACATAGGGATGTAAACGGCAGTTTCAGGAGGAAGGCGGCTAAATTGTGCTGATCGAAGGCGGCGTGAGCAGGAGGGGTCTTAGAGCAGAGCGGAAGGTCCAAGCGAAGTAGGCCGCTAGAGCAGTCAATAAGGGCAGAGTGGGCTGTTAAGAAGTCAATGCCAAGGATAACATCGTAGGTGCATTCATGTAGGACGGTGAACAACACTGGCGCATGACGGTCAGCAATTGTAACTCGCGCCGTACACATGCCAACCACGGCAGCAGGGCTGCCATTGGTGACGCGAACTGTGGACGAGACGGCTGGCGTAAGGACTTTCTTGAGGCGGCGGCGAAATGAGGAGCTGAGAACGGACAGTTGGGCGCCTGTATCAATTTGAGCAGAAACGGGAACTCCATCCACAAGGACGTCGATACGGTTATTTTGTAGGGCAGGGGTCAACAGAGGTTTTTCGGTACGGGTAATAAATTCAGCGTCACCTCCGGGAGCTGCATTGGCTAGTTTTCCGGTACGTGGCCAGAATATGACGGTGGCGAACTGCGGCGAGGAAGAGGAGAACGCAAACGTCGTGCTTGCGGGGATGGTGAAAGGTTGGCAGCACGGACAGTAGAACCGGGGTCAGCAAGGGTCTGGTCGGCGCAAGGTGGGGAATAGCGAGGGGCATAGTCTCCGCGGCGGTCGACATAGGTGTACTGACGAGATGGCGTGTACCAGCGACTACGGCAGTGGCGGGAAATGTGGCCAATGCGAGAACAAGCAAAACAGATGGGGCGATTGTCGTGGGTACGCCATTCATTTGGGTCGCGGTAACGATATCGGGGCGAGAAACCAGCGTTGGCTGAGGTGGCATCAATTACTGGAGGGGCATGTCCTGAATCGGTGGTGTCGGTTGTGCTGGTAGAAGGGAGGCCCATATTCGCAACCTCTTGGCGAACAACAGCCTTAATAAGTGATATGGTAGCCAGGGTGTTGTCGGGTGAATGCGACAGCGAGGCCGCGGGAGTCATTGCCTCAAGCTCTTGGCGGACAATGCATGTCAAAGTGCTGTCGTTAGCAGGCGGTCGGGGAGTCGGGATATCGATACAGGAGGAGCTAGCAGCAGTGTTCGGCAGCCGGCCGAAAGGGTGAGATATGCGCCTCTGTTTCGCTTGCTCGAAACGTCGGCACAGCTGTAGCACAGAGTCCACGGTGGAGCCATCCCTGCACAACAGGAGGTTGAAGGCATCGTCGGCAATGCCTTTTACTATATGGCCGACTTTATGCTCCTCAGGCATGCCTTGGTCGACTTTGCGGCATAGAGACAGGACGTCTTGGATGCAAGTAAGATAAGACTCCGAAGACGTTTGGGCGTGAGAGGCGAGAGCTTTTTTGGCTGCAGTGTAGCGGCCAATAGGCTTTCCGAATAGGTCGTGCAGCTTCTGTTTGCAAATATCCCAAGATGTTAGCTCGTCTTCGTGGGTTTCAAACCACACCCGCACGGTCCCAGCCAAGTAAAGTATTACATTTGCGAGCATGAGTGTGGCATCCCACCTGTTGGGCTTGCTAACGCGCTCGTATAGGGCTAGCCAGTCGTCTACGTCGACGTCGTCGGTCCCGCAGAAGGCTCCGGGGTCACGGGGATGGGCCATTACAACAGCGGGTGCGGCGGCTGTAGAGGTAGAGGCGTCGGTTATCATCGTGGTGGTTCCGATGTGGCGGCCGCTGCGGAGATCCAGCTTGTGACAGGGGATCGAATAGATTCACCTCCACCAAGAGATGCTACGTGGAAGATTTACAGTCCCAAAGCAGTCCGCACAACTAACGTTGATGAGGGCACCGATTTCACGACAATCAGCGTCGTCGTCTTCTCCGAGTCTGTTGCACTTCTTCATCCTCATCACGAACAGCGAATACAGCTAACTAACAATATGAATGTTTAGCTAGAATTTGGAAACAATAAAAAGGAAAACAAAAAGTAATGAATTCATACCTAGCATATGAATCTACCTGTTGAAATTATGTAATCATAAATAGAATCGCACACTGGTTTTAAGGCATATCCCTTGATGCTTGCCCCGAAGGAGTGGAGAACTAGAATGTTTAGCGGAAGGCCTAATCTCGAAAGGGGAGTCGCTAAGTAAATTTTGTGGAGAGATGCGAACCTCCGGCAGAAGAGAAAAAAATGATCTATGGATTCCATTTCGTTGCAACTCTGACCGAGGTTAGTAGTGAATAGCCCCGAACGACACAAATACAGATTAAGCTTCGGTAATCTGCAACGCCAGAGATCCATAGACAATTCACATAGCCTTAAAACAAACATGCGGCCACGTCAAGGCCATCTGAGGTGTTGGTAATCTAGTGCAGAAAGGAGAAGCTCGTTACTGAGGTGATGGAAAAACTGTAAATTTTGAAATCGTGCTTAAGGACGTAAATGATATTAGGTATGCTTGGAACAAGAGGTCCACTAAGAGTGGATTTTGCTTTAAAAATCTGCCCTTTAATTATATGGAATACAACAGTGGTCAGGGACCCATTGAAAACGCAAATCTGAAATGTGAGGACGAAGAAAAAATAACGGGAACGGCAAAGCAGAGCGTCCTTCGAATTTTCGATCGTTGACAGCATGGATAGGCTGTCAGAACGAGAGATACCCTAGAAATATTATTATGGAGTTTAGTCAAGGCCCACTCAATGACCAGAAAATCAGCAGCGATAATTGGCGTATAGTTTGGGACCCGAAGTGCATAACTCCAGTCCAGATCCTGGGGGTATATGCCAATAGCTGTTTTTTCATCCTGCTGACAGGCATCTGTAAAAATGGCAATATGGCTCGAAATATTGTCTAGGTAATCCTTTATAAGGGCATTTTATACATTGGCAGACAAATGCTTAGCATTCCCTGGGGGGGGGGGTGTTATCAAATGAGATTATAGTATCAGGCCGCCGGTGGTTAACTTGTACTAAAGAGGTTATTGATACGGGAAGTTTCAACAGCAGGCAATTAGTGAACACAACCTGAGGGAGCTTGTACCTAGGCCAAGTATTGTCAAAGATGTATGATGGAATCGAAGAAAGTATGGGCTTAGCCACTCCAGGGACAGACTCCAAAGACCCTTAATATGTTCGCACAGTGATAAGCTCAAACCGCAAATTGAGATTAGGTATCCGAGCTTCCAAGAATAGCAAAGCATTGGCCACTGATTTGGGCAGACCAAAACAAAGGCGCAGAGCTCACCGTTCCAAAACATACGGGGGCTTAAGCTTGTACCTTGGGCACCCAGAAAAGAGAATGGAGCCGAATTCAAGTATTGGTCGTACGTAGGTCTTATAAAGCAAGAGCAGAGTTTCCCGACGCATAACATATTTTTTATTGCTGATTCTTATCCACCCGCCAAGGGCACGTTCACCTTTAAGCACAAGGCTTCTAGTTTGAGGCCTCCAGTCTAACCGTGGGTCGCATAATATACCCAGATATTTAATAAAATCATCGTGCGGGATCAGGACAGAATCATAAGACAAGTAAATGATGTTAACAGGGGTTTTACTGTGGGAATACTAGGACGGCACATTTGTTGACATTTAAAGTCATTTAAGACCTCCAGGGCATTTAGATAATCTTGCAACAAATGATATAGGTTGTGAATTTGTGGCAGAAGCAAAAAAAGCATTATCGTCTGCATACACATAAACTTTGACGGCCGAGTAAACAGGAATGTCACTCATTAGTACACTGAACAATAACAGCGAGAGGACTGCTCCTTGGGGTACACCTCTTGACTAGGTGTAATTGTTGGAATTCAATGCATCTTTCGTGCACAAGAATTATCCATCCCCAAGTAGCACACATTACGTGGCGCACCTGGCGCCCGTATGGTCAAGATGGGCTTGGGTAACCACAATAACACCTATGAGGGCCCCCCTTAGGGATCAAGCGGGCAAGCCCAAATTGGGCTTACCCCTGCGCTTTCCATCTGGGCATGATATAGGCGTGGAAAGGACTAACTGAGAATATACTCCCACATGTGGCCCTCATGGGTCCCGCTTGGGGAAACTTAGGGCCGATGCAAAGACAATTTGGGCTTTGTGTAGTAAAGCTCTGGGCTAATCTAATTGGGGCTGCCCACTCAAAAGCCGAACAGGCCCCGCATGGGCCGCGGCGGGGCTAAATACGGGTATGCCCGCACATTGCATACTCAGGACCCTTGAGGGTTACTTGAGGGAATGCCAGACGAAAATATAGGATTCATGCAGAAAATTCATGGGCTGCTGCCCCAATTAGGGCTGTCCACCAAAACCTAGATAATTTCCGCACGGGCGTTAGCGGGGCAGGCAAGTGCTCTTTCCCGCTTCTGCCCGCATCGGTCTCTTGCGGGGCAATATACGGCAGATTCGAGGCATATGTGGGCCTAAAGCAAATAGAAGACGGTATAGGCCGATTGGGGTTGCTCACGCAAAAGCCGAATAGGTCCCGCCTGGTTTGCGGCAGGGCTGAAAAGCGAGCACGCCCCCTCGCTTCCCACAGGGGTATTTCTTGGGGTTCTTGCGAGAACATGCCACATATATTAGTAATCCATGCGGTAAAAATAAATTCAGCCCAATTGGGGCGGCCCAAGAAAGGCCTAAGTGGGCCCCAAATCGGCCGTAGGCGGGCTTACCGCTCTGAAACGTCTCCACCCTATCTTTACACCACCATTTTTTTTATGTAAATCATGGATACCGGCCACGTATTTCGTCTTCTGGAGGTTTCACATAACTGTCCTAAGCATATTCATGGAATAAGAAATATTATCTATTTTTACTCTAAACCTACGTTAGTTATCTAGTATTGACAGAAAATATGCAACAGTATCTGTTCCGCTTTACGAGCATGTACTGAACCACCTCCAAATGTTTCCTGCGGCATTACTATTCTACACACACCACCGAAATAAATATCCAGACCTACATGTTGGGGGTATTGTGAGCCAGCCCACATTGTAGTATTGGAAATAAATTTATCTTATGTTAGCGAATGTCGCATACAAGGCAACGAATAGTGCCTAATGTTTCATCCTTCATGAATATTGGAACTAAGGTAGCCCCGAAAATGCCAGATTCAACCCATGAGGGCAGCACGCGGGTCAGCCCATAACGGAGTGGCCTGCGCAAACCCCGCGCCTGTAGAATTCAGGTACTGAAGGGATTAATCGACATAAATATAAAGCCTCGATCAATGGGACAGCATTGCTTGCACAAACGTGGGAACCAATAACACTTCTGGTGTGCTGCCCACATTCGGCCACCTGGGCTGAATGCGGGTAGCCCCATTTGGGCTGCCCACGCGGATACAGATTGGGACCGATTGCGGCAAAATTGGGCAGCCCACACGGGGCCCCTCCTGGTACGTGTTTCAAATCCCGCATGGGGCCCGTATGGGCTACCCCACGGGCTCAACAAGGGCCTCCATCTCATAGCCCACTTTGTGCTACTTCGGTCCTTTAAAAATTTCCTAATCCACGCAAAGATGTAAAACGGATGATGTACACCAGCTAAATTATGAAGCAAAATGCTGTATTCTACGCTGTCGTACGCCTTAGCAATATCTAAAGTAATTAGAGCTGAAAGTTCTTCTTGCCTCATGGCCACACTAATACGACTCTCCAAGTCTACGTGTGCGTTTCAAATCGAGCATCCCTGTCGGAATCCAATCTGAGCCTCGCTAAAGCCTTGAAAGGACAGAACATGATCCGTGAGACGAGAGTAGACTGTCCGTTCTATAAGCCTAACTAAAGTTTAGGTGATATCAATCGACCTAATGTTGTCTAGATCAAACCCTTTCCCCTGGTATTTCAGTATTAAAATTATTTCCGATGTTTTTCAAGCTTGTGGAATCCAAGCATTTTTCAAAGACCAATTCACAATCTGCATTAGGTTCGAGGCAAAGTCTTTGAATAATATTTTTGGCATGGCAACTGATATTCTGTCACCTAAAGGGGCATCCGATTGCAGGCAATTAACTACAGACATTAATTCAGATATAGTTACCTCAGTGAAGTTTGTACCAAACTGCAATCGGGCTGTAGAAAAGGTAGTGCGACCTTGAAAGCGCGCCGCAGCACCTCCGGCAATTGATCCCAATTGATCTAATTCATCTCTTTTAGACAAAAATAGTGGACTGAGTGGTATCAAAAGGAGGGAAAAACTTTGTAACGTTGCATGTCTCTATAAAGACATTTCTGGTTGACTGGGTTAGAAAAGTAAGTGTTCAGACTGGCCATATATTCCTCCTTAGTCTTGCACATTGTCTTTTAAAGGAAACTGCAAAGAATTTGTAATTAATCCAGTTGTTTGGGCACAGATTATGGGCTAGGCGCTTCCATGCAGCTTTCCTCAAATAATAGGCTTCTTCGCATTCTTCATTCTACCAGCTAGAAGCAGTCTTGTTTTTAATGGCAGACTGAACAATAAACTCTGATCGCTGAGTTGCGTCTAAAATTGAAGACAATACTTCAGGACCGAAGGTAGGAGTTTGTGGCCGAGATGTGTGGACATGATCCATTCAGCTCCGTTATCGTCACACGATTCCGCAGTGATTTCTGTCGATTTTCACCGAAGTTCTTGCATCAGCAGTTTCGTGAAGTGGCAGGGAATTCGTGGATACCTGATTCTGAGGTGGGTCTTCACTTTTCAAGAATCTACAAGTATGTTTCTACCACGTGAACGCCGCCGCCGAACGAAGCCTAGGCGTGCGCGCCAGACGCTAGCGCTAGCCAGAAGCGCGCTAGCTCGGCGAGACGCCAGCCGCACTTCGCGCTGGGCACAACACGAAGAGAATGGCAACCGATGAAATGTATAGCTCTGCGGAGGATTTACCACAAGCATCGACTACAGAAGACGACACGGGTTGGAAAGTGGTGACCAGCCGGTGAACAAAAGGAACGCGCCCAACCTACTGCGCAACTTTCACAGCAAGCACAACATGCAAGCGACGGGCAGGTGAGCTCTTCTCGCAAGCCTCCTAACATTAAGACCAGGGTGATAAGAGCCTCACGCATGCCACCTCTGCCGCAAGACAACATCAAGATAGTGCTTCGCCCAAAGGGCGGCTTGAACTTGCAAAAGATCGGACCTACCTTAGTGAGCAAAGCCATAATGGCAGCAGTTAATCTTGATCCACAGCAGACCACGAGGACATAATATGTCCCAATATTAGGCAGAACATCGTGGTGGCGAGCACGCCCTTTCGAGAAAATGCAGACAAGTATGCGCAAATAAGGGCTATTGGAATAGCCGAAAAAAAGTACGCAGTCAGCGCTTACGAAAGTGCCCCAAGTGACACCTGCAAAGGGTAATCAGACACATCGGTAGTGCCGACGATCACAGGACGATTGAAAGAAACATTGTGAATGACCGCAACCCCTTGGCACTAGCGGCGAAAAGAATCAAGGACTCAGGATCAGTGATCCTTGTGTTCGATGGTCTTCGCATCCCTAACTTCGTTAGGTATACACCCACACTGGTACCCTGCTACTTATCTCGCAGACAAGTAGACATATGCTACGTATGCGGCAAACTCGGACATCGTGCGGACGTTTGCTCCGAGCCAAACTCAACCGAATGCAGGGGTTGTGGACTTCCTAACCCCACCTCATCCCATGTGTGCGATCCAAAATGCAAGCTGTGCGGGGGCTTGCACGTGACGGCGGACAAGGTTTGTAGGAAACGCTATCTCATTCCATACGTAGTACGCGCACGATGACAACGAGCGCGACTGGAGCAACAAGAGGAAGTACAGCTAGTTGAAGAAGACAAGCAGCACGCGGCACGAAGCCGATCTAGGTCCAAGACGTCGACACGCAGCCGCTTCCGCTCTCAATCGAAGAGCCGCACACATGCGAGGGCAAACGGAAGTCGTTCTCAGGTGCGCTTCGGTGGAAAGGACAACGGAGGCAATGGCACGTGGGCGGACAAGGTCAGAGACGCTATCACGCCTCCAAAGAAAAGTGAGTCCCGCAATCCTGATAAAGAGCGAATAGCTATGTTAGAACAGGAACTAAGAGAGCTAAAAGCCGCTTATACTAAGCTAACGCTCGAATTAACTGCAATGGGTAAAGCGAACAGCCGTAAACAAACGCTCACACCTGAGCCATCAACCGCTATCGAAATTCCCCAACTCGTTGAGACGAAGAGACATGAACAAATCGAAGAATTCCTGCCTTCTAAGAAGCGCGCTTTAACGCAACCGCGAACCACGAAGGACGCTATGGACGCCATGAGCGAGAATATGAGGCTAATGCACGAGAGCATGGTGCGAATGAAAGAGAAAATAGACATATTTATCTCACGAGTACAGAAAATGGAAATGTATCTAAACAATACGGTAGTACCGGCAATGGCAAGGATGAGTTCACAACACATCGGTGCGCAAGGCCCACCTCGCGATGTTCTCACTGCAAGCGAAGGAGGTTACAATGGCCAACATTACAGTGCCGAATAAGACACTCAGTCTCCGCGTCTGGCAATGGAACTGCCGGCGGATCGCCTCAAAAAAGGTGGTCCTCCTGCAGATGGTCAAATCAGAAACCAAGCAAAACCACACGTCATTATGCTACAAGAAGCACTCACAACCGAACTGGCCATTACGGGATATACGGCCGAAGCCCACAGAAAAGAGCAGGGCAGAGGCGTCGTTTTACTGATTGGAAAGAAGATCCCGTACATTCGGCATGAGATCCGCCACACAGCCTGCTATCTAGAACACCTCACGACTGAGATCATACCGAACGACCACGTAGGGAACAAGCAAAGCATCTTCCTCACCGATCTGTACAGCAGCCCTAAGGATACGAGGCAAGGGTTTAGAGGCATTCTGGCCAAGATTGCGCACATCGCCAAAGACAGTCCGCTGATTATAGGTGGAGATTTTAACGCTCCACACCAAGCTTGGGGCTACGCGTATCCCTCTAGCAAGGGATATCGTCTTCTCACGACAGCCTCCGATCTCGACTTCACGCTGGTCACAGACCCGGAGACCCCAACCAGATGTGGCACTTCCACATGTCGAGACACCACACCGGACCTTACTTTTGTCCGGGGCCTAGAAAAATGTGCCTGGCACAACTCGGGAATAGACCTTGGGAGTGACCACTATATTCTCCGAATTGATGCAGAGATACCGGGAAAGAGGCAAAGGGAATACAAACTTATCGATTGGGACAAATTTCGTGCAATACGGGCGCAGCCATTCAACTCATCAGGAGCAACCACAAAGCACAGTATAACGAGCTGGACCGAGCAGCTCAAATCAGACATCGCAGCCTCGAACGGCCACTTACCACGGACGTTAAGGTAGAGAGGATGGACAGTCGGCTAGCGAATCTTCTCGAAGCCAAACATTCCATTCTAGCCTGGTGGAAGGGTCAACGTCCTAACAGAAGACTACGAAGGAAACTTGCCGAACTCAACAAGACCGTTGAACAATACTGCATGGTTCTCTTCCGACAACAATGGGATGAAGTCTATACCTCCCTCAATGGGCAAATATGCAGAGGAAGTGGGTGGGGACTCATAAAACACCTCCTCGACGAACACGGAACAAAGTCCAAAACTATGCAACGGATCAGGCTAAGTAAATTAGTACATCGCGAGAAGCAAATCAGTACCGCCGAAGCCCTTCTGGATGACCTTGCCAAACGGTACTTACCGCTTAAATCGGGGCTACCCAGTACCTTACAAAGGAAAAGCTATGTCGGTGCCCCAAACTCAGAGCTGGATACGGACTTCACAGAAAGCGAAGTACGCTTCGCAATTCACGAACTCAACAGTAACTCTGCAGCCGGCCCCGATGGTATCACAAATCGGGCTCTCCGAAACTTAGAGGACGACTCGGTCACGTTCCTAACGCAACAAATCAATGAAGTCTGGAAAACTGGCCAACTACCTGCAGAGTGGAAGCATGCCAATACGGTCCTCATCCCAAAACCGGGCAAGCCGCTGGGCCTACTCAACCTAAGGCCGATCTCACTGACGTCCTGCCTAGGAAAGCTAGCCGAACACGTCATCCTGAATAGACTATCGGAATACGTAGAAGAAAACGAGTACTTCCCTTACAATATGATTGGCTTCAGGCCAGGTCTCTCAACGCAAGTCGCTATGCTACGCATCAAGAAAAGTCTGTTGGATCGCCCCACACGAGACAGCAAGGCGCTACTGGGACTCGACGTGGAGCAAGCTTTTGACAAAATCCAGCATCAAGCCATTCTCAAAGCCATATCTGACCACAATCTCGGAACACGCTTCTATCACTACGTCAAGGCGTTTCTGCAGGATCGAACGGCCACCATCCGGATAGGCGAACACGTCTCGGAGAGCTTTAATCTGATCAATAAGGGAACACCACAAGGCTCAGTACTTTCACCATTCTTATTTAACTTGGCGATGACAAAGCTTTCTCGCGCATTGGGTGAAATTGCTGGGAGCACACCATATACGCAGACGATGTTACCATCTGGAGCACCGGTGGCAGCGATGCGGAATTGGAAGCGCGCATGCAAGAAGCCATCACGGTTACCGAGGCCCATAATGCCCCAATGGGACTTCGCTGCTCTTCTAGAAAATCCGAGCTACTCATCTACCACCCCCCAAGACCAGGGCGCCCGTCCAACGACTGGCGCCGACACCACACACCATGCAGAGTTATACGACACGGATGGAAATCGCATACCCACGGTCGATAAAATACGAATTCTAGGATTAATCATCCAAAGCAACGGGTCCAACTGGGCGATGCTTGACAGCATCACGATCAAGATTGCAAACGCGATCCGGATATTTCGGCGCATCATGAATAGGCACAGGGGACTGAGCGAGGACAACGCTATTCAAATGGTCCATGCTTTTGTACTGTGTCACATCACATACGTGGCTGCAATGCTCAACTGGAAAAAGGAACATCAGAGAAGGCTTGAAGTACACATACGCCGAGCGTTCAAGACAGCGTTGGGGCTCCCCGATAATGCCTCCACTGAACTACTCTTACAGCTAGGAGTGCACAATACCCTTGCCGAAATCATCGTGGCACAGCACACGGCACAGATTGCACGCCTATCAAGCACCAAAACGGGCAGAGAGATTCTCGTTAAGCTCGGCCTGAACACCATAGTAGAAAAGGACAACGTCCTGCAGTTACCTAAAGTCGTGCGAGAAGCGATCAAAGTGTCCCCCTTCCCAAGAAACGTACACCCGATCCACAATCAAGGAAGAAGGCTCGCCCGCGCCAAAGCCCTCGCTGCGGACGCGGCACACTTCCCCGACCAGACAGCTTTTGACGATTTTGAGCGAGCCAAGTTTCTTGCAGTAAGATAATATCAGGGGTAATTTTAAGAATAAGGTTTTGCAGGTCGTCAAAAAATAGTAAGATAGAGCGACAATTCCACTGGAGTACAGGGATTCCCCCCATGATTATTGCTTTAAAAGTGAGCAATTCTTAGCAATTCCTTGAGTACCTTTCTTAGATTTGACATGCGAATGGTCTCATTTATTAGGAGAAGAGAAAGCACGACGCCTCTGAGATGGGCAGGCCATCTCAACGTCTGACTGACATGCAAAAGAAATAGGGATTGAGTCAGTATCGTTTGCATCCACAGGCGTGGGCGCAGAAGAGGAGGTAGATTGAATGTTATATATTGTTTTATGGGAAATAGAGCAGGCAGACGGGGTTAAGTATCTAAGGACGACGATGCAGCCTGCGCGGAAATTACTTGCTGCAAAGCACCGCTGAATGTATTAATCAAGCGATCAAATACCCCAGCAACAGCCATCTCTATTACAGTAACAATCGACTTTGTTTAGCTTGCTTCATCATCAAGAGATGAAGTGCGAACAACATTTGCGTATGCACTCTGTTGTTTTGCTACTAGGGCATAAACTACTTCGAGCGAGCACCTGTCACGTTGAAAAATGTCTAGGACACTCTGCTTATCGGCCCTCTTTTGGACTAGTGGGATCATCAGCTTTGTGACTGCATTCGCAAAAGCAGCAGTTAATAGACTTAGAACTGCAGTGATCGGAAGCATGATTACCGCTGCAAACGCGGCAGCGCGTTGCCGACAAACAAGCTTTGGCACTGTGCACAAAGCGCCAGCATTTCTCGCAATGTAATGGCCCAGAATGCAAATGATCAACACGGTGTATAATTGGCCAAACAATTAATTCACTTGGGCAAGAGGACCCTGAAAATGTGGCAATGACTGACTTCGCTGGTACGCGTGAGCCTCCAGCCTCTCTACTACAGCGGTACACAAATGTGATACGAACACCTGCCTCATGAAGGTCCTCAAGAATCGCTGCTGGCGTAGTGGAGGAACCAACCCCGTGGATTATTCCCTTCACGCATGCAAGTTCTGCAATAATTGCCTTCACAGGCAATGAGGCAAATGAAGTGCAATGCAGTAAGTTAGCAACGCAGTCCAATTCATCAGATTTGCATAATAAATCTCTTCTACCAAATGCTCTCACCTCCGAAATCTGCAGGTATCGACTGGTTGCAGCTTTCTAATTGATGTTGGATTAGACGAGGATTTTTATTTTAATTAATCCATCTCCAACGGGAATAAGTGTCGCAGCGATATGCTTGATACCATTGCCAGAAAAGCATTTTATAGGTAGGTTATCTGTCGGCAAACTGGCGAACTACTTCACAGGACCTGAGCCCGGGGAAGATAATGTCATGCTCGTTTCCCTAACTAGCTGTGAAACCTAAGCCATAAAGGGGAAACGTGGCGGAATGGCCTCACTAGTTCACAATCAGAGGAGTCCAAGATAGGCAGAGGACCAAGCCGCAGTGGGTCTGGCAACCGGAAAACAGTCGCAGAATAGCAGAGCGGAGAAGCACAGGCAAGGCACAGGCGAGCTTGCAGAGAAGCGCCGAATAGTGTACGATAACGCGAAGCTTTAATAAGTGGCCGACTGTAAGGTTGGGACATAATTTAATGAAGCATGTTATCTTCTTATGCCATTACAGAAGTCCTATTTCGACGCCCAGTACACGCACGTGTTTATGGAAATCGCATTATTAGGTCTGATAGCAGCCTTCCTATGCCGCTGCGTCTTTTTCTATGATAGAAATCTCGTGAAACACGAACGCAAATTCCTACTCCAGATATTTTGGCTTCCGACTGAACAAACCCGTAGATAGTGATTATTTTTTAACATGGTCGGCAGCCTCCGCTATTTCAGATGTGTGCGGCCATATATATTTAACTACCGCAGCCGGGGCATGCGGCGGTCAGGAAAGGTTTTTGACCCATTAGGTTTATTTTGAGTAGAGTAAGGACGAACCCTTACATCGGCTGTTGCACATCCCAATACCAGGACCAGAAAACATCAAAATAATGTACCAACGTGCTCAGACAGAGAGAGTTGGAAAACTGCGCAAAATAATCGCCGGTATGGCGTGAGCTGATTGTAAAGCAACCGCAGCGCCACTATCCACCTCCCTCCCCTCCCGCAAAAGATGAGTGAAGCCACAGGCCTAATACACAAGCGGAGATTTTAAAATATTACTCACCCTTTATTTTCAACAACGCAATGCAAATAAAACTGCGCCTGCTTTTTATAAACACTTCTTTGTACGCATGAAACGCCAAGGCATTTGCAGACATATATCAAGAGGCAGGTAGCAGACCACCCTCTTAAGCCTCGTCTGCAGCATCCTCGCTTCAGACGCGTAAGTAGACGTAGGGGCTTTCATACGCGTAAAATAGTTTGTTCAAAGGCACAAACGCATTTTTATTATAAATTGCATTGCTGAAAGAAGAGGGCTAGTAGTATTTTAAAATTTCTGTATGTGTATTACCTCTATGGCCGGACCCATCTACCGCAGAGGAGAGGGGCTCTGTGGTTACTTCGCCATCAACTCACGGCTGACCGACGATTGTTCGGGCCCATTTCGCAGCGCGGCGCGCCAGCACAGCTTTCCAACTGTCTCTATCTTAGAACGTTGTCTGTACGCCACATTATTCGCCCTTTAATGACTGGAGGCTGCTTACGATATTCTCATGCAAAAAAAAAAATTGCTGATATCAATACATGATTCAGTTGGCAATGCAAAGGCAGAGGCTCCACGCAGAAAAACCGCACAAATCACGACGACGAAGAAGAAAACTGATGTGGCACGCGATCTCGCGCTATTTCGAACTCCCGCACGCACGGCTCCGCGCACCACCGCCAACTGCCGCGCCGGCCGTTGCTGACTGCACGGGAACGCCACCGGGTCCACGTCCATCACCCAACTCGGCTATGTCGGCGGCCTGCAGCGTGTGCCTTGGCATCGTCCTGGAGAGCGCCGACAGCGACTCGAGTATCGGTCAGAATGGTGCACCAAGCACCAGCGAGTGCGGCCCCGTTTTGCGCGAGACCTATCTGCAGCGTTGTTTCGAACATTGCAAGGTATGTCCTACACGCTGGGAACATATTTGCACAGACCATGCTATCCGCCTCTTCCAGGGCACCAGAGAGCGGGAGCAGCCCGGTGTCAGAGATGAATTACATTCACTGCGGCTGGAACTGGCTAAGGCCAGGTCCGATGTGGCGAAGACCGCCAGGAAGTTAAGCGCAGGAGCCGAGGAGCTTCGTCGGAACCTGCACCGTGCTAAAAACATTGTACGCTCGTGCAAAATTATGCACGAAAACGCAGTGCGGCAGACTCGCCTCCTCAGGGCAGACCTGGGGGTCCCGAGCGGAGAGGCGGTGGACGGATTGAAGCTCAGCAGGGAGAACACGGAGCTTCAGGCGGCGCTGAGCAGCAAACACAGGTGAGAGAATTTCCAAAGGACAACGTTATACAGTGGGAACAGGCCATATACCGTGGATTGTACCACATACATGTCAGCTGGTCACGACTTAACGGGCTCGTACGCAGAAGAGGTTGCGTTCTGCTCTTCCCTGCCTAAAGGCTTAAACGTCCCAAAACCGTAGCATCAAAGAAAGCGGTCATGGGTGTGTTGAAATTATTTTTTCCTTCTAATATGGAGAATTATGTGTAGTGTGCGAGAAAGAGTCGCACATGCACAGCACCTCGTGGGCGCGAGCGCTTCAGAGTGAAAGGTGATCGTGGCGGGATTTTCACTTGGAAAGGAATCCCCGTCACGTTTTGATGAGAATGACCCTTATTGAAGTTCTTCTAATTGATTTGCGAGGAAATCTTCAAGAGATGAGGCGCATCGGCATAGTTACTATCTAAAGTTTGCTTGCACCCGAGGAGGGAGAATGCTCAACGTTTGACCGGCACCTAGATAGAATGCAGGCATGTGAGAAGTAGCCACGCGCCCAACGGCAAGTCTTGCCGCCCATTCCTCTCGTTTTCGATCATAATGCGATCTTGGCACTAATGAGCGTCCCATAAACGTCATGTAAAAAGGATGAAAAGCTATGTGAAAGTGAAAATGGATGGCGTAGGTGCTCTTACGCCATCAAGTTCAAGACATTTTACAATCTTAAATGTGCTCTCTCGAGGCTGGCATTGCGTGCCATCCGAGTTTTTGCAAAAACGTGGGATAAATTGTAAAAAGTGTTCTTTGAACAAAACAGTCATATTCAAGTAGTTTGGTTTGTGCGGTTTTTACCTTCTAAAGCGACTCACTCTGCGAGAGAGGCGGCAGTGGAGGACTCCGGAAATTCGACCATCTGGAGCTCTATAATGTGCACTGATATCCCCCTGCACACGGGCTTATAACTGCTGATAACTGCTTATCAGCTCTTTCTCTCTGTGCGTACAGAAGGTCTGCTTTTTAACATCAAGTTAGTTATCATACGCTACCCGCATCGGCGACCGATACATAGCGTCAGATATCGACTGGCATACGGGTTTGCACTAACCCATGAAAGTAACAGCTACGAAGCATACTGAACATGAAAGTCAGAGACTTGGCCACTGAAATGCGGTGTTCATTCGCACATTATATAACAACCAAGTAGACGACGCTGATGCCAGCAGCTTGACCAGTACGCATACTCGTCTCTTCTCTCAATTTCCCCTCTTTTGCGCCTCGGCGTAGCCACACCTGGAAATGGCGGCATGCGCAAATGTTTTAACACAGTGACCGAAAGTTTAGTGATTGCCACCTTTTTGTGTTTGACGAGCATTGCGCTCTGCCTAGATTTCTGGCCTGTGCGTCGGTACATTTCAGGCGGATACTGCTTTTTTTCTCAAGGGCTAGGTCGTAACTACCGCGGTGGCAGGTTGTACGGGCAAACGAAGTCATGCGAGCCAGCCGCTTTACTGGCATTACCAGTCAGCACCTGTGTAACTATTTGCAATCAGCGTCGCTGTATAACCTAATACATAGGCTCTGGCTGTCCACAAAGAGTCAACCTCACCTCGTTTCACCGCATAATAAATAAGAGAGGGCCCTCTGACAGACCCTAGCGGCCTAATCGACTCTAGGAGGCCTAGCGCTTGCTGAGAACGGACGCAAACGTTCAAATGCTTCCAGATTCGTTTACTGTGGCGCGAAGTTTAATTCACTTACGCGCCGTCCAGTGGATTTTAGCGCACCGAAGGTGCCTGAAAACAACGGGCACACTTTGCTTGGGCTTCGCTAGCGCAAATTTTAGATTTCTTGCGCATTACCCATGTTCGTCTGCGGCCTGAGGTGGATAGAATATGTCATTTAATCCCTTCTGCGTAATTCGTATTCCCGAAATTGTTTTGAATGTAAGTTTGACACCTATGTCGGTGTGACTACCAAGTTTCTTACCGCGAAACATTTGGCATGCTGCGCTCAACGATCTTTTTTCAATAGCTAACACGGCAATAATTTTGCAGGCGGTAAAGTTCGGAGTGAGAAATAACCCCTTATAGCATTAACCCTTTAGAGCAAAAGCTATGCTTTGTGAAAGCAAGAATGCCGAACCTAAGGAGTTCTGCGAGACATTGAATTGTGCTAGAAGATACCCAATGAAACAGCTCGCAGGTCCTGAATCGCTCGCCAAGGGGATAGCAGTCTCTAGCGGCAGTTTATTTGAAAACTCCTTGCATGAACGAAACGCCAATGGAAAAGGAGTGGAAAATTGCAAAGCGCACATTACTTATGAAAGCACTAAACGTATCTCAATAACAGCCATGCGCTGTAAAAAGCGTCGGCAGAGACTTCTTCCAGCGTCCTTGTGTTTGCTCAGGTTTTACCAATTCCATTACATGTAAGAGATAAGGAGGGCAATGTCATTACGAGCATGGTTAATATGCGTGTAATTATATACGCGAATAAATCTACACAGGTCTTTACATTGGCCGAAGCGATGAGGATACAATTGATGAAGACATGCAGGAATACGGACGAGCTGAAAATCCACTCAGTAACGATATATGGAATCATAAGAGCCTTACACATGTGAAGTCAATATGGGGGACTTCGGCGTAACAGCAGATTTGCTGAAATGGAAAACGTTTCACCCCGTTTCTGCGTGCCTCATTACTTCGAGAAAATGGGATCCTCGAAAATTGCTATCATGACCTGAATACCCTAAGAAAAGGCACATTAGAGGCTCGAAAAACTACAATCGGATGACCTTCCGGCGATTTAAATATATTTGGTAAGGTAGAAACTTTAGATTTAAGTTAGCGAAAGAGCAAAGCTGGCTCTCGGAAAGGGTACTAAACAGCAAAGAATATTCACATCCCCGTTCGGTAATAGAGAGATGCGTTGATGAGAACAAACCGCGGCATATATTCTTCACAGACTACAAGAAACCACCGATTTCTCCTACATCTCAGCAGTCAAGCATGGTGGCGTAACCTGAGGGAAGAAGAGGAGTTTGTAAAGAGGCTAGAAAAAAATTTTTAGACAAGCGCCACATGAACTTAGCATTTAATAAGGCTAGTTCTAAGGATTGGTTTCATGGAATAATACCGAAAACCTTGCTTTGCAGCAGCCGAAAAATATTGCCCGGCAGCAGCACAGGTGGAACGCCCTGCACTCACTTTCGATATCGAACGGGTGCTCTAAATTACTCTGAAGCGTTCCACTGTTCCGTCCTCGGCAGTCCGTATCGCTTTGGGAATTTATCCCACATGATTTTTAAAAAACTCGACACTGCGCACCTTGCACTTTCTGCAGTTAATGTCTAAATAACGCTATGTGTTCAATCTCCACCAGGGACATGCGCCCCTACCCCATCAGCATGGAGGTTGCTCTCGGCGAGGAGCTGCTGCGGCGAGAGGCCCGAATCCAGGCGCAGGCATTGTACCTACGCCGCCTTGAGGAGATGGTGCTGCGCGAGCAGAGTCTACTGCGCTCCACAGAAATGAGGCTCAGCATCCTGCGTTGCAAAAGCCTGGAGTGGAGACTGGCCAACGAAGATAGGTGAATACGCCAACTCGTTCACGCACTAAGGCGGGGTGCATAACAGGTCAAATAGACATGGCTGCATCCGTGATTGAAGCTATCTTCGCTATTTCTGCAGGAAGTGTAATCAAAGTTAGCAAATCATGCAACTTTCGGTAAATATTTCACAACCATATTCTACTTGAAGCGAACTCTAGTAAAACGCCCTCGTAAACTTGTTTCCGAAGTGTTAGATGTAAGGCGAAACTGTACAACATTTACTACGCAGTATCTCCACATAGCTGAGTTGGATGTAATGAAGCTCCGTTTTTGTACACAATGCCTTCTAGTGCAAATTTAACAACAGTTGCACAGATTGTTGAAAAATCGATAACTTTCTTTCACTTCTCGGTGTTCTCGTTGGGATTATTAGGTAGAATCATTTTTTCTCATGCAACGGTATTCAGAGCGTTTGAACGAAGACTTCAAAAATAATGGGTTTAAAATAATTTATATTCTGGTGAGAACAAACTCTATGCCGCTTCAGGCGTACTATTCAGCAAAATTCTTGTATATAGGCAGCAAATTATTATCAGCAAGAAAACAATTTTATTAACAATTTGTGTGATGTCTGTCCGAACTGAAAATATTTTTTCAGGTGTTTGTGCAATGGCCATTTTATGCAGTTATCACAGACTGTACAATTGTGTATTGAAAGAGAAGGAATTAGTACGTTCTCGTGCTGATGTCTTCTGATCTTCAAGATAGGTGTACGGATTTCTGCTAAATTATGCTTGCTTTTGAATTATTGAATGCCCTTATTATTTGATGTGTAATTCTTCCAAAAAGGTTGAAACTACCCTCTTAACTGCCTGAGAGTCTTTGTTGTGTTTGCTGTTTGGGCGGCGAAAAGCTATCAAAATTGAAAGCCTGGATCCAAAAAAACGCGACATTAAAATTTCCGTAAGTATTGTTACGGACAATTCAAGGAAGAAGTGGGCAATACTGGGCGCATAATACATTATTATACATAAGTGGGCGCATAATACATATGCTAGGTCGCTTGAAACACCTTGAAAATGACTGGTTATCTCTTCCCTATCCCCCCCCCCCCAGCACTGACGTGCGCTGGAGCACCCAAATCCCGTCATGTTTTCAATTAATCAATTTGGAACTAGAGAAGGTTTTCATCAGTGGGCTCAGATTCCAGACCCTCTGAACGCCATGCGGGCGAGCAACATGTTGTTCACAAAGGGTCGTTGCTCCCAAGTTTGAAGTGAAAGCCTTGTCGTACCTGCGACTGACCAACAAGGTGTTTGCGTGTCTGTGCCAATGCTACAGTATTGCAATTTAGTAATGCAACTAATATATCGAAATAATAATAAAACTCTGGAAGTGAAAAAGCGATGTTAAACGCGCTGCCGCATTTATGCTCAAAGATTAGCGTAAGCGTTCCTGTAATTTTTCAAAGCATTTTTCATGAAGCAAAGCATAGTTTTCAAAAAGTCGAACAGCATCTGTTCACACTTGAAACTCACGATGATGGAATGCCATTCCACTTGTGCATCATTAACCGGCCTCGGAACTAACTCTGTACGCATGTTTATTAGGTGGTGCGGGGCTCAAATCGAACTTTTTAACTAAAAACGTGTTTTTAAACTTTATTTCTTTTAGATTCTACATATATGGAAGAAATTCCTTGCCGAGTTCTGTTCTCCTCTTCACAGTACAAAAAAGAATTTTTTTTTTAACAAGATTGGGTGCACTTCAAATAGAAAGCGCCTATGAACGCTGATTCCAGGACGCAGCCGCATAGCGGGCAAGAAACTGAACGCGGAGTGTATCGCCCAAGTTAAAATGTTTAGTTTTCGTGTTGCTTAGACAAAAGGTACCTGCTATGGAAAATCCCGCAGACAGCTAAAATGAAAAAGAGAAAAAAAAGTCGAATATTTGGATGTGGCCATAGCGGATTGGCTAATAAATCAAAAAGAGAAGCCTGTATTGACTGAAACGCAGCACGTCACCTTCGAACGCTGTTCTCGCAGCATTGGGAGTCTGGCTAACTAAACGTACTCTGCAAGTTGTGATAGAATATCGCGCCTAAAAGAAGAGGCATGTCCTGTAAGTAACCAAGAAAGTATTTCTCGAGACCAGGCAAGGGCGCTGGATAGCTGTAAAGCTGATAAAAATACAACAGGAAAATCGAAGCGATCGCCACAGAGCAGTGTCTTCTTGATGAGGACGGCCCAACGTATGCATGAGGCCACTTTGATTTATTTATTTCGGACCAAAATTTGAATACAATGTTACGTAATCCTTCTGGCATTTTTGAGCGTTTGCTTATTTTCCAAAACCATAACAAGTAGGCAATCTAAAATTTCCTAAAGTGTTTTAAATTATTGTCGTTAATGGGGCTTTCTCGCGACCCTAATCCTGGAAGCGAAATAACAATACTGCACGAAATGGATCCCTTACCACGACGCAGACAGGAAGCAAGCAGTAAACGAGAGGGAAGTGCTGAAATTATCCTTGTACCTGTTGCTGACTTCGCCATCTTTAAACAAATTCGTGACAAAAAGTTGTGGTGATGTAAGAATGAAATGGCTGCTATTTCCGACGACCGGTATGAACTTTGAAATATAGCTAGATTAGTACAAGTTATGTCACTGAAAACTAGGAACTGTTCTATCACAAAACATGAAAACTTCCGTATCACAACTCTGGGCACAAAGTTGAGCAAGTTTGTTGGTGCTTAACACGGTCTTAAGTGACAAAGAAATGAAATGGAACTCAGTGGGGAGATGAGGTATGAAGATTACATAAAGCGCAACTGCGGAGTTGAATTCTAATCTTCATACTTTTTATGAGTCAGTAAGCTCATGCCCCCCAAAAAACTGAAAAAACTCTGGTGGCATCGGAGTTCAGGTTGACTGTTTAAGGTCTCGCTGACTGAACATGGATGCCTCTGGCAGGGGAAATTACCGAGCACTGGCGGTTGCACGATTTTCAGAGGTGACTAGAGCAGGCTGCATGTTCAAACAATTTGGAGTTGGCACATTGGCTGGATCAATTTGTGTGGATAGGGGGATAAGATGAGAGCAACGGGATGCACATTGAACGCCTTGATTGAAGGATCACTACCTCTACAACTGGTGGCGGGTGACATGCTACGTGATAATAAATGATTCAGAGACAAGCCTTAACTTTTATTGTAGCTTTGCGTACGCGACAACACAATCTTTAGCATGCTGTAGGAATATAACGCTCGCGTGGACATGCCGGAATAAATACGTTTATTGTCCGCGAATCCCTCCACCCTCCTCCCACATCCTATCTAAATGGACGGGCTAAGTTCTGAGTGTTTATGCTGGGTATCAAATATAATAGACACACCAGTCTTACAGCGATTGACCGAATATTTTCTACGGGATGCGCAGCAGTGTTAAGCTGACTCCGCTTCAATTATATAATTTTATTATCAATAGGAAGGCATTACATTCTTCCATTCTCTTTTACAAGAAAATTAAGGGCTAGCGGCAAAATTCTTGCTCAGAAATCGTTGTCGGTCCCTTGAAGAGTTACGAGGTCCAGTGCTGCCTTTGTTCTTCAGTGTGTTTTTGCAGTCTATACAAATTTTGCTCTGTTGTACGTCTAGTGGCGCAGGTCCAGCACCGAAAGACGCACGTGCGCGTCTGTGATTGGAACAAACGGAAGGGAAACGGCAACATCTTACGTAAGAATATTTTCTTCTTTTTATTCTCTTTCCGTAGTAGTATTCAGCGTTATTGTAAGAGAAACACTGAATGCTGGTAGCACGCTCAGAGCAAAGCAGTTCTGATGTCTGCCTCTCAGATTCTCGTAGCGAATATATGCGGCGGCGGCTGCTAAACATTTCAGATTGGGATTGCTGTGCATCGACGAAACGAATGGCCGATTGCCTGGACGTTTACTGGCTGTAACAGCCCATGTGTGTAATAATATCAATTCCTTATTAGCATGCGCTATAGTTGACGTCAGCGCCAATTCTGGGTGGAACTTACGGCTACCATCTTCTGAACATGGGTTAATTAAAAACAGTAATGAGGAGTATACCTTCGTAGAACACCCACCTGCATACCGGCAATGTCTATAAATGAGAAGGGGCACAGTACTAGTAGTATTAGGCGGGCTAAAGAGGGCCTGAGCAGGAGCACCTACACGCGGCGCTAGACCAATCGAATTACCTGGGAATCGCCAAGATACAACCTGAGGCCATTCGAAATTCTTCCAAAATGTCTTACAGCAGGTAGCCCACGCGTCATCCATGTCTACCCGGGAAGCTTCAGCATGCAGGGCTGTATGTGAGCAGTGTAAATCCCAGTTCGCTCCGAAACTTCCATATTCGATCGTTTTCACAGGACACTACCGATTAAATCTAGTTTTTTATTTCAGATTTGTTTATAATGTTATTGAAATTTCCATAGAAAGGTAGTGTGCATTGAAACTCCACTTTACAGGCTTTTGTAAACATCAACTGTTGTATGAGCAGTGGTGATGCTTTGAATTCGCTGCGAAACTGAATCTGTAATCAAGAGTTCGACGAAACATAGTCCGGTCAGGGAGTGACATAAAGAAAATTATAGGATCACTGACCTAGTCAAGGTTTAATAAAAACGTAATGACGTTTCGGAAGCCCTACGGCTTACTTGTTCAAGATGGGGAAACCTGACATAAAGCATACGTTTATAGCTTCTTTAAAATGAATCGTAATGATCTTGCATAATCAGATGGTAGATTCCCTTGCGTCTGGGTGTGCCATGAATGGTCTCCATCATCAAAGATTCTAGGGACAAACATCTAGAAGCGATCCGTTCTCTGGCAAGCACTCGTGCCTCGTACCAATTGATGGCGTGTCCAGTTTCTTGCACGTGTTCGGCCACAGCGTTTAAAGCACTGTGTTCTTTCGCCACGTCATATTTCTGCTGCTGTATCCGGTTGCACCACTTTTCTGATTCTCCGATATACCTGCGGTCGCAATCTGCGCACGGAATCTTGTACACGACCCCAGGATACTTAATAAGGGGAAGGGAGCTTTCACATTGACAAGCTCGTGCCTAAGTTTGCTCGTTAGAATGTGGGCAACTTGCACGCCGTACTTTCGGAATACCCGACTAAGCGCTTCGGAATTCCCGACCTCAAGTCATATGATAGGTTGAAAAGCAAGAACATGATGCTGCAACTTCTTATGGTTCCGTAGGGACAACACTCGGTTCTGGCATTTAGGCCAATCAGAAAACTCGTGGAGATGTCACGTGAGATAGCGAGACACTCTAAATTACGCAAACTCGGAATACGGGCTGAACAGTCCCGCCTATGCTCCTCGCGAAATCAGGCAGCTCGCCTAAATCTCTGAGTTTACTTGCCACATTCTTTGCGTCAGCGGTACGTCGAACGTATTTGCCGACGCTCTTTCTGGTAACGAAGTCCATGCGATGGGCAATGGATGGCCAATTATCCACTTCACGACAATGGCTGCTGCTAAACGAGCTGATGCTGAGCTGCAACGGTTTCACACGCGCAACACCTCTCTGGTGTTAGAGGCCTTGCTCCCTAACTACGCCGCTACTCTAGTTTGTGATACGTCGACCGGTTGCCCTCGCTCCTAGAGGCCTCCATCATAGCGCCGAGCCCTCTTTGACGCCCTCTAATCTTTGGCTAATTCTGGCGTCCAAGCAACTCAACGCCTCGTCACAGCTCGTTCTGTCTGGCCTCGCACAACGTCGCCGTTTGCTGCTCGTCGGGCACGAGTCAGCTAAGCAAAGTGGATCGACACGCTGCGAGTCTTCTTGGCAACATCTGGTCACCAGTCGCCCCCTTCAGGTATCTGTATGAAGATGTTATCAATCCCCTTCATCCCTTCTGGAACCACCGCTACCTGTTACATGCATTGAGAAGTTGACTAAATGGTTTGAAGCGATGCCTCTTCTGAAGATAACGGCGGAGTCGATTGCAAGAGCACTCATCACACTCTGGAGAAGCCGCAGCGCTGTCCCTTCCACCATTACAAGCGATCGTGGTCGTCAATTCGACTCCACACAATTTGATAGCCTATCTCGGCTCCTCGGCACCAATCACATCAAGCAGCCCTCTTACCAACCTATTTCCAATGGGGCCATTGAGCGTTTTCACTGCCAGTTGAAAGCTTACCAGCTGGCGTCCGCTTTCACTTCAGCGTGGATTGAGCATCTACCCTTCGTCCTGCTAGGTCTCCGCACCACACTTTCCAGTGGCTCTTCTATGTTTGCAGGAGAGCTAACGTCTGGCACCACTCTGTGTCCTTGGCGAATTCTTCTAGCCCTCCCTACCCATGCCTGCTGGCGTCACATCTTACGACGGCGCCTACGTAGTGCGATGAACTCTATCGTTTCACCACGACCTCAGCGCCAGTGTGCTCGTCGTGTCCATGTCCACCCCACCCCCGCCCCGAACTTCAGCGGTGGACTCACGTTTTTGTTGCCCACGACGCCGTACGCCCACCCTTACCGCCACAATACCATGGTCCGTTGCAAGTACTTCGGCGTGCTTCTTTACACATTCTTCTCTATGTCAACGGCTGAGAGGGCATCACCGTCTTTTTACCCTTCCGTTTTTACCCTATCGTAACTTGACAAAAACTAAGCAAAATGAAAAAGAAGAGAGAGGGAGCCCGGAGCAGCAAATCCTTGCCGGGTAAGATTAATGAACAGGAGTCAAACGCCAATATTGTAATTTAGGAAGAAAAGAAGGCGTGTGTATATATATATGTAAACAAAGAAAACAACATCCCATGTGCAATAAATAGATCTATGAAATACAAAAAGGAGAAAGAAGGCATAGAAGAAAGTGTTCATGAGCAGCCTGAAACTGCAAGGGAAGATAGAACAAAAACACGCGAAGCAAAAAACAGAGCGCAAAATAGTGCAACCGAACCAGATAAAAGGGAAAGTAAGAAAGCAATACAAAATTGGTAGAAAGAAGCACAAAAAACTTCTGCAAAAAGCCCAAAATGTATTTAGTGGCCATATGAACAAGAGAAGATAAAGCAAGTACCGTTGATATGAGAGAGAGAAAATAAAATATTGTATAGGACGTTCATACATTTCGCGCCTACTTTTACGGTCGACATTTCATGGTAGTCACTGACCACCACGCTTTTTGCTGGCTCTCTTCTCTGAACAATTCAACCGGGTGGCTCGTGCGCTGGATTCTCCGACTGCATGAATTTCAGTTCACAATAACTTACAAATAAGGCAAGAAACACCTCAATGCCGATGGCCTCTTTCGTTGTCCCCTTGTCTGTGAATCATCTGGTACTTTGGGTTATTCCTTCCTTGCACGTGCAAATTATTCGCCCGAAAAGAATGAGCGCGCCGCATTGATTGTCGCCTTGTTGGCCATCCAAGATTATCTTTAATCCGCCAAGCAAGTGGACAACTACTGTCGCCCACTATTTCATAGGCTCAATGGTACTTCGCTGCTTGGAATTCTTGACTGCGCCATTCACTTGCCAACTTTAAAATGCAGGATGGACAGCTTTACTGGAATAATGACAATCACTTCGGTAAACCGTGGGGGCTAGTTGTTCCCTGTTTTCTTCGCGGTCGTTTCTTGCACGTCTTACACAACGGTTCTACCGCGGTAACCACTGCTACCATGAGACCTACGACGGAATCAGAAGCCGCTTTTTCTGTCTTGGTCTCGCCACTTGCGTTGCCAAGTACGTTGCCTCTTGTTTGACATGTTAGCGCCGCAACGAGCGACGTCACTCTATTTTCATACCTTTTGAAGTTGTAGGCATGGACCTATACGGCGCTCTACCATTGACCGCGGCGGGAAACAGTTGGGTCGTTAAAGCTGTGGATCACCTCACCGAGACATTGTTCTTCGACGAAGAGCCCCTGATCATCTCCTGTCCGAACCCGGCAAGTCTATTCTCAATGCAATCGCGGCCAAAGTTCTTCAGGCCTCAAACATTGTTCATAAAGCAACATCCGCCTACCACCTGCAACCCAGTGGTCTTACCATTGGGTTGCAGGTGGTACCATTGGTCCACCGTACATTGTTCGATATGCTATCCACATACATCCACCCTCATCACAGTAACGGGAATTCCCTGCTTCATTTTGTCAACTTCGCATACAACACTGCCGTTTAAAGCGCGACCCGCTACTCTGTATTTTTCCTGGTCTATGGTCGGCGCCTACAATCTTATCAGAAGCATCGTTCTTGTCTGCATCTGTTTCCTTTAATTCCTTTGACCAGGGTGGCCGCTTTCGTCATAGGGGGGGGGGGGGGGGGGGGAGTGTGAGCCCCCATCTTGAACTTCATCCATGGCTTCACCTCTGAGGAAGAGGGGTAGGGTTCTGTAGCATTCGATCATGATCCGGCAGCTGATGAAGGTGACAGCCTCAGTTCGTCTGCCAAGCACGCGCAGATAGGATCTCGTGGCGGCTGCACTGAATGCGGGCGACGCGCTGTCCTACCGCCTGGCTGAGCGGGGTCTGCCAAATATATTTTTTGAGACTCGACAAGGGGACTTGTCTCTCTGATTCATCTCTACAATGTCATGGGGAAGGCCGTTCGAGTCAGTAGCGGTTCGGAAGGAAATATAGGCAGAGAAGGTTGTGGTTCGAGCGCATGGGCTCGCAACTTGTAACAGATGGTTGATGCGATTGGATATGCGGGCTGCAGCTGTGATCTACAGTGCATGACGAAGGGAAGGACAGGATCTAATACAAAGACATGCTGGCAGTGCGGCGTCTACTGGAGAGCGTTGACTGGCCAGATTTCATTCCGAAAGATGAAACGCTGACATCATATGAGTACAAACAGTAAATGGTTGTAACTGCGATTTAGAGCCATTCTTATGATGCGATGAGACAAGATTGATGCAGGTTTCATTAAGGCGAGGCATATTCGACTCGGGCCTGAAAAGTGTTTTGTTCGCAATTTCTGCATTTGGTGCAGCTCTGCGCATGTGAATTTTCAGAAAGCGTAATGTTTTATTACATGCCGAGATATTAGTTAAATGCGCGTGCCAAGAGAGATCACTTGACACGGTCACACCTAGGTACTTATAAGATTGCAATAGATTTAGTGGCGTATTGGAGATACTGTAAGGGAACAGGTAGGGGTTAGTAATACGACATGAGATATGTATCTATATTTAATGGATTTTAAGGTCATTATCGAAAATCTTTAAGGTATTCCCTTTGGGCTCTCAAACGCGCCATGAGGGCATGAGTGAGGGAGGGTGTAAATAAAGAATTTATATTAACGGGTCGCAGCAAGCCCTTAAGCAGTGTTTACTACGCACAATAGTAGGTTATTTCAATCATCTGTGTGGATATATCTGCTATCATTAGCTATGATATTGGAATAACGAATTTCGTATTGTAGGGTTTGAACGTATATCACATCTTGCATAGGCCGTCGGGAACTTCATCAGTGGGGATGTACTCTGCGATCTCTTGGCTTTCCTTTTTTTTTAGTCTTTTTTCAAGGCAGCTTGAGCAAACGATTGTTTTGCGCTTCGGTATAATATACCCAGCCTGGCGAATTTTAGTGGCAGTGCTTCTCTTTGAACGCGAGAGTTGTAATCATGACATCATTTTTGAGCCGGTCAGCATATTGTGCTTTCAAAGCGATTGATCTCTAAAAGGTTGCCAGAATGCTTTTGACGATTTTTTTTACTAAACCGCGAACTCCTTCTTAGAAGGAGAGCGATTTTTAAATGGCCCAGCACTCTGCAGCTGTATTGACCTTCAACACCGATGCTTAGTGCTATTATTTTTATTACTGTTAGTTTTCTTCCCACTGTTTCGCATACGGTTCAGTTGCGTGAGGCATTTTGTTGCCTATGGAAGGAACGTAAAAGCCCATTACGCTGTCCGAGTAGGACCAAGAAACGGGTGTGCTCGGTCAACGAACGTAAGGCGGCATTGGTATTCAAGATATTTCAGTGCAGCGCGCTCATGGTCAGTTGACAGCTTTGTAATTGATGTAAAAATACAATAAGTCGCCAAATATCCGCCACACTTCTGCGTTTCGTGGTTTTGTGTTAGCAACGTCTTCTTTCCGGCTTTTCTGCTCCAGGATAGTAGACCCGTTCTCAGCACACTATAATATATATATAAATATGTTTATATATATATATATATATATATATATATATATATATATATATATATATATATATATATATATATATATATATATATATATATATTCTGAATCATACAGAATCTCCCTTAAGGCCAAGACGTGCGGACTCTATCTGCCGGTGGTCCGCGTGCCAGCCTAAAATATTAGATGACGGGAAGAAGACTGACGGGTACCCTCAACTTGCCCTTCACAACAACGTCTCACGGCTCATACTGACGTGCTCTCCTATAGCAGCGTCCTGTATGAAGCAGTGTTATTATATAACCGCCAGAAAACGATAGGCCAATGTGCTGTTGCAACCTTGAATACACGGCACTTAACAACCGAAGTTTCAGGAAATATCTTACACTAAACAGCAATCGAAGTAGTTTCGCTATATACGGCGTTGCCGTTTATCAGGTGTTGAGCTTGTGAGCTCATCGCTGGCTCGTAACGCTTTTCATCCCTTTCGGAGGATCCTGCGCAATCGTCACAGAGCAAACTTCCAAGCGGCTTGTTCATTTCCGAAATTCGTCACACTGTTTCGAGCAACCATTCAGAGCTCCTTTTAACTGAAAACGTCTCGGAACAAAATTTAACGAGAGACACCTGGTCAGGCTGCGGCACAAAAAAAAGAAAAAAAAAAAAAACATGCGCATCATCATTCATAAACTTGCCTTTATGGAAGTGTAGCAAGAGATTCGAACGATCAGGAGGCATTGCAATATAGGCAATGCAGGCATTCTATCTTCATATGTCGCAAAAACAAGTGGGACAGGGTTTCAACCACCCCCGCCTCCCTATGAGCGCCAAAGTACTCCCGCTTTTCCCACCGAACCGATGGAGAAAAACAAAGCTTACAGGAATAACGCTCCTCCTCATCATCTAGCCATTATGGCTTTGCTTTTTTACCGCTAGCCTGAAGCTAGAACAGGGACGATAGAGTGAAGGGATGGACTTGCACCCAGCTTCTGTCTTTTCAGAACCAGTGAACCACCCGCTATTCTGACGTTGCGTGTGCCTTGCCACGTTAAAAGGCGAAACTATCGCCGCTGGTCGCTGCGAGGCACAAGAATGACCAATAAAAATCAGTATTTCTGAACTGCTGGCGCACTTCTTGGACGCGGCATCAAAGCTTAGAGGCACTTTCTCTACAGAGTGTATGCATATGCTTGACACTTGAGCAGATTTTAACTAACGCCCGAAATTGCTTGAAGGTAACTGCAGTACGGAGGTTTTTAAGTGTAACGCAGCCTCTTCTCAACTTCATTTCCAGGTACTGCCTACGTTGACAGGATACCAATCCAACTGCGCAAATACGAAAAACAAACGGCAATAACACCTCTTCTTGGGCAACTTTCTGTGTACTTGAAGTGGTGAAAAAATTGCGCCCATCCATGCACACCACAAGAAAGAAGACGTAACACGGCCGCTGTGTCACGTCTTCCTTCTTGTGGTCAGCATAGTTTGGCGGACTTTTTTTTCACCACTTCACGAAAAAAAACGAAACCCTTGGGACGTCCAGTGCTAGGCCGAGCTGCAGCCATTCCCTGAAGTGCGCCTTCATGCAGAAGACAACGGGGAATAAACATCATCGCAACCCTCCGTGAAGTGTGTTTAATTGAGATTCAACGCAAATAAAAAGACGCGTTGGAGAAGTCATGCGGGCATGGCTCTGTCGTTCCAGTTTCGCAACAAGCTCTATATTCCTAATAAGAAGCGGTTCAGGTTTCTCCCGATGGCATGCACTTAAATTGTGCTATTTTACGGATAACGTCAAAGTTAACGTTAAACGATAAAAACTGCATAGAGGTGGTATGTGAGCAGCGTCACCTGACGAAAAATAGCGGAAATAGTGTCGAACAGAATAAAACCACATCTGAACGCCGCCACTCCCGTCGGTTTTATGCGGCATGGAATGCATACTGCTTATATCACCGTTAAAAACGTGTTCGAGTCCCGTGAGGACAATTTTTTCTAAAATTCACGCTTACAAATGAATTGCATCTTTCCTGTACGGTTTGCCCTTTAAGAAGCATTATATGATGTCTTTGACTGCTAATTGCCGCAGAGCCAGCAGTGAACAGAGCCTGGAAGTGACGTTATGAAAACGGTTACAATACGCAATGACGTTTACCGTAATCATTTCCAGCCCTCAATGAGATACGGCTTAGCAACAATTGCCGTTCAACACGCAGTAAGGAGAACGAAGTTGCGCGACCCTACGGTTTAGATGGTTTAGATGGTTTCTCCTACGGCACCTGGACATTCCCTATCAGTGCAGCACTCATTAGCTGCAATGTCTTGTTCGCAAAATAAGTATCTTTCCGCATCACCTATGCAAAATTCCAACAAGTCAGACGAGGCTCATGATGCAGATATGGGAGAGACAGATACGCGAATTCTAAAACGCAGTGGATCCCCGTTGTCAAACCCGTCATCGCCTCGCCCACAAGAAAAATCAAAAAAGCAACAGCTAGGCTCTAAACCAAAGGAAAACATTTTGGGGCAGGCTGTTGCTGCTGCCCGGATTACATAACCATAGGAAAGTTAAAAGTTCTTCAGTGGAACTGTAGATCTCTTCTTTCAGCTACTACAGATTTAGTTTATCTTTCTTTAAAACATAATCCAGTAGTAATCGTTTTACAAGAAACTTGGCTTACAACTGAAAAACATTTTCACTTACAAAATTATCAATCATTCCGACAAGATCGCCAGTCAAGAGGTGGTGGGTTACTAATTCTAATTTCTTGAAAATTTTGTCATAGGGCTAAGATTTCTTTTCAATATTCTAGTCTAGATTCTGAATTATTGGCCCTATATTTTGAAATTCCAGGGTTCAGTCCGTTTACAATAGCGAATGTTTATTTCCCTCATGGTGTTCAGGACACCAGATCTCTAGACCACCTACTAGTTAATTGTCAAAATTCGGTTATTTTGGCTGGAGATTTTAATTCGCACCATGTATCGTGGGGTTACAAGACGGATTCCTGCGGCAAGCGTCTGTGAGATCGGCTTTCAGACAATAACCTTCACTGCATGAATTCTGGCTTACCAACTTTTGTACGTGCTCACAGTCAATCTGTGATAGATTTAACTTTTTCCGGCACTAGTGTTTCTATACTAAGTAATGTATACGTGCGCAAAAAGACGAGACAAAGAGGAGAAGTGGACAACGACGGTATACATTACTGTCCATCATGGTTCATCAACTCGCCCAATCAGCCGTTCTTCTACATTTCTATACTAAATTGGTCGACAATTGATGGGGGCACCTCTAGCGACCATATACCTATTGTTTTTGAGGTTAACTGCCGCCTAACTCTGCCGATATCTCAGTTGAGATCATACGTAAATTATAACCAGTTTCACTCATTTTTGATTTCGTCTCTTGAGTCAGTGGTTGAGGCTACGGAAGAGGTAAAATCGCAAACATTATGCCAGGCTATTGCATCCTGTCGTAAGAAGTGTGAATTCTTAGTACGTGCATCTAAAGGCAATACACAAACAAAATGGTGGAATGCAGATTATTCGCGCGATTATAGAAGAAGAAAGGCTGCATGGAAGAAGCTCCTTCACAACCAGTGCCCCGAAAATTGGCATGATTATAAATTTTTTGCAGCTGCATTTAAACGCACAGTCGCACAAGCGAAAGATAATTATGATACTGAGTATTTCAATTACCTTTCACAATCTAATAACTGACGTGCACTTTCCAGGTTTTTAAAATCGCGGAAAAATATTCCTGTCTCAGAAAATTTACCCTCATGTGTTTCGACTCCTAACGAAGCTCTTAGAAAGGTAGAAAACATCGCTAAAGGTTTAGAAAAGCGTTTTTTGTCAACACTTCCCAAATACCCTATGTTTGTAGGCCCAGTATATACGGTTAAGGATGTCCCTAAAATTACTTTTCCTCAGCTTTCTTCGATTGTAATGACGTTGCCAACTGCTGCGCCTGGCCCTGATGGAGTAACGTCAAAAATGTTAAAGATCCTCTTTGAAGTGTCTCCAAATTCCTTGTTAGAATTGGTAAATTACTCAATTATTCATTCTTGGATACCTGGTGACTGGAAACTAGCCAAAGTGATTCCTTTACGGGAACACAATGGTGGTGCCTATACTTTGGAAAATATCAGACCAATATCTTTAACATCAAACTTGGTAAAATAAATTGAAAGGGTCGTACTCAAACGGATTACCGAGTTTTTCGAACAAAAACATATTCTTAGTCCCTGTAAAATTGGATTTCGAGCAAAATTTTCAATATGGAATGCACATACCGACCTTGAGAGTCGAGTTCTTCTTGCGCGGCGCAAAAAAATGCATGCTGCATTGGTGACTCTAGATATAGAGAAGGCTTATGATAGTGTAGAGCCCCGAATTTTATTGCACAGATTAGAATCGCTATGTTTTCCACAATACTTAATTGATTGGATATCTACATTCCTACAAAAACAGACAATTTTACTGTTCATTGAATGGAGTGCATTCTGGCAAATATCAACAAACCAGAGGTGTCCCTCAAGGAGCAGTTCTCTCGCCCGTGCTCTTTAACATTTTAATGAGTTTAATTCCCACTCATCAGGAGGTTCGCACGTATGTCTATGCGGATGACATCGCATTCTTTACGGCTGCACCTGACATTCAATCCCTCAACAGGCGCCTGCAATCGTACCTAAGCTCCCTTCAAAATTGGTTATGTGACTTAAGATTTAAATTAAATGTTAAAAAGTGCGCGTTCCTTGTTTTCCAAATTCAGGATCCGGTAAATCTTGCTCTAATATTTAAGCAGGAAATGATTCCTCAAGTTAAGTCTTTGAAATATCTAGGGGTGATTTACGATGACCATCTGGCATGGAGGGATCACATTGAACATGTTGTAGCGAAGGGGGCACGTGCTGTGGGTATGTTGCGCAGGTTAAGCAATCCAAGGTCTGGGAGGCGGCGAGACGCACTTTTAATGATTTATGTTATGTATGTCCGCCCAATTATAGAATTTGGATCTGTGTTATTTTATGGTTCACCTGCTTACAAAATTCGTCCGCTTGTTCTTTTAGAGCGGGAAGCGCTTAGATTATGCCTTCGGCTCCCAAAATTTGTGACTAATAATGTATTATACCTTGAAGCCCGAATACTACCCTTGTTAACTAGATTACAATTCTTGACTGTCCAGACGTATCTGAAAATATATGAATCACAATTCCACCGCTCCATATCAATTTTTTATTGCGAGCCAGACTCCTGTTTTGGAGTCGGA
This sequence comes from Amblyomma maculatum, assembly GCF_055883805.1. Lineage (NCBI taxonomy): Eukaryota > Metazoa > Arthropoda > Arachnida > Ixodida > Ixodidae > Amblyomma > Amblyomma maculatum. The sequence goes on from NC_139350.1 coordinate 10,552,475, forward strand.
TGGCCTCGGTTTCATACCCCGCAGGTAATTCTAGTGAAAAATCTGTTACAACATTTGCACGTAGTCCTCTCTAACATCCTTCCAAGAAAAGTAAGTGCATCGTCGGTTCAAATTGTCTATGATGACATTTTCCCAAATAATGCAAAACACTTATCACCTCACATTTTAAATGGATTATTAGAAGATCATTTACAAAGTCTTCCCGTTAGCATAACGATAGCAACGGATGCTTCTCAATTTAATGAAAAAGCCGGCGTTGGAATATACTGTCCGCTTTTAGACTGGGCTTTTTCAGTCCGTCTTCCGGATTTTACTTCAATTTTCCAGGCGGAGTTGCTGGCGGTGGTGCTTGCTCTGCGCAAACTAGACCCAACGTACTCAACAGTGGCTGTAATTACAGACACTTATTCCTTTGCTTGTCACTTTCTTCGAATATGGACTCGCCAATTTTAAACACCTTTCTTTCATTGCTCCCATCACATTTGAGCCTCATTCATATAGTGTGGGTACCAGGACACAGCAATGTGACAGCCAATGAGGTTGCAGACAGACTAGCCAAAGATTCTCTGAACGGCCCTGTATTGCCCATCCTCCCGGCAACAGCAGCACGATTTCGGCGGCGTGCCTTATTAAGCACGCAGTCTGGATCTATTTTATCCTCGGATGACTACCTGCACCTCAAGTATTCCTTGAATAGGAAATCATGTCAATCAAGACAGACTGAGGTCTCTCTAACCAGGCTACGCTGTCGTATTCCGCCCCTAAATTTCTACATGCACAGGTCTGGTTTGGCGCTTTCTCCTGTCTGTGCATTCTGCGGAGAACCGGAAACAATAGATCATTTCTTGATATTTTGCCGTCGTTTTACCATGATGAGAAAACGGTACTTAGAGAAGCCGATACAACAGCTGGGTCTTAATTTGAGCAGCCAAATTTTATTATCGTTCGGTGCCACCATGCTTGGGTACAGCCACAGGTATGTTTTTAACGCCATTCAAAACTTCTTAATAGAAACAAAACGTCTACCTTGCTAATATGCTTTGAAGTTTTAATCTGTACATATAAATCTTACTATTCCCCTACTGCGTGCGTTAGTATTTACTCTTTTATATTTTGGTTTACCATATTTACATTTCCTTTTCTATTCCCTAGCATTTTTTTTGTTTTTCCGATGTAGTTATACATCTCAAAATCTAATATCTCTGCACCCCAATTCTTGGCCGATCCCCCTGTGTGGGTATGTGCCATCACATTAGAGGAGAACAACAACAACAACAATTACGCAGAGTGGGTGAGGCAGATAACTAGATATAGTGACATTCTAGTCGCAATCAAGAAATGGGCGTGTACAGGGGACGTATTACGACAGAGGGCAACTGATGGTCATTTTGCGTCAGAGAGTGGATTCCTATGGAAGGAAAGCGTTGCAGGGGGAGGCAGAAAATTACGTGTGAAGATTAAGAAGTTCGCTGGGGTCATGTGGATGCAGCTAGTACAGTACCGAGTTAATGGAAGGATGCAGGACACCTTCGCCCTACCGGGGATTTGTTCTGGCGGATGATTGGGATTTATAGGTTTTATGGTCCCAAATCGACTTAGGCTGTTCTAAAAAATTGGACGAACCTGCATTGGGATAACACGCCCGCATTCACTAAGGCACCTCCACTCGACGCCCCACCTCCATTCCGTTTAGTGGAGCAAACAGCCGCTCCTCCACTCCAGGGCTGATTCGGATTTAATAACGCACTTCAGCGTTCGCTCCGACAAGATCTCCTCGACAATATCTGCTCCACTCGAAGCAGCGCAAGTGGCGTATGGGAACGAGTAAAGGTGATCTTTTTGTCCTAAAATGAGTGCTTAAGTGTGTAACACTCTCAGTCTTTCATGTCGAGTCTTCTAAAACACTTTCTCAAGAACCCTCGACTTTAACAGCGTAGTGGAACTTGTTTTGCAGGCTGGATGAAAAAGGCGGTGATGAAAAGTGACAGAAAACTCTTTTGCATCTGGCAAGAGCCGCTGCTGCAGAGTTTACGCAGAACATAACGCAGTATTCGAGAAAGAATGTGAATATTTTGTTGATTTGTTTAGAGAAATATATACGTTCAACCTCTAACGCCTTGCCTTCTCTTTTGGACAGTTTTGACACACATGAAAGTACAATGCAGAAAAGCATAAACGCCGTCAACTCCTACGAGTATGGCTCTGGCCTTCAGACACCTTGAGTGTAGCTAGAGGGCGAGCGGTGAAAACATGCGCTTTGCTTCGCAGCGCATTGCAGCGCATACGCACTGAATTCGACAGTGTAGAAGCAAATGCTGGCTGTGGGTTCCAAACAATTTAGAATCGCAATAGAAACCGTGTATAAAAAGCCATGCTCTCTGCCGACTGCGGATATCCTTCGGTAGAACGCGTTCCCTCGATAGCGGCGCGTGTCCGAAGGTAATACTACCTACCCTCAGGCGACAGGAATACCTTTAATGCTCGGAGTAAAGCAAAGATGTGCGCACAGATCCACTGCACCTCTGAAGCCCATACCTTACTCCATTCAACACGCTGTTCCTCCGGATGTTCGCCGTCTGCGGAAGCCACCGTGCAGGGCGAGCACCGAAAGAAGCGCGCCGCCGCCGCTGCCGCTGAGTCCCGCCACGGGCGAGCTTAAATTCAGCAGTTAAAAAACCGCTATAACGAAGTCCACACAGCCAGCGAACGGTGACTAGTCCCCCGTGTTTACAAGTAGAGTGGCGGTCTAGGAGCGGTCAAGGTCGCGTCGTTCGGTTCCGAAATTCTAAAGAAATTGTCGAGAGATTCTCTGTAAGAGGAGGAACGGTTTCTCCTTTCAGATGCTCCCTGAGAGACCAACAGTTGATCCTCGAAATTGATCATAAGTAGAGTGCATGCTGCTCCCTTAGGGACCAACAGCGACCCTCCGAAATGATCTGTGGGACTGCGGATATTGCTCCCGTGGGATTAACTGTTTATTCTCAGGAATGATCGTCCGCAGAGCAAATATTACTCCCTTAAGAGTTACTGTTCATCCGTACGAACGAATTTCAAAAGTGTGACTATAAAAACTCTGAGACCAACTTTTTTATCCGCAGGAAGGTTACCCTCACACGCCATGGACATGCTTGCTCCGGAAGACTGCGCTTCAATCAGCGCTGCATGAATGTGTGTACGAACGTAAAACTAGATAGCTCAATTTCAGTTGAGGAAAATCTTTTTTATCTCAGTTATCATCTCGGCCAAGTCTGCATTGGGTTGGAGTGGGACTGGAGATTAAAAAGGAAGGAGGAGAAGAACATGGCAATATTACAGTGTATGGTATGAGTTGAAATGTTGTTTACATTGCAGAATTCCCACACTGAAATACTAACTACAAACAAAACAACGCTTAGGCAGTATGTAGAAAACTAGTTGATGCCAGAGTCACATGACAAGGTTGTTTTAGGAATCTAAACGAACATCACTGACTCCAGGGATATACCACACAGTCAGCATTCCTAATAAAAGCAAAAAGGAAGCAGATAATGAAGTTTGCAAACTCTTAACATTATCTCCGGTAAGACGAAGTACACCGTCAATCCTACAAGACCATGTACTCAAGGTATTTATTGAGAATTAACCATTGTTGAACAGCACATATTGTTTCTTCGGAGGAGGCCTTTACATCGTCAGTGTGCCAGGCAGGCATTTCCATTCCGATGGCCTCTTAAAAAATTATAGAGTGAAGTGTACGCATCATGTAAAGAAACATTTTATTGGACTCGATGTTTCGACCAATAAAATGTCTCTTGAAATAAATGAAGCTTACACTTCGCTATATGTATATATATATATATATATATATATATATATATATATATATATATATATATATATATTGATATTTATATATATATATTTATATATATATATATATATGTATATATAAACTTGAAGTAGGTGACACACGGTGAAAAAAACAATACTTTAATCCGACGTTTCGGCCGGGGTCCGGCCTTTGTCAAGGAATGTACATTCCTTGACAAAGACCGGACCCCGGCCGAAACGTCAGATTAAAGTATTGTTTTTTTCACCGTGTGTCACCTACTTCAAGTTTATGACCTAAAGGACCCATTCGAGCTTCAACCCCCTCCCTATGCAATATATATATATATATATATATATATAATATATATATATATATATATATACTGTTGCGTACTTGTTCTCAGGCAGAGCACGGAGGAGGAAAGAAGGAAGAGGAAGAAGTGTGCGCGCCCGTTCGGCCTTTGTTTTGTGGCACCTGTGTTGCTCCCCGCTAGCCGTGTGTACCTGGCGTACTGAACCGGCTATAACGTCTCGGTCGCGCCGCTAAGGGCGTAACATTGGAATTGAAGTGCTGAGTAATGATCTATAGCGCTACATGCAGCACCGATACAATTCGAGCCTCGTCAGAATCGTCGGCTTGCGGGCCTCGCACCCCAAACCAGCGCCATGTAATCGGTCAATGAACCGCAAGCAGCCAGTGGCGACCCGGTGATTCAGGCTGAAGTCCGGCCTGCGGACGCAGCGAACAGTTCCTCGCATCACTATCGTGAGACTCGGACTTTCGCTGGAGCGGCAGCCGAGGACGTCGACGAGTGCTTGACCCATTACCAACGGTTGAGCAGCTACAATCGATGGAACGCTGCCGCTCATATTGCAAACGTGGTTTTCATCCTAACAGATAACGCTCTTGTTTGGTTCGAAAAGCACGAAGACTCTCTTACCACCTGGGACCGTTTCGTTACCGAATGGCGCCAGTGCTTTGGCGACTGCCTTGCACGGAGGAACCGGGCTGAACACACGCTTGCGCAGAGAGCTCAGCTACCTGGGGTAACATGCACAACTTACATAGGGGAGGCCTTGAAGGTATGCAGAACAGCAAGCGCTAATATGACCGAGGAAGATAAAGTGGGACATCTTCTGAAGGGCATCGCAGATGATGTTTATAATTTTCTAATTGCCAAAGGTGACCTGAAAGCCGTCTGTGATGTAATTCGGCACGTTCGCAAATTCGAGACATTGAAGACTCTCCTTGGATATGGCCCCCACCTTCGTAAGAATATCCCCAGACCGATGGACCGCGCAGCCGCCCTCCTGCTTCCGACCGAAGTTTCTCACCACCTCCTGACTCTGCTGCACGCCGCTGTCTGTCGCCACAGCCAAGGCAGTGGTCGCCATCGCCATTGCCGGAAAACTAGTCAGCTGTCCGCTGGAGGTCAGGCCGCTGGAGACTGTCTGCTTCCTGTAGAAATTCCTCCATCTGTTGTTATGTTAAAGAACATTGTCTATGTGCTTGTGGATAGTGTAGCGACAATGGTTTTAGTGGATGCCGGGGCAACCATTTCAATATTAAGTTTATCGTTTAATTAATAAGCTGTGGGGACACAAAGGTATGTTTGTTTGGGACAGAAATGTGAATTTTCATGGCGCGGGTGGTAAGGTTTTGTGTCCCCTGGGAATGTGTAATGCTTCGGTGTCTCTGGGTGGAACGGTATTCGCAGCGGTGTTTGCAGTGCTTCCGTGATGCACGCATGACATAATTCTAGGTATTGACTTTTTGAGAATGTGTGGATCTACGGTCGACTGCCGCACTGGGGAACTCTGCGTTGATGTTTCCATTTTTTCTTGACTTTTGGAGGAGCCGCACGTGCGTGAGGATGTGTACGGCGTAACCGAGGATACCAATGTGCCAGCCCTGTCTATGGCGTGCGTCCTAGTTTTGTGCCCCAGCCGTGCCTCCGACACAAGCTTCGACGCTACAGTGGCGCCGCTTCATTCTAACTGTGCAAAGAAATACATTCTGCTTCCTCATTGCCTACTGTCGTTGGTCATGGGCTGCTCACGGCTCCGGGATATCAATTGTTCTTCGCAACCTTTAGTTTTGCCTGTGAATATGAAGATTGCGACGAGCAGCCAAGACGACGCTCCGCCGGTGGCTTTGGTTACTGATGCACCTGGCGAAAGTGCTTCCGCTCCAGCCCCTGACTCACCACTGCATCGGATGATCAGCCGCTCTCTAACCAGTGAGCATCGTGACGCTTTGGAGGCCTTAATGGTCAAGTATTTTTCCATCTTAGATTTTTCGGAGCCCAGCGGTTCTCGGTACATTTAGGTGACACGCACCCGGCATCGCATTGACACAGGCTACTCACACCAAATTGGACAGAAGCCGTACAGAGTGTCGCCAATGAAACGCCAGGTCATCAGTGAGCAGGTTCGGGATATGCTGGAAAAGGGTGATATTCAAGAGTCAAGCAATCCCTGGGCCGACCCTGTAATTCTGGTGAAGAAAGATGCTGCATGGCGCTTTTGCGTCTACTATCGCCGCCTGAATGCTGCAACAAAGAAATACGTGTATCCCCTTCCCCAGATCGATGGCTCCATAGATTGTCTGTTCTGTGCATTATACGTTTCATCCGTCGATCCGCGATCGGGATATTGACAAATCCCTATGCACCCTGACAAGGACAATGCGGCTTTTATCACAGGCGATGCCCTGTTTGAATTTTTAAAGCCATTCGGGCCTTGCAATGCTCCTGCAACTTTCGAGAGATTTATGAAGGCGATCCTACGTGGACCAAAATGGAAGTTATATATGTGCAAACCCGATGATGTCGTCATTTTTGGCCGGACATTCAATGAGTATAATGAACGCTTCGCTCTCGTGCTGGACTGCTTCAAAAACGGCGGTCTAGTACTTAGTTCGAAGACGTGTCGCTTTGGTGAGCGTCGGATTTTGGTAGTAGGACACCTGGTCGATTGTGAAGGCGTCCGACCTGACCCTCAAAAGACCGCGGCCGTTGCATCGTTTCCAACACCTCAGAACGTGAAGGAACTTCGAAGTTTCCTAAGACTATGCTCATATTTTCGCTGCTTCATTCCCCGTTTTGCTGACATCGCTAACCCGCTCACGTGCCTTCTCCACAAAGACGCTTCCTTCGAATGGACATCAGAGTGTGACTCTTCTTTTCGCCAGCTCAAGTTTTTACTAACATCACATCCGATTCTACGGCATTTCAACCCAATGGAACTGCACACGGATGGCAGTGGTGTTGGCATTGGTGCTGTGCTGATTCAGCATTGCGGCGACAAAGAACATGTTATTGCTTACGCCAGTGGTTGCTTAAGCAAACCTGAAAGCAATTACACAATCACTGAGCAGGAATCCCTCGCTGTAGTTTTCGCCGTTCAGCGGTTTCGTTGCTATGTTTACGGGCGACCCTTCTCTGTAGTTACTGATGATAATTCCCTGTGCTTTCTAATAAACCTCCGTGACCCTTCTGGCTGTCTTGCACGGTGGTCAATCCGTTTACAAGATTTCGGGTACGCAGTTTTGTACGATAGTGGACGACGGCTCGCTGACACGGACTTCCTCTCATGTTTACCGTTTCCCACGACGGAATGTGACGCGAACAGTTTTGATCATTACATTGCTGCGGTTGTACCTCCGTTCCCCGATACCGCTATGTTCCGCACTGAGCACAGGAAGGACGAGAATCTGCAACCATTCTTTACCGCTGCAGGGGACCCTACAGCTTCGAGTCCCTATTGTATACGAGGTGGTCTTTTGTACAAAAAGGACTGTTCTGCCACTGGTCTCCGCTACCTTCTGGTGGTGCCCGTCAGCCTACGGTCCTCTGTTTTGCGAGTTTGCGAGTCCTCTGTTTTGCGAGTGTTTTGCGACCCCACTTTGGGACAACCGGAATCTGCGCAGACGCTCTATCGCAATCAAGAACGTTTCTACAGGCCACGGATTCGTGAAACCACTGCGAAGTATGTGGCTACTGTGCTCAGTCTGTGAGGCACGTACGCCCCAGCGGCAGTCTTCCTGGTCTCCTTCATCCTGTGACGCCTACAAGATCCCCTTTTGAGAAGGTCGGGGTAGACCTCTTGGGACCCTTTCCCAAATCTCATTCTTGCAACCACTGGATCGTCATCTGCACTGATTACCACACTAGTTACTCTAAGACGGCAGCCCTTCCATCGGCTACTGCACACCAAGTCTCCCTATTGCTGCTGCACTCTGTTATACTGCGCCATGGGCCTTCCCGAGTGTTGATCAGCGACCGAGGTCGTCAGGCCACCGCGGATGTTGTCGAAGAACTCCTTTGTTTGTGCCAAACGCATTTCGGACATTCTACGCCTTATCACCCGCAAACAAATTGGTTGACCGAGTGAACCATTTTGGACACTCACCAACATGCTTTTAATGTAGGTTGCCGCCGACCACAAGAACTCGGACTCTGTGCTAGAATTTATAACATACACGTACAATACCGCCCAATAGGAAGTCACAGTCCTTTCTTTCTCCTCTATGTCCGGTCTCCTCGACACACCCTCGACACCATCCTCCTGTTCTCCAGAGACGATCCTGGGATTGCTGAGATCCTCTGCCGGGCTGAAGAGGCCCGCCGGATAGCCCGCCTGAGAACTCGCGCCTAACAAAAGCGCTCAAAAACTCCCTAAGACGACCACCATCGCCCCGTCACCTACCTCCCTGTCGAGACGGACTGGCTTTGGCGTGCACTAAGGAAGCGTGGCTTAAGTCAGAAACTGCTCGCGCACGATGTCAGTCCCTATGTTATCCTCGAGAAAATTAGTGACCTCATTATCGGATTGCGCGCCTTACCAAAAGTGGCCGACGTTCTTCACGAACTGAGTTTGCTCGCGTCGCGCGTCTTAAACACTGTCATCCTCGTTCTGACGATTGACTCGCCCGGAGGGCTTCGTCTGCGACGGGGGAAGTGTTATCGAATTGTTCTCAAGCAGAGCACGGAGGAGGGAAGAAGGAAGAGGAAGAAGTGTGCGCACCCGTTCGCCCTTTGTCTTGTAGCACCTGTGTTGCTCCCCGCCGGCCGTGTGTACCTGCCGTACTGAACCGGCTAGAACGTCTCGGTCGCAGCGCTGAGGGCGTAACAATATATATATATATATATATATATATATATATATATATATATATATATATATATATATATATATGTGTGTGTGTGTGTGTTGCAGCTCAAAAGTGATGTATTTCCACGATACAAAGTTATCGATACGTGATGAAAGGTTTGCCAGTCGCGTGGTAAGTGAATTTTTAAAGCTTCCAACTTTGCGATCCATTACAATAAAAAGACAAAAACCGGAGATCTTGACGTCATACAACTACTTATCTCGACAGAACTGCCAGGCAATGTCAACTCTGTTACACAAGTGGAACCTAAGACTAAGATAAGAGTCCAGCCTTCCAGATTATTTTGACTCCATTAAGACACGCAGTCACCCTACTGCGCAGGTGCATTCGCACGGCTTTTCATCTATGTCACCCATGGCACCTAGGATGGGCAGCATATATGTCGGTTCTGCAGACACCGTGTCTCCGTCAGGCGGTAGCTGAAAGGTGGCATTGCGGTACACTGTGTTCGGTGATTTCTGTGACCTCACTTGTTTTCAGATTACTTGCCTTAGCGTTTGCTTACGTTAATCTTGTGTAGGAGGTCAGCACTAATATTTTTCGCTGAGGTTGTCGGCAGCTGAGCTACGCTGTACTAAGCGCCCTGAACGCAGGGCGGAAGGCAAGGACAGTGTAACATACATGTGTCATATAGCACGTTAAACAATCAGAACAACGTCAAGCAAAACGTGCTGGCAAAGCGGCCTTTCCTCAGTGAGAAGCCTGAGAACGCTTGGCGTCACTTCTTTCGCGACTGCAAAATTCGTGCCTGAAATACAACTCTTCGTAAAGTCAATTTCTACCCATCTGATTCAAAATAATCAGAGTAAAACCAAACAAAACTATGCCAAACGGAGCTTTCGCCTCAATATTTGGCTTCGCCACGTAAATGGCGAGCGTTATTTTAAGTATGTCGAATGAGTACCACGTCACGTGGTACTTTTCGACTGCGTGCTAATCAGCACGTGTGAGATAACACAGGTACACGTTAAGTAATAAGTAATTAGCATAGAAGGAAAGTGAACGTGCCCCAACGAGGATCATCGAAGGAGCAGCAAACGAGACCCTTTAACGCTGCTTCTTCACAATTCGCGGCGCCTAAGTGAGCCCCAGTTTTTTTAAACGTCTTTTTCGTCTTCGCGGCGAAATATGGTGCAATAGCTTCGTTCCAGTTACCCGAGGAATCTCGTTATCGATGGCTGCCTTTCGCGGCTAGAGCTAAAGGACAGAGCAAGGAAAGGACTCGGCTGCAAATGTCCTGTAAAGGAAACTCTTAAACCAAAGGTGTCGTCAGGCTCTCACGATGTCGTGGGTAATCCTTCGGGTCCTACTCGCAAGACATCGCGGAATTTAGTACATGACTGATGATTCACCACCGCCTACATTGATTATTTGCGATGTAATGAAAATGATTTGGTTCCTTTGGCTAAAGGGCCTCCTTCGAAGGTGATCTCGTACTCGAGTTGCATCCGACAGTAGTGTGCTCACTAGGTTCAACTCCATGCGCTTTGTTCATTTAGTCGCCGCTTTTCATCCAGTCAACGCAGCCATATATTCCCGCATACAAATACAAAGCCATTCATGTAGACAAGTATGAAAACGAGCAAACCTCAGTCTGCTCCTGATATATATTAGATTTAGACTAAATATGCACTTCTTTCTCGAGGTTTCTGCATGCGCTTTTAGGCTTGCAGCGACTGGACAACATATTCCTCGGTTGCTGTTCTTTAGAGTGTCCTGATAACGCAATCACGTGGCTAGATAGTTGTGCACTTAATACCAGTGGAAATGCTACCATGGCAGCTGGTTATACATAGGAAACGCAAGCAATATTGATTTTTTACATCATCTTCATCATCAGCAGCAACAGCCTGATTATAACCACTGCAGGGCGAAGGCCTCTCCCATATTTCTCCACTTAACCCTGTTCTGTGCTAGCTGCATCCACTTGACCCCTGCGAACTTCTTAATCTCATCCACCCACCTAACTTTCTGCCGCCCCCTGCTACGCTTTCCTTCCCTTGGAATCCAGTTTGTTACCCTCAGCGACCATCGGTTATCCTCTCTTCGCACTACATGTCCTGCCCATGTCCATTTCTTCTTCTTATTCTACTGGAATGTCGGTAACTTGGGTTATTTCTCTGACCCACTCTGCACGCTTTCTATCTCTTAATGTTACCCCTACGGTTCCAAAACCCTATTGGTTCGCCTCAACTTGAGTAGAACTCTCTTGGTTAGCCTCCACATTTCAGCCCCTATGGTGAGTACAGGCAAGATGCAACTGTTGTATACTTTCCTCTTGAGCGATACCGGTAAGCTGCTAGTCATAATCTGCGAGTGCTTGCCAAATGCGCTCCATCCCAATCTTATTATTCTTGTTGTTTCCTTTTCATGGCCCGGATGTGCGGTTACTACCTGTCCAAAGTAGACATATTCGCCTACTACTTCCAGTATTTCGCTACCTAAGGTAAACTGCTGTTCCTTCCCGAGGCTGTTGAACATTACCTTAGTCTTCTGCGTATTGATTTTCAAGCCTACCTTTCTACTTTTCCTGTCTAGGTCATCAATCATTATCTGCAGTTCATCCACCGAGTTGCTTAGCAAGGCAATGTCACCAGCAAAACGCAGATTACTGAGGTATTCTCCATCTACCCTTATCCCTAACTGCTCCCATTCCAAGTCTCTGAATACTTCCTCTAAACAAGCTGTGAATAGTACTGGGGGATTGTGTCTCCTTGCCTAACACCTTTCTTTATGGGAATTTTGTTGCTTTCTTTATGCAGAACTTTGGTTGCTGTGCAACCACTATATATGTCTTCCAGCACTTTCACGTACGGCTCGTCGACCCCCTGATTTCGCAATGCCTGCATCACCGCCGAAGTTTCAACTGAATCAAATGCTTTTTCGTAATCAATGAATGCTATGTATAAGGGCTGGTTGTATTCCGAGCATTTTTCTATCACCTGATTGATGGTATGGATATGATCGATAGTAGAGTACCGTTTCCGAAACCCTGCTTGATTCTTTGCTTGATTGCAGTCTAAGGTTGTCATGATTCTATTAGCGATTACCTTAGTAAATACCTTATACGTAACAGACAGTAAGCTGATTGGTCTGTAATTTGTAAGGTCCTTAGAGTCCCCTTTCTTGTGAATGAGGATAATGTTTGCATTCTTCCGTGGTTCCGGTGCCGTCGATGACACCGGGCACTGCGTATACATGGTGGCCAGTTTTTCTAGCACGATATCCCCCCGTCCTTCCGCAAATCTGTAATTATCTGATCCTCTCCAGCTGATTTCCCCCTTTTCATAGTTTCTAGTGCTTTCTTGACCTCGTCCTTTGTCACTGGTGGAACGTCTGACTGTTTTTCCCTACCGCCAATTTCATTACGGTCCTGACTACTTTGGCTACTGTAGAGATCTGTATAGAACTCCTCGGCTATTTTGACTATCTTTTCCATATTAGTGATGACGTTTCCAGCCTTGTCCCTTATCGCATACATCTGGTTTTTGCTTATGCTCAATTTCGTCTTTGCCGCTTTAAGGCTTCCCCCGTTCTTTACAGCATGCTCAATTTTCTCCATGTTATACTTATCTATATCGGCCACCTTGCGCTTATTGATTAGCTTTGATATCTCGGCTAATTAGATCTGGTCTGTTGGATTGGGAGCTTTCATACTCAGGTGTTTCTTAATCAAATCTTTCGTCTCCTTAGACAGCCTACCGGTATTCTCTAACTATCCTACCGCCTACTTCTACCGCGCACTCAGTAATGATTTCTCTGAAATTATTGTTCCTTGCCTCTAGGGTAATGTAGCCATCCTCAGTTAGAGCTGAATACCTATTCTGTAGCGAGATCCTGAGCCCTTCTGCCCTCCCCCTCACCGCTAATTCGTTTGTGGGTTTCGTTCTTACTAATCTGTTGCGTTCTTTTTTCAGTTTTAGGCTAATTCGGGACCTCACCATCCTGTGGTCACTGCATTGCACTTTCCCGATTACCTCTACATCTTGAATAATGGCGGGGGTTGAACACATAATGAAGTCGATTTCATTTCTAGTCTCCCCGTTAGGACTTTTCCATGTCAATTTCCGGTTCTTCCGTTTGCTGAAGAAGGTATTCATGATTCTTAAGCTATTATGCTCTGCAAACTCAACTAGTAACTCCCCCCTGTTATTCCTAGAACCAATGCCATAGTAACCTACTGCCTTGTCTCCTGCCTGTTTTTTCCCTACCATGGCACTGAAGTCGCCCATTAGTACAGTTTACTGCGTATTTACTTTTCGCATTGCCGATTCTACCTCTTCATAGAAACTTTCAACCGCCTGGTCATCATAACTACATGTAGGGGCATAGGCCTGTAGAACCTTCAGTTTATACCGCTTATTAAGCCTAATTACGATGCCTGCAACCCTCTCATTAATACTATAGAGTTCATCTATATTACCCGCTATATACTTATTGACAAGGAAACCTACTCCTAGTTGTCGCCTCTCTGGTAAACATCGAAAACAGTACATGCCCATCCTTCAGTAAAGTATATGCCTCATTCGGCCTCCTAACCTCACTAAGCCCTATGACATCCCATTTCATGCCCTCTAGTTCCTCTAACAGCACTGCTAAACTAGATTCACTAGCTAGGGTTCTAGCATTAAACTTTGCCAGGGTCGGTTTCCAATCGCGGCCTGTCCAGCGGAGCCAGGATTTCTTAGCACCCCCAGCTGCGTCACAGGTCTGACTGCCGCCGTGGTCAGTTGTTCCGCAGCCGCTGGTGACTGAGGGCCGGGGTTTTATGGAGCTGATCATAGGAGGTGGGATTAGCATAGGGATTTTTTTCAGGTTTGGCTTAACACTTTATTCTTTCTAGCAGTTTGATCGAAAATGTCTTCAGGATTAATCATTTACACGTTGCGTGATTACTGAACCTCGATGGCCCACAAGTGAACTAAAATAAGGGACTTCGTAAACGTGAATGGGTTTCAAGCCCGAGGCGGTGCAAACAGAAGAGCACTGCTTCCTTTGCATTAGACGACGACAACACCGCGGAGACGAACTCACTGTGTGCTTTAGTGCCACTTTTACGCACTTTATTTGTGCAGGTATGTATTTTAATGAACCTCCTTCAGTGCACAATGAATCGAAACACACCGCCATAGCACCGACCTCATAAACTGCGGTCACCTGCCTCAAAGTATTCTAGTGCGATGCCACCAATGCCCACAGTCTCCGTTCCTCCGATCTTTCTTTGAAGCCTGCCTCACCTTCAAAAAGCAAACTTTGAGCCAAACCGGGACCGAGGTGAGACTAGATGAAATTCCGCACTTCATTCTTACATGATCGAATAAAAACTGAAGAGATTGCAGTGAGGCATAGAAAAGAAAACGACAGAAATAAGACTTAGTAGCACGTTTTTGGCAGGTTAGTGGGTTCAGTATTGAAATTGGTTTAGAGCGCCGACGCACAAGCACAAGAAAAAAACGAAGTGCCCGGATACAGCGCTAAGTACCAACTCGGGCATTTAATTGATCGGCCAGCCGCTTATATAAAGCAGCTGCTCATATCAACCATCCAAATAGCATAAACAGGTAGGAAGAAATCAAAACAACTGATGCCCCACCATCACACGAAATGAAGGCGGTATGGAGTATACGACGTTCTTCGAACATTAGACGAAGCACTTTTGATGTCGTTTTAATATACCGCTGATAAGTGGTAAGGGGTATATTGAACAAAATGGGATGTGCCTTAACTAGATTTTAAGGGAGCACGCAAAAGATGTTATAAATAGTTCGGGCTGCAAAGTGAGAACCCACAATAACAAATGTCGTAACTGTGCCTAAGGCAAATATTATGGGGCTGTTGAGATGTAGGACGCAGCAGCTAGAATAGAGCTTATTGAACTTCAGAAGATTGCAAAGTCCAGTGACTCGTCTGTCAGCAACCCCTCAATTTTGCATTAGGAAAAAAAAGAACTGAAATATACTCCGCTGTAAGAGATCTGGTTGTGCAGCTCTACTTCGTGCTAGGACGGGACACTAGTTTTTTTTTATTCCTTCCTACGTTTACCTGTCATTCGGGTTCTTGATATGAGCGGCTGCTGTATATAAACGACACATCGGCCAACAAAATGCCTGAGTTTTTAGCTAGCGTTCTGTGCCGTTACTTCGCTCTTTATGGTGTTTGTCTGTCTGCGCTCTAAAACAAAGTTTATTTTGTTAGAAATAGCGTTAAAATTCGGAAACTCCATAGTGGATCAACGAAACAAGGATTGCTCGCAAAAAAATATGCTTAGACAAGGCTTGGGGTTTTTGGTTTCTGGAGTTTAGCGTCCCAAACTGACTCAGACTATAGGAAATGCTGTAGTAGAGGGCTCAAGAAGTTTCGGCAATCTTGGCTTCTTTAATGTGCACTGGCATCGTATAGCACACGGGTTACTTGTTTTTACCTCCATTGAAAAGCTCCCGCCGCGGAAAGGATTCTATCCCACATCCTTGAGTACATCATACGAGAGCATAAGCTATGCGCCGCTCCGGCAGGTCGCCCAAGCAAGGCGTGTAACACGACGATAAGTTAAGCGATGGTAGATGAATGTAAGAAACTCAGCCACAAGGGAAGTCGAGCATAGTGGGGAGTTGGTAGAACGTTGTACGGCCGAGTACGATTAGGACGTTCGCTAGAAATATTTGTATGCAGCTGGCAAAGAAACGTGTCTGTTGGAGGTATATGAGAGAGGCTTTTACCATACAGTGGTTATTGTCTGGGCATGTCGATAATGATTGGAAGCTTCATCTAGCACTCCGTATGCATTTTCTGCTTCAAGGAGTCACATAAAAAGGCAAATAAACGTCGGCTGGGCAAATGTTTCTAGATCATTGCAATCATACTTTGTCAAGTACCGCAAGCCCGGTTTTAAAGTCGCATTCTTTGGCCTTTCCATAACGAGTGTTGCATACGAGTCACTAAGGCCTTGTTGTATGTCAGTTTCCTGATTTCTATCTTGCGTTCAGGATAAAAATGTCCAGAGAGACAACTAGAATTATTCTTCAAACCAACTTTGAATGAAAACACGTGATTTCCTCGGATATGGAGCTTAATCGTGGGCATTAAAGCCTGGCCGTTCTGGTGAATTTTATTTGAGACATTCTCATACGGCAATCAAGATAATGGCATTATTACGGCTGAACAAGCCGTGTCATTGCTCCCAGAAAAATCTATTCACTCCCAGGCTTGAGAATGTGGTTACCACCAAGCGCCTCAGAATGTGTAGTACCTTAGAGAACCTGAAGAGGAGATCAAGCAGGGGAAATATTTTGTTACAGTGTAGCCAGTAAACCTGCCGAACCATGATCCTAAGTTGCCACTTCAGCTATCCAACAGAGGCAGTCTCGGCTGGAGCGTTTTGAGATCTTTAGCTGACCGCATTAACGTTGAGCTTTGCCAAGAGCCCCCAGTGCAACGTAATGCGAGGCGAAAGCCTCAGCGTGTAAGGAGAACATTTCGACTGTCGAAAAACAAGCAAATGTTCCTTCCAGCAGTTATGTTCTCGTTCAGTTAACTAATCTCCTTTATTGTTATGGGGAGGAAAGCCAATGAGTAGAGGAGAACATTTGCTACTGTGGGCGGTACAAAGTAAATCTCCCTGGCCGCTCCGTCTTGTGACGCAACAAGCTCAAACAGGAGAACAGAGATACGATGGCCGATTAATGTTAGATTACAAGGCGACAACGGCTTGCAGCCATCATGATTCAACGAAGAATCCTGGTACAGGACGCTTTCTGGCCTCAGGTCGCCATGATCCGCCAGCAGAAGCCCAGGAACGTCCTGCTTGGCAATGGCGGAGGGATTTCGTGGTAAGTGGTTTCGTCTTGGGTCCGTGGGGTCTTCTGTTCAGCGTCTCGGCAGTCGGGTCATCAGGTCAGTCGGGTCTCTCATAGTGCCCTGTAGTCATCTGGGTGATTTCTTAGTCGGTGTTATCATTTGCTCTCTTCTTCGTCGTGTCTTGTGGTTGGGGCAGAGGAACACCAAGGCCTCGTCGGGTCCGGCAAGCAGGGGAACAGCCAGGCGATGTGCTCCATAGAACCAGCTGCTGACAGCGCTAACAGACGCAGGACGCTGAAGCTCCGGGCCAGGATAACAAGTAATGCTGACGTACCCCAAACCTGCAACCAAAATGTTACAGTCCTCAGGCAGATGAATATAGGAGTACAGAGAGGAAATGACCGATGATCGTGAAATGAGTTTAAGGAATCGTAGTAAGTGCTGCTTCAGCTCTACAACACTGTGTGCAGCGGATAAGAATTAGTTGTGATTTACCTCTGGTTAATCCTAGTTGAATTGCGATAGGCGACGGAGAACGCTTCTTTTGCCTGTTACATTATAGCCCTATCATGACCTATCAGTGTAAGGTGCTACATGATTGAAGACACGCTCATCTTTCACGAGTATGGCGCGAGAGCGTAAGCTGCCAGCCCACATATAAATGAGAAGGGTTCAGTGCTGCTGAACCGAATTTGGAGCGAAAGCATTATTAGCTGCCGGTGACCGAGCGTTCTTCTTCATATTCGTGGCTGTTTAATGTCAACCGTGGCCCTTCCTTGGACCACGGGATGGGTTGAAACCTGGTGCAGAATTGCTATCGCAACAAAAATGTGGTCGCAGCTTTATGGGGATCCAAAGAAACGGGCCGATTTCGGGAAAGAGTGCCTTCGCACTAAACAGAACCGCTTTTCAGATGATGTTCATCCAGCATAAGGAATCGTTGGCTCAACCTTGATGATGATGATGGCGATGACTTCAGACAAAATGGAATATACCCAAGGCAACGTATTGGCCAGGGTGCATTGCAGATAGGAAATATATATGGTCAAGGACTGTTGTATTCAGATAAATATGGATGTTTAACTAGAATCTGGAAACAATAAAAAGGAAAACAAAAAGTAATGAATTCATACCTAGCATATGAATCTTCCTGTTGAAATTATGTAATCATACCTAGAATCACACACTGGTTTTAAGGCATATCCCTTGATGCTTGCCCGAAGGAGTGGAGAACTGGAATGGTTAGCGGAAGGCATAATGTCGAAATGGGGGTCGCTAAGTAAATTTTGTGGAGACATGCGAACCTCAGGCAGAAGAGAAAAAAATTATCTATGGATTCAATTTCGTTGCAAGACTCACAGAGGTTAGTAGCGAATAGCCCCGAACGACACAACTACAGATTTAGCTTCGGTAATCTACATCGCAAGAGAGCCATAGACAATTCACATAGCCTTAACACACACATGCTGCCACGTCAAGGCCATCTGGTGTGTTTGTAATCTAGTGCACAAAGGAGAGGCTCGTTGCTGAGGTGATGGAGACACTGAAAATTTTGAAATCGTGCTAAAGACGTAAATGGTATTAGGTATGCTCGGAACAAGAGGTCCACTAAGAGGGGATTTTGCTTTAAAAATCTGCCCTTTAATTATATGTAATACAACAGTGGTCAGGGACCCATAGAAAACGCAAATCTGAATCATGAGGACGAAGAAAAAAATAACGGGATCGGCAAAGCAGAGCGTCCTTCGAATTTTCGAGCGTTGACAGCATGGATAGGCTGTCAGAAAGAGAGATACCCTGGAAATATTACTATGGATTTTAGTCAAGGCCCACTCAATGACCAGAAAATCAGAAGCGATAATTGTCGTATAGACTGGGACCCGAAGTGCATAACTCCAGTCCAGATCCTGGGAGTATATGCCAATAGATCCTTTTTCATCCTGCTGACAGGCACCTGTAAAATGGCAATATGGCTCGAAAAATTGTGTAGGTTATCCTTTATAAGGGCATTTTATACATTGGCAGACAAATGCTTAGCACTCCCTGGGGGGGGGGGGGGGGTTGTTATCAAATGAGATAATAGTATCAGGCCGCCGGTGGTTAACCTTTACTAAAGAGGTTATTGATACGGAAAGTTTCGGCAGCAGGCAATTAGTGAACACAACCTGAGGGAGCTTGTACCTAGGCCAAGAATTATCAAAGAAGTATGATGGGATCGAAGAAAGTATGAGCTTAGCCACTCCAGGGACAGGCTCTAAAGACCATTAATATGTTTGTTCGCTCAGTGATAAGCTGAAACCGCAAATTGAGATTAGGTATCCGAGCTTCCAAGTATAGCAAAGCATTGGCCACTGATTTGGGCAGACCTAAACAAAGACGCAGAGCTCGCCGTTCCAAAACAAACAGGGATCAAGCTTGCACCTTGGGCACCCAGAAAAGAGAATGGAGCCGAATTCATGTATTGGTTGAACGTAGGTCTTATAAAGCAAGAGCAGACTGTCCCGATGCATACCATATTTCTTATTGCTGATTCTTATCAACCGGCCAAGGGCAAGTTCACCTTTAAGCACAAGGCTTCTAATTTGAGGCCTCCAGTCTAACAGTGGGTCGTATAATATACCCAGATATTTAATGAAATCAACCTGCGGGATTAGGACAGAATCATTATACAAGGAAATGATGTTAACCGAACTCCCGTACTGTGGGAATACTAGGACGGCGAGTTTTAGACATTTAAAGTTAGCCTTAGCCTGTCGAGCAAGGCCTCCAGGGCATTTAGATAATCCTGCAACAAATGATACAGGTTGTGAATTTGTGGCAGAAGCAAAAAAAGCATTATCGTTTGCATACACATAAACTTTGACGGCCGAGTGAACTGGAATGTCACGCATTAGTACATTGAACAATAACAGCGAGAGAACTGCTCCTTGTGGTACACCTCTTGACTGGGTGTAACTGTTGGAATTTAATGCATCTTTTGTGCAGTAGAATTATCTATCCCCAAGTAGCACACATTACGTGGCGCACCTTGGGCCCGTATGGTCAAGTTGGGCTTGGCCAACCACAATAACACCTATGAGGGCCCCCTTTAGGGATCAAGCGGGCAACTCCAAATTGGGCTTACCCATGCGTTTTCCATCTGGGCATCATATAGTAGTGGAAAGGGCTAACTGAGTATATATTCCCACATGTCGCCCTCAAGGGTCCCGCTTTGGGAAAATTAGGGCCGATGCAAAGACAATTTGGGCTTTGTGTAGGAAAAGCCTGGGCTAATCTATTTGGGCCTGCCCACTCAAAAGCCGAATAGGCCCCGCATGGGCCGCAGCGGGGATAAATACGGGTATGCCCGGACATTGCCTACACGGGACCCTTGAGGGTTACTTGAGGGAATGCCAGACGAAAATGTGGGATTCATGCAGAAAATTCCTGAGCTGCTGCCCCAAATAGGGCTGCCCACCAGAACCTACATAATTTCCGCACGGACGTTAGCGGGGCAGGCAAGTGCTCTTTCCCGCTTCTGCCCGCATCGGTCTCTTGCGGGTCAATTTATTGCAGATCCGATGCAAATGTGGGCTTTAAGCAAACAGAAGACGGGCTAGTCCGATTGGGGCTTCCCACGCAAAAGCCGAATAGGTCTCACATGGTTTGGGGCAGGGCTGAAAAGCGAGCACGCCCCCACGCTGCCCACACGGGTATTTATTGAGTTAGCTGCGAGAAAATGCAACATATATTAGTAATCCATGCGGTAAAAATAATATCAGCCCCATTGGGGCGGCCCATGAAAGGCCGCAGTGGGCCCCAAAATTGGCCGTAGGCGGGCTTACCGCTCTGTTTCGTCTCCAACCTATATTTAAGGCACCATTTTATTTATGTAAATCATGTTATACCGGCCACTTATTGCCTCTTCTTGAGGTTTCACATAATTGTCCTAAGCATATTCATGCAAATAATATGCGTCGTTGGGCTAGTTGGTTCATACACAGATTGGTTTTCGAGCCTTGTTGCTCATATTTCCTTGACTACGTCCCGTGCGAGGTTACTCGGATTCTGCGCAAGGAAGGGAGTGGTGCCTCCTGACATCTCAGTTTTGTTTGGCCTTGCCAAACCTTCCCTCGTCCATGTGAAGAGAGCGTGCCGGATCTTGAGGTCTGAGCTATGGAGACAAATTCGTTTGTTCAAGGATTGGCGTCGCTTACTTGGCTTTGCCCGAGACACCGAGCATATCGCCGCCAGTAAGCTTCAATCTATGATGAAGCTAGCCGCCCAGTCGACGGAGTTTTTGTGGAGGCAAACTCTCGCAGTGATACCCAAGAGAAGTAAAGAAAGCAAAGATGACAGTTCTGCTCTTCAGGTTCTTGACGACATCCACATTCCGGAGGACATCACTAGCGTCCTCAGGAAAGGACCAAAGTACAGCTTTGAGCCGGAAGTTAAAGGCCATGAGATCCTGGCACTGACGAGAATTTCCCACAAGGCCGACTCGGAGGACAAGGAAAGGTGTCTTGTGGAGGGAGTCGACTCTCTTGTTGTTGTTGTAGTGGTTATTTATTGTATGTACAAAAGGAAAGAAAAGATGTTTGCCAGCCTCTGTATCTGCTATCTTATATCTGAAGCACCTGAACTGGGGCGGCGGAAATAAAGGGTTAGCGAGGGGAAGGTAGAGGAAATCAAAGAGGTGAGTCATAGGGAGAAAGAAAAGGGTAAGTAAAAATAAAAGAAATATATACACTATGGTACAGTATACAGTAGTTTACTTGAGGTCCACCCGCAAATGTCTTAAGCCACTGAGCACTCGGCACATCGGACGGGCCTCCGCAATAGCTCTGCGTCCAGGCAACTGTTCACAACGCACGCACTGGCCCACTGTACAAAACACTGACGGCTGTCGTGGGCAATCGGCCGTTATTGTGGGAAATAGCACACGTGGGAAATAGCGGGAAATTGTGGGAATTGTGGGAAATAGCGCGAACTATCTGGCGAGGTGAAATAGGCGGGTCATCAAGCCCGCCTGTTCGATGTACTCAAACAGGCTCACGTGAGCTCGATCGTGGACGCGCGCACTGCCCGGCGGCCACAGGAGCACAGCTACTCTGTCCGGGATCTCTCTCATCAGGACCGTGCCCTCTAGGGGGCCCCGCGTCAAGACGCCAACCAGGAAAATTGTGCGCTTCTTTAAGGAACACGACCTGCAACTCGTTCAGGCGGATAAGGAAGGGGGCTTTGTCACCATGCCGTCGGTAACGTACAACAAGAAAGCCTCGGAGGCCATCCACAGGAATTTTGAGAAGACAGAACTGAAACCAGCAAAGGTAAAAAGCCGAGCCATTGTGTTATGCGAGAACCTCGGTCTACAGAAGTTAGCCAGTAGTATTCAGAATACCAAATGTAACAGCTTGCAAGTTTTTTTCACTGCCAAAAACCACAAAGAAAGTGTTCCGTTTAGGTGCATAGTTAGCGAAAGGGGTGCCTGGCAGAACCTAGTTAGCCGGTTCCTGCTGAAGGAACTTAACAGACTGGTAGTAGACGATCCGTTTGCCATTAAGAATAGTCCTGAGGTTGTAGAATTTTTTCACGAAACAAACTCTGCAGGACAAATCTTTTCTATAGATGTTGTTGACCTGTACTATTCTATTGCACAGATCGAGCTGTTGGCTGCTGTCAGGTTGTGCATAGAAATGAACGGAGTGGTGTCTTTTCAAAATAGCGCTGGTATGTCGGTTGACAACTTCCTTGTACTCCTGGACTTTTACCTTAGTTCCACCACTGTTTCTTTTAAAGGGTATGATTATGTACAAAGAAGTGGGATCCGTATCGGATCGTGCGTGGCCCCTGTGCTTTGCAACATTTTTCTAGCAGGTGTGGACAGATCATTGGCCGAGGCGCTTGAAAACGGTAGCACTCTAAAGATTGTTAGATATGTAGATGGTGTTTTCATTTTTTCGAAGAAACAATCACCTTTGACCTATCCACAAATCGTGGAGGACGTTCTTAATAATTTTAGACGATTCTCCAAAGGATTGAATTTTACTTGTGAACACGCCAATGACAGCCGTTTGCAATTTGTAGACTTGAATATAACCCTTAAGGACGAACGCAATTGCTGGAAGTACCAACCGCGTGTACAGAAGAAATTGTTGCCTTTTGATTCAAAGTAATCAAAAACGGTTAAACGTGCTATCGCTTTGATGTGCCTTGAGTCATCCCTAAGGAAGTCCTGTTGTCACATGGCGCAGGAAAGCTTTCACGATCAGATCGCGAAGCTGGAACAGCCAGGCTTTCCCCAGATAATAGTAAGTTCAGTGGCTCAAGCTCTTCTCAAGAAGATTAAACAACACAGGATTAACAACCAGACAACGATTGCAGTTGCACAAAAGAAAGTGAAACCGGTAGTCATTACATATCAGCATAAAGTGGCTCATAACCTCAAACGCGTGGCTAACAAGTTTAAGGTACCCGTGGTTTTTTCCACCCCAAGGAAATTCTCTTCATTGTGTCGTCTGGTTTTGCAAGATGGTAGCCGTAACTCAGACTGCAAAATCAAACATGTTAATAAGTTTGTGAAGTGTGAAAAAGGGGTGGTGTACAGGATTCCGTTGAAGTGTGGGAAGGTGTACATTGGGCAGTCGGGCCGATGTGTTAATGACCGGTTAAAGGAGCACAATTTGTCTTTGAGAAACGGTACCGGTTCGCACCTGCCGGCGCACATCAGTGAGTGTGGAAAAGATAATGACCAAAAGCAGAAAACAAAAAACTGTGTGATGCAACGCTACAAGGCACCGGCATCTTGTGCAGGAGCACTGACACGCGCTTGCGCGAGAATTGGCTGAGGCCTACCATATTAGGAAAAGCGGAAGTTCATGTATTAGCGCATCAACTGTGACAATGTATGATAAAGAATTTCTCTTTTTAGACAAATTAGATAAGAGGTGAGTGACCTGTGCCCTTCTTTTATGCTTTTCCTGGGTATTTGGCTCGCACGTGGCACTGATGATTATGCACTGCTGATTTTGTTGGTATAAATGTCGTGTACATTTCCGGAATAAGACAGTTGAAAGTGCGCTCCGTCCTGTTCTCCCTTGTCTTTTTTGTGTCGTCTTTTTGTGCTCATAAAACCAATCAGAGTATGAACCAACTAGCCCCACAACGCATATTACTGGAATACCTTTCTTCGACAGTGGGCCCTTTTTTGAGTGTGTCGCCACATCTTCCCCAAGATTCGAGCCTTGTTGCTCATATTTCCTTGACTACGTGCCGTGCGAGATTACTCGGATTCTGCGTAAGGAAGGGACTGGTGCCTCCTTACATCTCGGTTTTGTTTGGCCTTGCCAAACCTTCCCTCGGCCATGTGAAGAGAGTGTGCCGGATCTTGAGGTCTGAGCTATGGAGACAAATTCGTCTGTTGAAGGATTTGCTTCGATTACTTTGCTTTTCCCGAGACACCGAGCATATCGCCGCCAGTAAGCTTCAATCTCTGATGAACATAGCCGCCCAGTCGACGGAGTTTTTGTGGAGGCAAACTCTCGCAGCGATAACGAAGGGAAGTAAAGAAAGCAAAGATGACAGTTCTGCTCTTCAGGTTCTTGACGACATCCACATTCCGGAGGATATCGCTAGCGTCCTCAGGAAAGGACCACAGTACAGCTTTGAGCCGGAAGTTAAAGGCCATGAGCTCCTGGCACTGACGAGAAGAATTTTTCACAAGGCCGACACCGAGGACAAGGAAAGGTGTCTTCTGGAAGGAGTCGACTCTCTCATCAGGACCGTCCCCTCTAGGGGGCCCCGCGTCAAGACGGCAACAAGAAAAATTGTGCGCTTCTTTAAGGACAACGACCTGCAACTCGTTCTGGCGGATAAGGAAGGTGGCTTTGTCGCCATGCCAGCGGGAACGTACAACAAGAAAGCCTCGGAGGCCATCCACAGGAATTTTGAGAAGACAGAACTAAATCCAGCAACGGTAAAAAGCCGAGCCATTGTGTTGTGCGAGAACCTCGGTTTACAGAAGTTAGCCAGTAGTATTCAGAATACAAAATGTAACAGCTTTCAAGTTTTTTTCACTGCCAAAAACCACAAAGATAGTGTTTCGTTTAGGTGCATAGTTAGCGAAAGGGGTGCCTGGCAGAACCTACTTAGCCGGTTCCTGCTGAAGGAACTTAAAAGACTGATAGTAAACGATCCGTTTGCCATTAAGAATAGTCTTGACGTTGTAGAATTTTTGCACGAAACAAACTCTGCAGGACACATCTTTTCTATAGATGTTGTTGACCTGTTCTATTCTATTGCACAGACCGAGCTGTTGGCTGCTGTCAGGTTGTGCATAGAAATGAACGGATTGGTGTCTCTTCAAAACAGCGCTGATATGTCGGTTGACAACTTCCTTGTACTCCTGGAGTTTTACCTTAGTTCCATCACTGTTTCTTTTAAAGGGTATGATTTTGTACAAAGAAATGGGATCCGTATCGGATCGTGCGTGGCCCCTGTGCTTTGCAACATTTTTCTAGCAGGTGTGGACAGATCATTGGCCAAAGCGCTTGAAAATGGTAGCACGCTTAAGATTTTTAGATATGTAGACGATTTTTTCATTGTTTCGTAGAAACACTCACCTTTGACCTATCCACAAATCGTGGAGGACGTTCTTAATAATTTTAGACGACTCTCCAAAGGATTGAATTTTACTTGTGAACTCGCCAATGACAGCCGTTTGCAATTTTTAGACTTGAATATAACCCTTAAGGACGAACGCATTTGCTGAAAGTACCAACGGCATGCACAGAAGAAATTGTTGCCTTTTGATTCCAAGCAATCAAAAACGGATAAACGTGCTATCGCTTTGATGTGCCTTGAGTCATCCCTAAGGAAGTCCTGTTGTCACATGGCGCAGGAAAGCTTTCACGATCAGATCGCGAAGCTGAAACAGGCAGGCTTTCCCCAGATAATAGTGAGTTCAGTGGCTAAGATTAAACAAGAAAGGGATAAGAACCAGACAACGATTGCAGTTGCACAAAAGAAAGTGAAACCGGTAGTCATTACATATCAGCATAAAGTGGCTCATAGCCTCAAACGCGTGGCTAGCAAGTTTAAGGTACCCGTGGTTTTTTCGGCCCCAAGGAATCTCTCTTCATTGTGTCTTCTGGTTTTGCAAGATGGTAGTCGTAACTCAGACTGCAAAATCAAACATGTTAATAAGTTTGTGAAGTGTGAAAAGGGGTGGTGTACAGGATTCCGTTGAAGTGTGGGAAGGTGTACATTGGGCAGTCAGGCCGATGTGTTATTGACCGGTTAAGGGAGCACAATTTGTCTTTGAGGAACGGTACCGGTTCGCACCTGCCGGCGCACAACAGTGAGTCTGGAAAAAATAATGACCAAAAACAGAAAGCAATAAAACTGTGTGATGTAACGCTGCAAGGCACCGGCATCTTGTGCAGGAGCACTGACACGCTTGCGCGAGAATTGGCTGAGGCCTACCAAATTAGGAAAAGCGGAAGTTCATGTATTAGCGCACCATCTGTGACAATGTATGATAAAGAATTTGTCTTTTAGATAAATTAGACAAGAGGTGAGTGGCCTGCGCCCTTCCTTTATGCTTTTCCTGGGTATTTGGCTCGCACAAGCACTGATGATTATGAACTGATGGTTTTTTTGGTGTAAATGTCGTGTACATTTCCGTAATAAAACAGTTGAAAGTGCGCTCCGTCCTGTCTCCCTTGTCTTTTTGTGTCGTCTTTTTGTGCGCATAAAACCAATCTGAATATTCATGGCATGAAAAAAGATTGTCTATTTTTACTCTAAACCTACGTTAGTTATCTAGTATTGAAAAAAATATGCAACTGTATCTGTTCCGCTTTACGATTATGAACTGAACCACCTCCAAATGTTTCCTGCGGCATTACATTTCTACACAAACCACCGAAATAAATATCCAGACCAATATGTTGGGGGTATTGTGGGCCAGCCCACATTGTAGTATTGGAGATAAAGTTGTCTTTTGTTAGTGAGTGTCGCATACAAGGCAACAAATAGTGCCTAATGTTTCACCCTTCATGATTATTGGAACTAAGGCAGCCCCGAAAATGCCAGATTCAACCCATGAGGGCAGCACGCGGGTCACCTCAAAACGGACTGGCCTCCGCAAATCCCGCGCCTGTACAATTCGGGTATTGGTGGGAATAATCGACTTAAAAATTAAAGCCTCGATTAATGGAACAGCATTGCTTGCACAAACGTGGGACCCAATAATAATTCTTGTGTGCTGTCCACATTCGGCTACCTGGGCTGAATGCGGGTAGCCCTATTTGGGCTGCCCACACGGAAACAGATTGGGACCGATGGCGGCAAAATTGGGCAGCCCACACGGGGCCCCTCTGGGTACGTGTTGCAAATCCCGCATGGAGCCCGTATGGGCTACCCCACGGGCCCAACGAGGGCCTCCATCTCATAGCCCACTTTGTGCTACTTCGGTGCTTTAAAAATTTCCTAATCCACTAAAAGATGTAAAACGGATGATGTACACCAGCTAATTTATGAAGCAAAATGCTGTATTCTACGCTGTCGTACGCCTTGGCAATATCTAAAGTAACTAGAGCTGAAAGTTCTTTTTGCCTCATGGCAACACTAATACGACTCTCGAAGTCTACGTGTGCGTTCCAAATCGAGCATCCCTGTCGGAATCCAATCTAAGCCTCGCTAAAGCCTTGAAAGGATAGAACATGATCCGTGAGACGAGAGTAGACTATCCGCTCTATAAGCCTAACTAAAGTTTAGGTGATATCAATCGACCTAATGTTGTCTAGGTCAAACCCTTTGCCCTGGTATTTCAGTAATAAAATTATTTCCGATGTTTTTCAAGCTTGTGGAATCCAAGCATTTTTCAAAGACCAATTCACAATCTGCATTAGGTTCGAGGCAGAGTTTTTGAATAGTAATTTTGGCATGGCAACTGATATTCTGTCACCTAAAGGGGCAGCTGATTGCAGGCAAATAACTACAGACATTAATTCAGATATAGTTACCACAGTGAAGTTTGTACCAAACTGCAATCGGGCTGTAGAAAAGGTGGTGCGAGCTTGAAAGCGCGCCGCAACACCTCCGGCAATTGATCCCAATTGATCTAATTCATGTTTTGTAGACAAAAATAGTGGACTGAGTGGTATCAAAAGGAGGGAAAAACTTTGTAACGTTGCATGTATCTATAGAGAGATTTCTGGTCGACTGGGTTAGAAAAGTGAGTGTTCAGACTCGCATTATATTCCTCCTTAGCCTTGCACATTGTTCTTTTAAAGGAAGCTGCAAAGAATTTGTAATTGATCCAGTTGTTTGGGCACAGATTTTGGGCTAGGCGCTTCCATGCAGCTTTCCTCAGGTGATAGGCTTGTTCGCATTCTTCATTCCACCAGCTCGAAGCAGTCTTGTTTTTAATGGCAGACTGAACAATAAACTCTGATCGCTGAGTTGCGTCTAAAATTGAAGACAATACTTCAGGACCGAAGGTAGGAGTTTGTCGCCGAGATGTGTGGACGTGATCCATTCGGCTCCGTTATCTTCACACGATTCCGCAGTGATTTCTGTCGATTTTCACGAAGTTCTTGCATCAGCAGTTTCGTGAAGTGGCAGGGAATTCGTGGATAACTGATTTTGAGGTGGGTCTTCACTTTTCAAGAATCTACAAGTACTTTTCTACCACGTGAACGCCACCACCGAACGAAGCCTAGGCGTGCACGCCAGACGCTAGCGCTAGCCAGAAACGCGCTGGCTCGCCGAGACGCCAGCCGCCCTTCGCGCTGGGCGCAACAGGAAGAGAATGGCAACCGATGAAATGGATAGCTCTGCGGAGGATTTACCACAAGCATCGACTACAGAAGACGACACGGGTTGGAAAGTGGTGACCAGCCGGTGAACAAAAGGAACGCGCCCAACCTACTGCGCAACTTTCACAGCAAGCACAACATGCAAGCGACGGGCAGGTGAGCTCTTCTCGCAAGCCTCCTAACATTAAGACCCGGGTGATAAGAGCCTCAAGCATGCCACCTCTGCCGCAAGACAACATCAAGATAGTGCTTCGCCCAAAGGGCGGCTTGAACTTGCAAAAGATCGGACCTACCTTAGTGAGCAAAGCCATAATGGCAGCAGTTAATCTTGATCCACAGCAGACCACGGAGGACATAATATGTCCCAATATTACGCAGAACATCATGGTGGCGAGCACGCCCTTTCGAGAAAATGCAGACAAGTATGCGCAAATAAGGGCTATCCGAATAGCCGAAAAAAAGTACGCAGTCAGCGCTTACGAAAGTGCCCCAAGCGACACCTGCAAAGGGGTAATCAGACACATCGGTAGTGCCGACGATCACAGGACGATTGAAAGAAACATTGTGAATGACCGCAACCCCTTGGCACTAGCGGCGAAAAGAATCAAGTACTCAGGATCAGTGATCATTGTGTTCGATGGTCTTCGCGTCCCAAACTTCTTTAGGTATACACCCACACTGGTACCCTGCTACTTATCTCGCAGACAAGTAGACATATGCTACGTATGCGGCAAACTCGGACATCGTGCGGACGTTTGCTCCGAGCCAAACTCAACCGAATGCAGGGGTTGCGGACTTCCTAACCCCACCTCATCCCATGTGTGCGATCCAAAATGCAAGCTGTGCGGGGGCTTGCACGTGACGGCGGACAAGGTGTGTAGGAAACGCTATCTCATTCCATACGTAGTACACGCACGATGACAACGAGCGCGACTGGAGCAACAAGAGGAAGTACAGCTAGTTGAAGAAGACAAGAAGCACGCGGCACGAAGCCGATCTAGGTCCAAGACGTCGACACGCAGCCGCTCCCGCTCTCAATCGAAGAGCCGCACACATGCGAGGGCAAACGTAAGTCGTTCTCAGGTGCGCTTCGGTGGAAAGGACAACGGAGGCGATGGCACGTGGGCGGACAAGGTCAGAGACGCTATCACGCCTCCAAAGAAAAGTGAGTCCCGCAATCCTGATAAAGAGCGAATAGCTATTTTAGAACAGGAACTAAGAGAGCTAAAAGCCGCTTATACTAAGCTAACGCTCGAATTAACTGCAATGGGTAAAGCGAACAGCCGTAAACAAACGCTCACACCTGAGCCATCAACCGCTATCGAAATTCCCCAACTCGTTGAGACGAAGAGACATGAAGAACAAATCGAAGAATTCCCGCCTTCTAAGAAGCGCGCTTTAACGCAACCGCGAACCACGAAGGACGCTATGGACGCCATGAGCGAGAATATGAGGCGAATGCGCGAGAGCATGGTGCGAATGAACGAGAAAATGGACATATTTTGCTCACGAGTACAGAAAATGGAAATGTATCTAAACAATACGGTAGTACCGGCAATGGCAAGTATGAGTTCACAACACATCGGTGCGCAAGGCCCACCTCGCGATGGTCTCACTGCAAGCGAAGGAGGTTACAACGGCCAAGATGACAGTGCCGAATAAGACACTCAGTCTCCGCGTCTGGCAATGGAACTGCAGGCGGATCGCCTCAAAAAAGGCGGTCCTCCTGCAGATGGTCAAATCAGAAACCAAGAAACCACACGTCATTATGCTACAAGAAGCACTCATAACCGAACTGGCCATTACGGGATATACGGCCGAAGCCCACAGAAAAGAGCAGGGCAGAGGCGTCGCTTTACTGATTGGAAAGAAGATCCCGTACATTCGGCATGAGATCCGCCACACAGCCTGCTATCTAGAACACTTCACGATTGAGATCATACCGAACGACCACGTAGGGAACAAGCAAAGCATCTTCCTCACCAATCTGTACAGCAGCCCTAAGGATACGAGGCAAGGGTTTAGAGGCATTCTGGCCAAGATTGCGCACATCGCCAAAGACAGTCCGCTGATTATAGGTGGAGATTTTAACGCCCCACACCAAGCTTGGGGCTACGCGTATCCCTCTAGCAAGGGAAATCGTCTTCTCACGACAGCCTCCGATCTCGACTTCACACTGATCACAGACCCGGAGACCCCAACCAGATATGGCACTTCCACATGTCGAGACACCACACCGGACCTTACTTTTGTTCGGGGCCTAGAAAAATGTGCCTGGCACAACTCGGGAATAGACCTTGGGAGTGACCACTATATTCTCCGAATTGATGCAGAGATACCGGGAAAGAGGCAAAGGGAATACAAACTTATCGATTGGGACAAATTTCGTGCAATACGGGCGCAGCCATTCAACTCATCAGGAGCAACCACAAAGCACACTATAACGAGCTGGACCGAGCAGCTCAAAGCAGACATCGCAGCCTCGAACGGACAATTACCACGGACGTTAAGGTAGAGAGGATGGACAGTCGGCTAGCGAATCTTCTCGAAGCCAAACATTCCATTCTAGCCTGGTGGAAGGGTCAACGTCCTAACAGAAGACTACGAAGGAAACTTGCCGAACTCAACAAGACCATTGAACAATATGCATGGTTCTCTCCCGACAACAATGGGATGAAGTCTATACCTCCCTCAATGGGCAAATACGCAGAGGAAGTGGGTGGGGACTCATAAAACACCTCCTCGACGAACACGGAACAAAGTCCAAAACTATGCAACGGATCAGGCTAAGTAAACTAGTACATCGCGAGAAGCAAATCAGTACCGCCGAAGCCCTTCTGGATGACCTTGCCAAACGGTACTTACCGCTTAAATCGGGGCTACCCAGTACCTTACAAAGGAAAAGCTATGTCGGTGCCCCAAACTCAGAGCTGGATACGGACTTCACAGAAAGCGAAGTACGCTTCGCAATTCACGAACTCAACAGTAACTCTGCAGCCGGCCCCGATGGTATCACAAATCGGGCTCTCCGAAACTTAGAGGACGACTCGGTCACGTTCCTAACGCAACAAATCAATGAAGTCTGGAAAACTGGCCAACTACCTGCAGAGTGGAAGCATGCCAATACGGTCCTCATCCCAAAACCGGGCAAGCCGCTGGGCCTACTCAACCTAAGGCCGATCTCACTGACGTCCTGCCTAGGAAAGCTAGCCGAACACGTCATCCTGAATAGACTATCGGAATACGTAGAAGAAAAGGAGTACTTCCCTTACAATATGATTGGCTTCAGGCCAGGTCTCTCAACGCAAGACGCTATGCTACGCATCAAGAAAAGTCTGTTGGATCGCCCCACACGAGACACCAAGGCGCTACTGGGACTCGACGTGGAGCAAGCTTTTGACAAAATCCAACATCAAGCCATTCTCAAAGCCATATCTGACCACAATCTTGGAACACGCTTCTACCACTACGTCAAGGCGTTTCTGCAGGATCGAACGGCCACTATCCGGATAGGCGAACACGTCTCGGAGAGCTTTAATCTGATCGATAAGGGAACACCACAAGGCTCAGTACTTTCACCATTCTTATTTAACTTCGCGACGACAAAGCTTTCTCGCGCATTGGGTGAAATTGCTGGGAGCACACCATATACGCAGACGATGTTACCATCTGGAGCACCGGTGGCAGCGATGCGGAATTGGAAGCGCGCATGCAAGAAGCCATCACGGTTACCGAGGCCCATCATGCCCCAATGGGACTTCGCTGCTCTTTTAGAAAATCGGAGCTACTCATCTACCACCCCCCAAGACCAGGGCGCCCGTCCAACGACTGGCGTCGACACCACACACCATGCAGAGTTATACGACAGGGATGGAAATCGCATACCCACGGTCGATAAAATACGAATTCTAGGATTAATCATCCAAAGCAACGGGTCCAACTGGGCGATGCTTGACAGCATCACGATCAAGATTGCAAACGCGATCCGGATGTTTCGGCGCATCATGAATAGGCACAGGGGACTGAGCGAGGACAACGCTATTCAAATGGTCCATGCTTTTGTACTGTGTCACATCACATACGTGGCTGCAATGCTCAACTGGAAAAAGGAACATCAGAGAAGGCTTGAAGTACACATACGCCGAGCTTTCAAGACAGCGTTGGGGCTCCCCGATAATGCCTCCACTGAACTACTCTTACAGCTAGGAGTGCACAATACCCTTGCCGAAATCATCGAGGCACAGCACACGGCACCGATTGCACGCCTATCAAGCACCAAAGCGGGCAGAGAGATTCTCGTTAAGCTCGGCCTGAACACCATAGTAGAAAAGGACGACGTCCTGCAGTTACCTAAAGTCGTGCGAGAAGCAATCAAAGTGTCCCCCTTCCCAAGAAACGTACACCCGATCCACAATCAAGGAAGAAGGCTCGCCCGCGCCAAAGCCCTCGCTGCGGACGCGGCACAGTTCCCCGACCAGACAGCTTTCGTGGATGCAGCGTACATACCGGGAAAGCAAGCCTACTCGGTAGCAGTAGTCGACGGACACGGGCGTACGCGCAATTCACTCACACTTTACACCAAGAAAGCAGAGGTAGCTGAACAAGCAGCGATAGCACTAGCTCTAAAAGACTCGGACTTCACAACTGTATACAGCGACTCTAGAGCAGCCACTCGAGCTTTCGCCAAGGGCGGGATAGACAAGACGACGCTACGGATCTTAGGCGGAAGTAACATCACCGATCACTCAATCGTATGGTTCCCGGCACACACGGGCAGCTTAGGGGGCGGCCTGCGGAATCTCAAGGAGATCGCACACGAGGCGGCGCGAGGACTCATCGACCGCGTCCCTCCGGTTTCCCCTGCTACTCCACATATCGAGTACAGAGATCAATTATTCATGTACAACGAGCTCATTAAGCACTTTTATCTAGGCAGACGAGCATTTCCCCTCCCGGATAAGAATTTAACCCGCAGCCAATCACTCACGTTAAGCTTGCTCCAAACGAACTCATACCCCAACCGCTGGCGCATGAAGCACATCGACCTAGACTACGACGGACAACATGTGTGTGAATGGTGCAGTGACCGTGTAGACTTAAACCATATGCTGTGTGGTTGTGCATCGAGCGACGCTTACGCCAAGAACAAGGAACGTTGGGACAAAATTTTAAAAAGTGCTTCACTACATGATCAGCTTTGGGCGGTCCAGGAGGCCCGCGCGGCGGCGGAGAGCTTCGGGCTCTCTGTGCCGACGTGGGAGCTGCCCTCTACACCTGGCGCCTAGCCGAGTGTCCTCCAGGACCCCTACTGTGGGAAATAAAGTTTTACCAAACCAAAACTTCAGGACCGCGATTCGATTTATCAGAAGGGGCAGATGCCCTGAAGGCCTCTCCTAGACATTTCTTAAACAGGGTAATGTAGACAAATTTACATGATGTACGAGTTGACCTAATCGGATTACATGCAATGTGAAAGTGATATGGTAGTGGTAACTTGACGTACCGAGGTCAATTGTAGACCCCGATGATACTCCAATACCATTTGTAGCCAATGTTGAATCAATAGCTGTATGAGAATTTGCTCTCGTATATGTATAGGCGCGATTATTATAACATTGAACATCATTTCTAGACAACTAAGACCAAAGTAACTACCCACTATGGCCTGTTTTGAAAGCCTATATGAACTAATGGGGATTGAAGTCCCCAGCCAAAACTACATTTGAATTATTTGTCAGCAAAGCTTCTAAACAATCTTCCTATGAATGCTTTTGAAAAAATACATATTTGAAATTATGACCGGCACGCACTGCGGGACAATTACCTCAATTGCAAGTATCTCGCAATCAGGCCCAATAAATTCATGAAGCACTTTAGCAAGATGAACTGGATTTGTTAAAATCAATGTTAAGACGCCTGCGCCCCTGCCGTGTGGGCGATCAGCTCTGAAAACACGGAAATTTTTAATTGTGAAAAGACGATTTTGAGTGACCCAAGTTTCTTGCAGTAAGATAATATCAGGGGTAATTTTAAGAATAAGGTGTTGCAGGTCGTCAAAAAATAGTAAGATAGAGCGACAATTCCACTGGAGTACAGGGATTCCCCCCATGATTATTGCTTTAAAAGTGAGCAATTCCTAGCAATTCCTTGAGTACCTTTCTTAGATTTGACATGCGAATGGTCTCATTTATTAGGAGAAGAGGAAGCACGACGCCTCTGAGATGGGCAGGCCATCTCAAAGTCTGACTGACATGCGAAAGAAATAGGGATTTGGTCAGTATCGTTTGCATCCACAGGCGTGGGCGCAGAAGAGGAGGTAGATTGAATGTTATATATTTTTTTTATGGGAAATAGAGCAGGCAGACGGGATTAAGTATCTAAGGACGACGGTGCAGCCTGCGCGGAAATTACTTGCTGCAAAGCACCGCTGAATGTATTAATCAAGCGATCAAGTACCCCAGCAACAGCCATCTCTATTACAGTAACAATCGACTTTGTTTAGCTTGCTTCATCATCAAGAGATGAGGTGCGAACAACATTTGCGTATGCACTCTGTTGTTTTGCTACTAGGGCATAAACTACTTCGAGCGAGCATCTGTCACGTTGAAAAATGTCTAGGACACTCTGCTTATCGGCCCTCTTTGGACTAGTGGGATCATCAGCTTTGTGACTGCATTCGCAAAAGCAGCAGTTAATAGACTTAGAACTGCAGTGATCGGAAGCATGATTACCGGCAAACGCGGCAGCGCGTTGCCGACAAACAAGCTTTGGCACTGTGCACAAACCGCTAGCATTTATCGCATTGTAATGGCCCAGAATGCAAATGATCAACACGGTATATAATTGGCCAAACAATTAATTAACTTGGCCAAGAGGACCCTGCAAATGTGACAATTACTGACTTCGTTTGTACGCGTCAGCCTCCAGCCTCTCTACTACAGCGGTACACAAATGTGATACGAGCACCTGCCTCATGAAGGTCCTCAAGAATCGCTGCTGGCGTAGTGGAGGAACCAACCCCGTGGATTATTCCCTTTACGCATGCAAGTTCTGCAATAAATGCCTTCACCGGCAATGAGGCAAATGAAGTGCAATGCAGTAAGTTAGCAACGGAGTCCAATTCATCAGATTTGCATAATAAATCTCTTCTACCAAATGCTCTCACCTCCAAAATCTGCAGGTATCGACTGGTTGCAGCTTTCTAATTGATCTTGGATTAGACGAGGATTTTTATTTTAATTAATCCATCTCCAACGGGAATAAGTGTCGCAGCGATATGCTTGATACCATTGCCAGAAAAGCATTTTATAGGTAGGTTATCTATCGGCAAACTGGCGAACTACTTTACAGGACCTGAGCCCGGGGAAGATAATGTCATGCTCGTTTCCCTAACTAGCTGTGAAACCTGAGCCACAAAGGGGAAACGTGGCAAAATCCCCCACTCGCGGAATGGCCTCACTAGTTCACAATCAGAGGAGTCCAAGATAGGCAGAGGACCAAGCCGCAGTGGGTCTGGCAACCGGAAAACTGTTGCAGAATAGCAGAGCGGAGAAGCACAGGCAAGGCCCAGGCGAGCTTGAAGAGAAGCGCCGAACAGTGTACGATAACTCGAAGCTTTAATAAGTGGCCGACTGTAAGGTTGGGACATAATTTATTGAAGCATGTTATCTTCTTATGCAATTACAGAAGTCCTATTTCGACGCCCATTACAGGCACGTGTTTATGGAAATCGCACTATTCGGTCTCATAGCAGCCTTCCTATGCCGCTGCGTCTTTTTCTCTGATAGAAATCTCGTGAAACACGAATGCAAATTCCTACTCCAGATATTTTGGCTTCCAACTGAACAAACCCGTAGATAGTGATTTTGTTAACATGGTCGGCAGCCTCCGCTATTTCGGATGTGTGCGGCCATATATATTTAACTACCGCAGCCGGGGCATGCGGCGGTCAGGAAAGGTTTTTGACCCATTAGGTTTATTTTGAGTAGAGTAAGGACGAACCGTTACATTGGCTGTTGTACATCTCAATACCAGGACCTGAAAACATCACAACAATGTACCAACGTGCTCAGACAGAGAGAGCTGGAAAACTGCGCAAAATAATCGCCGGTCTGGCGTGAGCTGATTGTAAAGCAACCGCAGCGCCAATATCCACCTCCCTCCCCTCCTGCAAAAGATGAGTGAAGCCACAGGCCTAATCCACAAGCGGAGATTTTAAAATATTACTCACCCTTTATTTTCAACAACGTAATGGAGAATAAAACTGCGCCTGCTTTTTATAAACACTTCTTTGTACGCATGAAACGCCGAGGCATTTGCAGACATATCTCAAGAGGCAGGTAGCAGACCACCCTCTTAAGCCTCGTCTGCAACCTCCTCGCTTCAGACGCGTCAGTTGACGTAGGGACTTTCATACGCGTAAAATAGTGTGTTCCAAAGCGCAAACGCAATTTTCTTATCAATTACATTGCTGAAAAAAGGGTTAGTAGTATTTTAATATTTCTGTCTGTGTATAAGCTCTATGGCCTGACCCACTTAGTGCAGCGGAGGACAGGGGCGCTGTGGTCACTTCGCTATCAACTCACGCCTGACCGACGATTGTTCGGGCCCACTTCGCTGCACGGCGCGCCAGCACAGCTTTCCAACTGTCTCTATCTTAGATTCGCCATTTAATGACTGGAGGCTGCTTACGATAATCTGATGCAAAAAAATAGCTGATATCAATACGTGATTCAATCCGCAAAGCAAAGACAGCGGCTCCATGCAGAAAAACCGTACAAATCACGACGACGAAGAAGAAAACTGATGTGGCACGCGATCTCGCCCTATTTCGAACTCCAGCACGCACGGCTCCGCGCACCACCGCCAACTGCCGCGCCGGCCGTTGCTGACTGCACGGGAAAGCAACCGGTTCCACGTCCATCACCCAACTCGGCTATGTCGGTGGCCTGCAGCGTGTGCCTTGGCATCGTCCTGGAGAGCGCCGACAGCGACTCGAGTATCGGTCAGAGTGGTGCACCAAGCACCAGCGAGTGCGGCCCCGTTTTGCGCGAGGCCTGTCTGCAGCGTTGCTTCGAACATTGCAAGGTACGTCCTACGCGCTGGGAACATATTCGCACAGACCATGCTATCCGCCTCTTCCAGGGCACCAGAGAGCGGGAGCAGCCCGGTGTCAGAGATGAATTACATTCACTGCGGCTGGAACTGGCTAAGGCCAGGTCCGATTTGGCGAAGACCGCCAGGAAGTTAAGCGCAGGAGCCGAGGAGCTTCGTCGGAACCTGCACCGTGCAAAAAACATTGCACGCTCGTGCAAAATTATGCACGAAAACGCAGTTCTAGAGACTCGCCTCCTCAGGGCAGACCTGGGGGTCCCGAGCGTAGAGGCGGTGGACGGATTGAAGCTCAGCAGGGAGAACGCGGAGCTTCAGGTGGCGCTGAGCAGCAAACACAGGTGAGAGAATTCCCAAAGGACTACAACGTTATCCAGTGGGAACAGGCCATATCCCGTGGATTGTACCACATACATGTCAGCTGGTCGCGACTTAACGGGCTCGTACGCAGAAGAGGTTGCGTTCTGCTCATCCCTGCCTAAAGCCTTAAACTTGCCAAAACCGTAGCATCAAAGAAAGCGGTCATGGGTGTGTCGAAATTATTTTTTCCTTTTAAAATGGAGAATTATGTGTAGTGTGCGAGAAAGAGTCACACATGCACAGCACCTCGTGTTCGCGAGCGCTTCAGAGTGAAAGGTGATCATGGCGGGATTTTCACTTGGAAAGGAATCCCCGTCACGTTTTGATGATAATGGCCCTTATTGCAG
Organism: Amblyomma maculatum; assembly: GCF_055883805.1. NCBI lineage: Eukaryota > Metazoa > Arthropoda > Arachnida > Ixodida > Ixodidae > Amblyomma > Amblyomma maculatum. The sequence continues at coordinate 10,590,874 of NC_139350.1, forward strand.
TTCTTCTAATTGACTTTGCAAGGACATCTTCAAGAGATCAGGCGCATCGGCATAGTTACTAGCTAAAGTTTGCTTGCACCCGAGGAGGGAGAATGCTCAACGGTTTACCGGCACATCATAGATAGAATGCGGGCTTGTGAGAAGTAGCCACGCACCAAACGGATGGCGTAGGGTCTTCCTACGCCATCCAGTTCAAGGCATTTTACGATCCTAAATGTCCTCGCTCGAGGCTGGCATTGCAAAAACGTTTTTACAAAAACGTGGGATAAATTGTAAAAAGTGTTCTTTGAACAAAACAGTCATATTCAAGTAGTTTGGTTTGTGGGGTTTTTACCTTCTAAAGCGACTCACTCTGCGAGAGAGGCGGTAGTGGAGGACTCCGGAAATTCGACCATCTGGAGCTCTATAATGTGCACAGATATCGCACTGCACACGGGGTCATAACTGCTGATAACTGCTTATCAGCTCTTTCTCCCTGTGCGTACAGTAGGTCTGCTTTTTAACATCAAGTGAGATATACATACGCTAACCGCATCGGCGACCGGTACATAGCGTCAGATATCGACTGGCATGCGGGTTTGCATTAACCCACGAAAGTAACAGCTACGAAGCAGACTGAGCATGAAAGTCAAAAACACTTGGCCACTGAAATTGTCTTGCGGTGTTCCTTCGCGCATTATATAACAACCAAGTAGACGACGATGATGCCAGCAGCTTGATGTACGCGTGCTCGTCTCCCCATTTCCGCTCTTTTGCGCCTTGGCCTAGCGGCACCTGGAAATTGCGGCATGCGCAATTGTTTTAACACAGTGACCGACAGTTTAGTGATTGCCACCTTTTTGTCGTCTTTGACGAGCACTGCGCTCTGCCTAGATTTCTGGCCTGTGCGTCGGTACATTTCAGGCGGATCCTGCTTTTTTTCTCAAGGGCTAGGTCGTAACTACCGCGGTGGCATGTTGTACGGGCAAGCGAAATCATGCGTGCCAGCCGCTTTACTGGCATTACCAGTCAGCACCTGTGTAACTATTTCCAATCAGCATCGCTGTATAACCTAATACATAGGCTCTGGCTGTCCACAAACAGTCAACCTCACCGCGTTTCACCGCATAATAAATAAGAGAGGGCCCTCTGACAGACCCTAGCGGCCTAATCGACTCTAGGAGGCCTAGCGCTTGGTGAGAACGGACGCAAAGTTTGAAATTCTTTCAGATTCGTTTACTGTGGCGCGAAGTTTAATTCGCTTAGGCGCCGTCCAGTGGATTTTAGCGCCCCGAAGGTGCCTGAAAACAACGGGCACACTTTGCTTCGGCTTCGCTAGCGCAAATATTTTTGCGCATTACACATGTTCGTCTGCGGCCTGAGGTGGATAGAATATCTCATTTAATCCTTTCTGCGAAATTCGTCTTCCCGAAATTATTTTGAATGTAAGTTTGACAACTATGTCGGTGTGACTACCAAGCTCGCACCGGGAAACATTCGGCATGCTGCGCTCAACGATTTTTTTTAATAGCTGACACGGCAATAATTTTGCAGGCGGTAAAGCTCGTAGTGAGAAATAACCCCTTATAGCATTCACCCTTAAGAGCAAAACCTATGCTTTGTGAAAGCAAGAATGCCGAACCAAAGGAGTTCTGCGAGATATTGAATTCTGCTAGAAGATACCCAGTGAAACAGCTCGCAGGTCCTGAATCGCTCGCCAAGGGGATAGCAGTCTCTAGCGGCAGTTCATTTGAAAACTCCTTACATGAACGAAACGCCAATGGAAAAGGAATGGAAAATTGCAAAGCGCACATCACTTATGAAAACACCAAACGTATCTCAATAACAGCCATGCGCTGTAAAAAGCGTCGGCAGAGACTTCTTCCAGCGTCCTAGCGTTTGCTCAGATTTTGAAAATTCAATTACACGTAAGAGATAAGGAGGGCAACGTCATCGCCAGCATGGTTAATAGATGAGGATACAATTGATGAAGACATGCAGGTATACGGACGAACTGAAAATCCACTCAGTAACGATATATGGAATCATAAGAGCCTTACACATGAGAAGTCAATCCGGTGAAATTCCGGGTAACAGCAGATTTGCTGAAATGGAAAAATTTTCACCCTGCTTCTGCGTGCCTCATTACTTCGAGAAAACGGGATCTTGGAAGAATGCTATCATGACCTTAATTCCTAAGAAAAGGCATATTAGAGGCACGAAAAACTACAATCGGATAAGCTTCCGTCGATTTAAATATATTTGGTAAGGTAGAAACTTTAGATTTCGGTTAGCGAAAGAACAAAGCTGGCTCTCGGAAAGGGTACTAAACAGCAAAGAATATTCACATCCTCTTTCGGTAATAAAGAGATGCGTTGATGAGAACAAACCGCGGCATATATTCTTCACAGACTACAACAAACCACCGATTTCTCCTACATCTCAGCAGTCAAGAATGGTGGCGTAACCTGAGGGAAGAAAAGGAGTTTGTAAAGAGGCTGGAAAAATAATTTTTAGACAAGCGCCACATGAACTTAGCATTTATTAAGGCTCGTTCTAAGGATTGGTTTCATGAATTAATACCGAAAACCTTGCTTTGCAGCAGCCGAAAAATATTGCCCGGCAGCAGCACAGATGGAACGCCCTGCACTCACTTTCGATATCGAACGGGTGCTCTTAATTACTCTGAAGCGTTCCACTGTTCCGTCCTCAGCAGTCCGTATCGCTTTGGGAATTTATCCCACATAATTTTTTAAAAACTCGACACTGCGCACCTTTCACTTTCTGCAGTTTATGTCTACATAACGCTATGTGTTGAATCCCCACCAGGGACATGCGCCCCTACCCCATCAGCATGGAGGTTGCTCTCGGCGAGGAGCTGGTGCGGCGAGAGGCCCGAATCCAGGCGCAGGCATTGTACCTGCGCCGCCTTGAGGAGATGGTGCTGCGCGAGCAGAGTCTACTGCGCTCCACAGAAATGAGGCTCAGCATCCTGCGTTGCAAAAGCCTGGAGTGGAGACTGGCCAACGAAGATAGGTGAATACGCCAACTCGCTCACGCACTAAGGCGGGGTGCATAACAGGTCAAATAGACATGGCTGCATCCGTGATTGAAGCTATCTTCGCTATTTCTGCAGGAAGTGTAATCAAAGTTAGCAAATCATGCAACTTTCGGTAAATAGTTCACAACCATATTCTACTTGAAGCGAACTCTAGTAAAACGCCCTCGTAAACTTGTTTCCGAAGGGTTAGATGTAAGGCGAAACTGTACAACATTTACTACGCAGTATCTCCACGTAGCTGAGTTGGATGTAATGAAGCTCCGTTTTTGTACACAATGCCTTCTAGTGCAAATTTAACAACAGTTGCACAGATTGCTGAAAAATCGATAACTTTGTTTCACTTCTCGGTGTTCTCGTTGGGATTCATTAGGTAGAATCACTTTTTCTCATGCAACGGTATTCAGAGCGTTTGAGCGAAGACTTCAAAAATAATGGGTTTAAAATAATTTATATACTGTTGAGAACAAACTCTATGCCGCTTCAGGCGTACTATTCAGCAAAATTCTTGTATATAGGCAGCAAATTATTATCAGCAAGAAAACAATTTTATTAACAATTTGTGTGATGTCTGTCCGAACTGAAAATATTTTTTCAGGTGTTTGTGCAATGGCCATTTTATGCAGTTATCACAGACTGTACAATTGTGTATTGAAAGAGAAGGAATTAGTACGTTCTCGTGCTGATGTCTTCTGATCTTCAAGATAGGTGTACGGATTTCTGCTAAATTATGCTTGCTTTTGAATTATTGAATGCCCTTATTATTTGATGTGTAATGCTTTCAAAAAGGTTGAAACTACCCTCTTAAGTGCCTGATAGTCTTTGTTGTGTTTGCTGTTTGGGCGGCGAAAAGCTATCAAAATTGAAAGCCTGGATCCAAAAAAACGCGACATTAAAATTTCCGTAAGTATTGTTACGGACAATTCAAGGAAGAAGTGGGCAATACTGGGCGCATAATACATTATTATACATAAGTGGGCGCATAATACATATGCTAGGTCGCTTGAAACACCTTGAAAATGACTGGTTATCTCTTCCCTATCCCCCCCCCCCCCCCCAGCACTGACGTGCGCTGGAGCACCCAAATCCCGTCATGTTTTCAATTAATCAATTTGGAACTAGAGAAGGTTTTCATCAGTGGGCTCAGATTCCAGACCCTCTGAACGCCATGCGGGCGAGCAACATGTTGTTCACAAAGGGTCGTTGCTCCCAAGTTTGAAGTGAAACCCTTGTCGTACCTGCGACTGACCAACAAGGTGTTTGCGTGTCTGTGCCAATGCTACAGTATTGCAATTTAGTAATGCAACTAATATATCGAAATAATAATAAAACTCTGGAAGTGAAAAAGCGATGTTAAACGCGCTGCCGCATTTATGCTCAATGATTAGCGTAAGCGTTCCTGTAATTTTTCAAAGCATTTTTCATGAAGCAAAGCATAGTTTTCAAAAAGTCGAACAGCATCTGTTCACACTTGAAACTCACGATGATGGAATGCCATTCCACTTGTGCATCATTAACCGGCCTCGGAACTAACTCTGTACGCATGTTTATTAGGTGGTGCGGGGCTCAAATCGAACTTTTTAACTAAAAACGTGTTTTTAAACTTTATTTCTTTTAGATTCTACATATATGGAAGAAATTCCTTGCCGAGTTCTGTTCTCATCTTCACAGTACAAAAAAGAATTTTTTTTTTAACAAGATTGGGTGCACTTCAAATAGAAAGCGCCTATGAACGCTGATTCCAGGACGCAGCCGCATAGCGGGCAAGAAACTGAACGCGGAGTGTATCGCCCAAGTTAAAATGTTTAGTTTTCGTGTTGCTTAGACAAAAGGTACCTGCTATGGAAAATCCCGCAGACAGCTAAAACGAAAACGAGAAAGAAAAGTCGAATATTTGGATGTGGCCATAGCGGATTGGCTAATAAATCAAAAAGAGAAGCCTGTATTGACTGAAACGCAGCACGTCACCTTCGAACGCTGTTCTCGCAGCATTGGGAGTCTGGCTAACTAAACGTACTCTGCAAGTTGTGATAGAATATCGCGCCTAAAAGAAGAGGCATGCCCAGTAAGTAACCAAAGAAAGTATTTCTCGAGACCAGGCAAGGGCGCTGCATAGCTGTAAAGCTGATAAAAACACAACAGGCAAATCGAAGCGATCGCCACAGAGCACTGTCTTCTTGATGAGGACGGCCCAACGTATGCATGAGGCCACTTTGATTTATTTATTTCGGACCAAAATTTGAATACAACGTTACGTAATCCTTCTGGCATTTTTGACCGTTTGCTTATTTTCTAAAACCAAAACAAGTAGGCAATCTAAAATTTCCTAAAGAGTTTTAAATTAGTGTCGTTAATGGGGCTTTCTCGCGAGCCTAATCCTGGAAGCGAAATAACAATACTGCATGAAATGGATCCCTTACCACGACGCGGACAGGAAGCAGGCAGTAAACGAGAGGGAAGTGCTGAAATTATCATTGTGCCTGTCGCTGACTTCGCCATCTTTAAACAAATTTGTGACAAAACGTTGTGGTGATGTAAGAATGAAATGGCTGCTATTTCCGACGACCGGTATGAACTTTGAAATATAGCTAGATTAGTACAAGTTATGTCACTGAAAACTAGGAACTGTTCTATCACAAAACATGAAAACTTCCGTATCACAACTCTGGGCACAAAGTTGAGCAAGTTTGTTGGTGCTTAGCACGGTCTTAAGTGACAAAGAAATGAAATGGAACTCAGTGGGGAGATGAGGTATGAAGATTACATAAAGCGCAACTGCGGAAATGAATTCTAATCTTCATACTTTTTATGAGTCAGTAAGCTCATGCCCCCAAAAAAACAGAAAAAACTCTGGTGGCATCGGAGTTCAGGTTGACTGTTTAAGGTCTCGCTGACTGAAACATGGATGCCTCTGGCAGGGGAAATTACCGAGCACTGGCGGTTGCACGATTTTCAGAGGTGACTAGACCAGGCTGCATGTTCAAACAATTTGGAGTTGGCACATTGGCTGGATCAATTTGTGTGGATAGGGGGATAAGATGAGAGCAACGGGATGCACATTGAACGCCTTGATTGAAGGATCACTACCTCTACAACTGGTGGCGGGTGACATGCTACGTGATAATAAATGATTCAGAGACAAGCCTTAACTTTTATTCTAGCTTTGTTTACGTACACGAGAACACAATTTTTAGCATGCTGTAGGAATATAACGCTCGCGTGGACATGCCGGAATAAATTTCGTTTATCGTCCGCGAATCCCTCCACCCTCCTCCCACCTCCTATCGAAATGGACGGGCTAAGTTCTGAGTGTTTATGCTGGGTATCAAATATAACAGACACACCAGTCTTACAGCGATTGGCCGAATATTTTTTACGGGATGCGCACCAGTGTTAAGCTGACTCCGCTTCAATTATATAATTTTATTATCAATAGGAAGGCGTTACATTCTTCCATTCTCTTTTACAAGAAAATTAAGGGCTAGCCGAAACATTCTTGCTCAGAAATCGTTGTCGGTCCCTTGCAGACTAGCGAGGTCCAGTGCTGCCTTTGTTTGTTCTTCATTGTGTTTTTCCAGTCTATACAAATTTTGCTCTGTTGTACGTCTAGTGGCGCAGGTCCAGCACCGAAAGACGCACGTGCGCGTCTGTGATTGGAACAAAGGGAAGGGAAACGGCAACATCTTACGTAAGAATATTTTCTTCTTTTTATTCTCTTTCCGTAGTAGTATTCAGCGTTATTGTAAGAGAAACACTGGCTGTTGGTAGCACGCTCAAAGCAAAGCAGTTCTGATGTCTGCCTCTGAGATTCTCGTAGCGAATATATGCGGCGGCGGCTGCTAAACATTTCAGATTGGGATTGTTGTGCATCGAAAAAACGAATGGCTGATTGCCTGGACGGTCACTGGCTGTAACGGCCCCTGTGTGTAATAATATCTATTCCTTATTAACATCCGCTATAGTTGACGTCAGCGCCTATTCTTGGGGGAACTTACGGCTACCCGCTTCTGAACATGGGTTGATTAAAAACAGTAATGAGGAGTATACCTTCGTAGAACACCCACCTGCATACCGACAATGTCTATAAATGAGAAGGGGCTCAGTACTAGCACTGTTAGGCGGGCCAAAGAGGGCCTGAGCAGGAGCACCTACACGCGGCGCTAGACCAATCGAATTACCTGGGAATCGCCAAGATACAACCTGAGGCCATAAGAAATTCTTCCAAAATGTCTTACAGCAGGTAACCCACAAGGCATCCCTGTCTACCCGGGGAGCTTCAGCATGCAGTGCTGTATGTGAGCAGTGTAAATCTCAGTCCGCTCCGAAACTTCCATATTCGAGCATTTTCACAGGACACTACCGGTTTAATCTAGCGCGTGTCCGCACACAGAAATAGTTTTTTATTTCTGATTTGTTTATAATGTTATTCATATTTTCATAGATGGGTTGTAGTGCACTGAAACTCCACTTTCCAGGCTTTTGTAAACGTAAACTGTTGTATGAGCAGTGCTGACGCTTTTTATTTGCTGCGTACTAAATCTTTAATCAAGAGTTTGACGAAACATGGTCGGGTGGTGACAAAGAAAATTATAGGGTCACTGACCAAGTCAAAGTTTATTTAAACCGTAATGAAGTTTCGGAAGCCCTACGGCTTCTTGTTCACAATGGGGAAACCAGATATAAAGCATACGTTTATAGCTCCTTTAAAATGAATCGTAATGATCTTGCATAATCAGATGGTAGATTTCCTTGCGTCCGATTGAGTGTGCCATGAATGGTGTGCATAATCAAAGACTCTAGGAACAAACGACTAGAAGCGATCCGTACTCTGGCAAGCACACGTGCCTCGTCCCAATTGATGGCGTGTCCAGTTTCTTGCACGTGTTCGGCCAGAGCGTTAAAAGCACCGTGTCCTTTCGCCACATCATTTTTCTGCTGCTGTATCCATTTGCACCACTATCCTGATTCTCCGATATAACGGCGGTCGCAATCTGCGCACGGAATCTTCTACACGACCCCAGGATACTTAATAAGGGGAAGGGGGTCTTTCACATTGAAAAGCTCGTGCCTAAGTTTGCTCGTTGGAACGTGGGCAACTTGCACGTTCTAATGGCTCCGCAGGGGAAACACACGGTTCTGGAATTTAGGCCAATCAGAAAACTCGTGGAGATGTCACGTGAGATAGCGAGACACTCTAAATGATGCAAACTCGGAATACGGGCCGAACAGTCCCGCCTATGCTCCTCGCGAAATCAGGCAGCCCGCCTAAATCTCTGAGTTTACTTGCCACATTCTACGCGTCAGCAGTACGTCGAACGTATTTGCCGACGCTCTTTCTGGTGACGAAGTCCATGCGATGGGCAATGGATGGCCAATTATCCACTTCACGACAATGGCTGCTGCTCAACGAGCTGATGCTGAGCTGCAACGGCTTCACTCGCGCAACACCTCTCTGGTGTTAGAGGCCTGGCTCCCTAACTACGCCGGTACTCAAGTTTGTGATACGTCAACCGGTTGCCCTCGCTCCTATAGGCCTCCATCATAGCGCCGAGCCGTCTTTGACGCCCTCTAATCTTCTAATCCTGGCGTCCAAGCAACTCAACGCCTCGTCACAGCTCGTTCTGTCTGGCCTCGCAACAACATCGCCTTTTGACGCTCGTCGGGCACGAGTCTCACCTGTCAGCTAAGCAAAGTGGATCGACACACTGCGAGTCTTCCTGGCAACATATCGTCCCCGGTCGCCCCCTTCAGGTATCTGTATGAAGATTTTATCAATCCCCTTCATCCCTCCTGGAACCACCGCTACTTGTTACATGCATTGAGAAGTTGACTAAATGGTTTGAAGCGATGCCTCTTCTGAAGACAACGGCGGAGTCGATTGCAAGAGCACTCATCAAACTCTGGAGAAGCCGCTGCGCTGTCCCTTCCACCATTACAAGCGATCGTGGTCGTCAATTTGACTCCACACAATTTGATAGCCTATCTCGGCTCGTCGGCATCAATCACATCTAGCAGCCCTCTCACCAACCTATTTACAATGGGGCCATTGAGCGTTTTCACTGCCAGTTGAAAGCTTACCAGCTGGCGTCCGCTTTCACTTCAGCGTGGATTGAGCATCTACCCTTCGTCCTGTTAGGTCTCCGCACCACACTTTCCAGTGGCTCTTCTATGTTTTCAGGAGAGCTAACGTATAGCACCACTCTGTGTCCTTGGCGAATTCTTCTAGCCCTACCTACCCATGCCTGCTGGCGTCACATCTTACGACGGCGCCTACGTATTGCGATGAACTCTATCATTTCACCACGACCTCAGTGCCAGTGTGCTCGTTGTGTCCATGTCCACGCCACCCCCGCCCCGAACTTCAGCGGTGGACTCACGTTTTTGTTGCCCACGACGCCGTACGCCCACCCTTACCGCCACAATACCATGATCCGTTGCAAGTACTTCGGCGTGCTCCTTTACACATTCTTCTCTATGTCAACGGCCGAGAGGGCATCACCGTCTTTTTACCCTTCCATTGATCCTATCTTAACTTGACAAAAACTAACCAAAATGTAAAAGAAGAGAGAGGGAGCCCGGAGCTGCAAATCTTTGCCGGGTAAGATTAATGAACACGAGTCAAACGCCAATATTGTAAGTTAGGAAAAAAAGAAGGCGTGTATATATATATATATATATATATATATATATATATATATATATATATATATGTAAATAAAGAAAACAACTTCCCATTTGCAATAAATAGTTCTATGGAATACAAAAAGGAGAAAGAAGGCATAGAAGAAAGTGTTCATGAGCAGCCTGAAACTGCAAGGGAAGATAGAACAAAAACACGCGAAGCAAAAAAAACAGCGCAAAATAGTGCAACCGAACCAGATAAAAGGGAAAGTAAGAAAGCAATACAAAATTGGTAGAAAGAAGCACAAAAAACTTCTGCAAAAAGCCCAAAATGTGTTTAGTGTCCATATGAACAAGAGACGATAAAGCAAGTACCGTTGATATGAGAGAGAGAAAATAAAATATTGTATAGGACGTTCGAAAATTTCGCCCCTACTTTTACGATCGACATTTCATGGTAGTCACTGACCACCACGCTTTTTGCTGGCTCTCTTCTCTGAACAATTCAACCGGGTGGCTCGTGCGCTGGATTCTCCGACTCCATGAATTTCAGTTCACAATAACTTACAAATAAGGCAAGAAGCACCTCAATGCCGATGGCCTCTTTCGTTGTCCCCTTGTCCGCGAATCATTAGGTACTTTGGGTTATTCCTTCCTTGCACGTGCAAATTATTCGCCCGAAAAGAATGAGCGCGCCGCATTGATTGTCGCCTTGTTGGCCATCCAAAATTATCTTTCTTCCGCCAAGCAAGTAGAAAAATACTGCCGCCCAGTATTTCATCGGCTCAATGGTACTTCGCTACTCCGAATTCTTGGCTGCGCCGTTCACTTGCCAACTTTAAAATGCAGGATGGACAGCTTTACTGGCATAATGACAATCACTTCGGTAAACCGTGGGGGCTAGTTGTTCCTTGTTCTCTTCGACGTCGTTGTTTGCACGTCTTACACGACGGTCCTACCGCGGTAACCACTGCTACCATGAGACCTACGACGGAATCAAAAGCCGCTTTTTCTGTCCTGGTCTCGCCACTTGCGTTGCCAAGTACGTTGCCTCTTGTTTGCCATGTTAGCGCCGCAAACGAGCGACGTCAGCCCCAGCGGGCCTACTTCAGCCCCTTCACTCTATTTTCATGCCTTTTGAAGTTGTAGGCATGGACATATACGGAGCTCTACCATTTACCGCGGCGGGAAACAGTTGGATCGTTAAAGCTGTGGATCACCTCACCCGGTATGCCGCAACAATGCTACATCGTCTGGTTCCGCTGCGGAGATTGCAATTTTTATCCTGCGAGACATTGTTCTTCGACAAAGAGCCCCTGATGATCTCCTGTCCGAACCCAGCAAGTCTATTCTTAATGCAATCGTGGCCAAAGTTCTTCAGGCCTCAAACATTGTTCATAAAGCAACATCCGCCTACCACCTGCAACCCAATGGTCTTACTTAACGCTTCCTCCGTACATTGCACGATATGCTATCCACATACATCCAATCTCATCACAGTAACTGGGATTCCCTGATTCATTTTGTCAACTTCGCATACAACACTGCCGTTCAAAGCGCGACCCGCTACTCTCTATTTTTCCTGGTCTATGGTCGGCGCCTACAATCTTATCAGAAGCATCGTTCTTGTCTGCATCTGTTTCCTTTAATTCCTTTGACCATGGTGGCCGCTTTCGTCATGGGGGGTGGGAGGTGGGGGAGAGTGCGAGCCCCCATCTTGAACTTCATCCAAGTCTGTGATTACTCATCATCACCTTTCGTTTCATTGTTGGCTGTGCCTCTAAAGGTTGGTCTCCCAGCTCAGAATATGTATATACGTAAATATGCGTATGTATAGCTTGACTCAGACGTCATCGCCAACTGTGCCACCCCATCTCCTCCCGACCGTGCCAGAATTTGCCACGTACTGATCGCACCAACAATATTCGCTTTTCGCCATTCACCCTTCGCTAATGGCTTCATCTATAAGGAAGAGGGGGAAGGTCTGTAGCATTCTGTCATGATCCGGCAGCTGATGAAGGTTACAGCCTCAGTTCGTCTGCCAAGCACTCGCAGATAGGATCTCGTGGCTGCTGAACTGAATGCGGGCGACGCGCTGTCCTATGGCCTGGCTGGGCGGGGTCTGCCAAATATATTTGTTGAGACTCGACAAGAGGACTTGTCTCTCTGATTCATCTCTACAATGTCATGGGGAAGGCCGTTCGAGTCAGTAGCGGTTCGGAAGGAAATATAGGCAGAGAAGGTTGTGGTTCGAGCGCATGGGCTCGCAACTTGCAACAGATGGCTGATGCGATTGGATATGCGGGGTGCAGCTGTGATCTACAGTGCATGACGAAGGGAAGGAAAGGATCTAATAGAAAGACACGCTGGCAGTGCGGCGTCTACTGGAGAGCGTTGACTGGCCAGATTTCTATTTGAAATATGAAACGCTGACATCATATGAGTACAAACAGTGAATGGATGTAACTGCGATTTAGAGCCATTCTTATGATGCGATGAGACAAGATTGATGCAGGTTTCATTAAAGCGAGGCATATTCGACTCGGGCCTGAAAAGTGTTTTGTTGGCAATTTCTACATTTGGTGTAGCACTGCGCATGTGAATTTTCAGAAAGCGCAATGTTTTATTACATGCCGAGATATTTGTTACATGCGCGTGTCAAGAGAGATCACTTGACACGGTCACACCTAGGTACTTATAAGATTGCAAAAGCTTTAGTGGCGTATTGGAGATACTGTAACGAAAGAGGAAGGGGTTAGTAATACGACATAAGACATGTAGCTATATTTAGTGGATTTTAAGGTCATTATCGAATTGTTTTAAGGTATTCCCTTTGGGCTCTCAAACGCGCCATGAAGGCATGGGTGAGGGAGGGTGTAAATAAAGAATTTATAATAACGGGTCGCAGTAAGCCCTTTAGCAGTTTTTTCTACGCACAATAGAAGGTTATTCCAATCACCTGTGTGGATATATCTGCTATCATTAGCTAAGATCTTGGAATAACGAATTTCGTATTGTAGAGTTTGAACGTATATCACATCTTGCATAGCCCGTAGGAAACTTCGTCAGTGGGGACGTACTCTGTGATCTCTTGGCTTTCCTTTTTTTTGAGTCTATCTTGAGGACAGCTTGAGCAAACGATGTTTTGCGCTTGGGTATAATATACCCAGCCTGGCGAATTTTAATGCCTGTGCTTCTCTTTGAACACGAGAGTTGTAATTATGACATCATTTTTGAGCAGGTTAGCATATTGTGATTTCAAAGCGATTGATCTCTAAAAGGTTGCCAGAATGCTTTTGACGATTTTTTTTACTAAACCGCGAACTCCTTCTTAGAAGGAGAGCGATTTTTAAATGGCCCTGCACTCTGCAGCTGTATTGACCTTCAACACCGATGCTTAGTGCTATTATTTTTATTACTGTTATTTTTCCTCCGACTGTTTTGCATACGGTTCAGTTGCGTGAGGTATTTTGTTGCCTATGGAAGGAACGTAAAAGCCCGTTACGCTGTCCGAGTAGGACCAAGAAACGGGTGTGCTCGGTCAACGAACGTAAGGCAGCATTGGTATTCAAGATATTTCGATGCAGCGCGCTCATGGTCAGTTGACAGCTTTGTAAAATACAATGTCACCAAATATCCGCCACACTTCTGCGTTTCGTGGTTTTGTGTAGGAAATAGTACCAAATGGGAGGTTAGTAACATCTACGTTCCGCCTTTTCTGCTCCAGGATACATGCGGACTCGATCTGCCGGCGGTGCGCGTGGCAGCCTAAAATATTCGATGACGGGAAAAAGACAGACGTTTACCCTCAACTTGCCCTTCACAACAACATCTCACGACTCATACTGACGTGCTCTCCTAGAGCAGCGTCCTGTGTGAAGCAGTGTTATTATATAACCAGCAGAAAACGATAGGCCAATGTACTGTTGCACCCTTGAATACACAGCACTTAACAGCGGAAGTTTCAGGAAATATCTTACACTGAGCAGCAATCGAATTAGTTTCGCTATATACGGCGTTTGCCGTTTATCACGTGTTCGCAGCGCGACCAGCGCTTGCCTCCTTTAATTGGGGAAATCTTGGAACTGTCCTATGCCTACGTTGAATAAGCAACCCTTCTTTCGATTCTTAGCAGGATTTACACACTTGGAATGAAATATAACCTACCTCCTTTGTGATTTCGCGTATAAGCGCTGTTGTGTTTGAAACAAAATATCGAACTTTTGTGGCCTCCAAACCGGATTTCTGGAGCACCTGCAAAAACGTCTCTAACTAGGATATTTTAAGCCCAGCAGTCGGAAAATATAAAAAGTGAAGAAAAACCGTTTTTCCACACCTCCTCCCAACTTGTGAGCTCATCGCTGACTCGTAACGCTTTTCATCCCTTTCGGAGGATCCTGCGCAATCGTCACAGAGCAAACTTCCAAGCGGATTCTTCATCTCTGAAATTCGCCACACTGTTTGTACGACAATAGCGAGCTCCTTTTAACACAAAACGTCTCGGAACAAAATTTAACGAGAGACACCTGGACAGGCTGCCACAATAAAAGAAAAAAAAAAACATGCGCATCATCATTCATGAACTTGCCTTTGAGGACGTGTAGCACGAGATTCGAACGGTCAGCTTCTGTCTTTTTAGAACCAGTGAACCACCCGCTATTCTGACGTTGCGTGTGCCTTGCCACGTTAAAAGGCGAAACTCTGGCAGCTGGTCGCTGCGAGGCACAAGAATGACCAATATAAATCAGTATTTCTGAACTACTGGCTCACTTCTGGACGCGGCATCACAGCTTAGAGGCACTTTCTCTACAGAGTGTATGCATATGCTTGACACTTGAGCAGATTTTCACTAACCCCCGGAATTGCTTGAAGGTAACTGCAGCGCGGAGGTTTTTAAGTGTGACGCAGCCTCTTCTCTACTTCATTTCCAGGTACTGCCTACGTTGACAGGACGCAAACCCAACTGCGCAAATACGAAAAAAAGAAAACGGCGATAACACCTCTTCTTGGGCAACTTTCTGTATACTTGAAGTGGTGAAAAAATTGCGCCCAACCATGCACATCACAAGAAAGAAGACGTAACATGGCCGCTGTGTAACGTCTTCCTTCTTGTGGTCTGCATAGTTTGGCGGACTTTTTTTTAGCCACTTCAAAAAAAAAAAATGAAACCTTTGGGACGTCCAGTGCTAGGCCGGGCTGCAGCCATTCCCGGAAGTGCGCCTTCATGCTGAAGACAACGGGGAATAAACATCATCGCAACCCTCCGTGAAGTGTGTGGAACTGAGATCCAGCGCAAATAAAAAGACGCGTTAAAGAAGTAAGGCGGGCATGGCTCTGTCGTTCCAGGTTCGCAACAAGCTCTAAATTCCTAATAAGAAGCGGTTGGTGAGCCTATTAGAGCTCTAAACCAGTAATGTTCATTCAAATCTCGTATTATATGCTAGTTTTGGTCGTTACGCGCCGCCGCTGTCTGCCATACGCACTCGCTACAAACAATTCTGCAGACACGCGCATATCAGGGCCCGCTTGCACGAAACAAGTGTAGTCTTATTCTGATCTTCAGGCCTAATCAAAAATCTTATTGGTGTCTAAACGTTCCCTAGCCGATAAGACGCTCGCAATAAACAAACTCGACTGGAATAAGACAAACTTAACTTGAATAAAACTGGAGCCTAGGCTGCCTTGGGCAATCTTATCCCAGTCTTATCGTGAGTCCAACATGGCTGCGCTTGGTCTGCCTCGAGATGCCGAACTCTTGTTGCGCCGCGAACGCGTGTTCTGTGACAGGACGAATCCCCTCGATACGTTCAGCGAGGAGCAGCGGCGTCTACGCTTCGGGCGGCTCATTGCCGACATGCTTCGTCCTGAAATCGAGCACCCGACGCGTCGGAGCGGTGCTTTGAGCGCCGAGCTGCAGGTGATGCTGGCGCTCAAAGTTTTTGCCTCCGGTTGATTACTGCCGGATATATGATCGGGGCCCACGAACCGACAGCAAGCGCATATTATGTCGAGTTGCTCTCGTCCTCGTCCACCGCAGCAAAGACTGGATCCGGTAAGCATTTTTATCTGCTTCCCTCGCTTGTTTCATTGCCGCTTGCTTATCTTGACTCAGCGCGTTAGCTTACGGTCGGGGCAGCTGAACATGCGGGCTGTACGTAGGATCTCTCAAGTATGTATATATGGAGTACCTGCTTTCTGATCCTATATACTGGACTCGCAGAGTAACGCAAAGGTATCACTCACCGTGCGCATTTCGCGACTTAGATCGGCCGACGTGTTTTTCATATGTCCGCGCGCGAGGGTGTGCAAGCCTGCGCATGACATAGCCGGGGAACTAAGCATCACTACGCTCTTTTTTTTTTCCAGTTAGCCGTCGCAGAACGAGCTGCGAGATGTACAAGGAAATTTCTACGCTGTCGCCAGTTTTTCACGCGTTGTGGGCATGGTAGAAGAACAAATGGTAGCGTAACTCCCATAGAAGCCTGCGTGTCGACTCTGAGCGAGGCTTTAGTTTCCCAGCGCCCCCTGCGAACTGTGAGGCACAACAAACACGTGACGTTGCTTGTGACGTCACAGTGATGCACTTTTGGCGGGGAATTTGATTGTCTTTTTACTTATGAACGAAAAACAAGGCCAACAACGACGGAGACAGAACGATGCTCGGATAAGGCAGAAAAAATGGACACTGTAACAGTTCAGTCAACTTTACTTGACATGGATTTCTACTGTCGTTTTACGTTAACTGAAATGTTACGGCATCTTTAACCACCTTATCATAGCATCGTTCTGTCTCCGTCGTCGTTAGCCTAGTCTTTCGTCGCGCGTCATGTAAACGCATTCTGGGGCTTATTTCTTTGGGCACGTTTGCGAACAAGGGCCTTCAAGTGAATTCGGCAAGCACATGGATAGAACCACATGGTTTGAGGCATTTCACTAAGGGCATAAATGAGTGAAGCTGTGCTGCATAGAAAGCCAGGCTTTATTAATTCACGATTACTTACATGACGCTTCACGACAATGAAAAGTGTAGGAGAGCGACCACCGCTCATTCGTCACGGTCTTCATGAAATCCTCGTGATAACAAAATGACCTGAGCGTAGGTCTCCAAACGAGACGCGGTGAGATTATAAAAGGGTAAAAGATCTTGCTAACAAAGTACATATCAGCGTCAAAGAACAACAAAAACAAACGAACGGCATAACTAACGCTAGCGCTAGAACGCCAACCTGTAAGAGCTTAGGTAAGCAATTCAAATTGGGATTGCTAGTATTTAGAAGTTATTGCGTCTGAGAAGTGAAAATATCTACGATATAGCTTCGCTCCAATAAATCTCGCCCTGTTCATGATTCCCATATTTTACTCGCGCTTCATTTGCCACTGAAAGGAGTCAATGTGAGGTTAGAATTTTACAACTTAAGCATTTAACATGTTCATGAGAAAGATCCCATTGACAATAGGAACATCACTGTAATAATAGCTAAAGCACGTTCAGCGAACGTTGGTGCGGTAATACGACGCAGTAAGCAAAACACGCAGCAAAGGGAGCGGAACGGAAGGCTATGAGCAATGCGACACGCGTCTTGGGGGCAATAAAATCTCACCTTCACCGCTCAATTAAAACATGCAGCGATACGCCGCTCATGCAGACGTGTATCCGTAAAACAAGCCACCACTTTTGCGACGTGCCTGGGAGGCCGAACCGAGCCGCCGAGCTGTGACGCAGCATTGTCCCATCGTCCGGAAATGCGCACATGCAGCGGCAATCAGTTTCTCATCGAGCACACACAGTCTTCGCCTTGCTGTAAAGCTCTACCACAACCAGCAGAATGAAATACTGACTGTTTGGTACAGATAACCCACTCTGTACGCAGCACGCAACGATGAACGTTGTACCGGGGCCGATGACGCACCCATCCGCGGATGAAAAAAACTTTGGTCTGAACCATTTCTGAGCTTTGGGCAACTACGCAGCGGATAATAAGTGGCCGAGAGAGGCCGTTAGAAAGAAGTTAAAATATTATTAAAAATGTGACACATTTTTTCTTACGCAAGAAACAAAAACTGCATTCATTCCTGAGCGCGAATATTATGTTTGCTTTCTAGTTCTTTGGAATTCTGGCAGATCTTATTTTCTGCGTGCTAGTAATTTGCCTCGCAGTTCGCAGGAGCCCTCATCATCGAGTTGATGCCGCTGGCAGTAGGCAGCTGCACGCGTTTTCTTCCAAGTTGCGCGACCAGTTGTACATTGACCTTGTTGTGGGTGCGATCGACGGCACTCGTGTGTGGATTTTGACGTTGGACCGGGCCTGTGTACGTGCGTGTACCCTGGAAACACCCAACCCGATACCCATAGCAAACACCTGCGCGGGAACGTGTCAGACGACACCCGTCAGCGGCCGCGCCGCCGCATCGCCTCTGTGTATATGCAGTTCACTCTCCTTTCCCAAGCGATGACCCTACGGCAGTCTTTTGTCTTTTTCATTTATCTCCTATGCCTCTCTCGATCCTCGGCGCAGTCACGCTTGCCTCGCACTTTCCAAACGCCGAAACGCACGGGATGCCTGTTGTTCAATGGAATGGCAATCGGTCTGAACACCACTCGCCGACTAGAAATAAAATATACATTAATAATTAGACGGACGCCTTTAGCAAAACCAGGCGCTTTAAAAGAGCAATTGAGAGCAAATGTACCCAAGGGTGTCCAAGCGGTTGCTACCTTTTCCTTTTCTCGGAAAAGGCAAAGTCATTGTTAAAATTAGAAAGTGTTAAAAATATGAGCCTGGAGACGCCCACCGCATTTTTGGAAATATGTGCTTTTGATATGATGTTTTGCTACCAGTCGTTGGGCGCGATGGCTGCGTTATAGTGTTAAAAAAAAATGCTACTTCATACGCACTGCGTCGTTGAGTGCAGAGCGAATTTAACTTCAAAGCAAACCTTTAGGACAGAGCAGGCAGAAAGCAAGTTACGATGCTTAAAATGCGGGCACGGGAGGAGGGGGGAAGGGGGGAAGGGGGGGGGGGGGCTTGATTTGATGAATTTCTACGACCTACGGAGGGAAGTGCCTGAGAAGAAACGAGGGGAGCTCACCGAACTCAAGAGGTCGCTGAGCGCAGCAGACATCTACTCACTCTCCTGCGCGCTTCGGCTCTGCATTTCAGCTGGGATTAAATACATTATCCTCGTGTTGAAATCGGTCAGGGAATTGTAGAACGCAACTGAGCGAAGCCTCATAGCCAGCGTCTCGCACTGTTAAATAAATTTTATACACGCTCAGACAGGCAGCGCTGCCAAAATGTTCCGTTTTCAATTTTCGCAAAGCGCGCGCAAGAAAAGCAGCCGGATGTTTACATGGAACTGTGATCACCTATTGGTCGGCGCGAACGCCGGCCGCGTTCGCGGCCGACTTCCGCCAGCTCCCCGTCTCATTCCCTGCCGCTGGCTAAAATACTCGCCAAGGGACCAAAACTACCTACAGTCTTCAATAAGTCTGGACTGTAGTTCAGTCTTATCGGTTCGTGAAAGCGCCCGGTGGCCGCCGGGAATCCCAGTCTTATTTTAGAGTCGGATAAGACTGGAGTTGCTCTTAAGACTGGACTTATACCCTCACGTTCGTGCAAGTGGGCTCAGGTTTCTCCCTATGGCATGCACTAAATTGTGCTATTTTAGGGATAACGTCAAAGATAACGTTAAACGATAAAAACTGCATAGAGTTGGTACGTGAGCAGCGTCACCTGACGAAAAATAGCGAAAATAGTGTCGAACAGAATAAAACCACATCTGAACGCCGCCACTCACGTCGGTTTTATGCGGCATGGAATGCATACTGCTTATATCACCGTTAAAAACGTCTTCGAGTCCCGTGACGACAATTTTTTCTAACATTCACCCTTACAAATGAATTGCATCTTTCCTGTATGGTTTGCCCTTTAAGAAGCATTATATGATGTCTTTGACTGCTAATTGCCGCAAAACCAGCAGTGAACAGAGCCTGGAAGTGACGTTATGAAAACGGTTACAATACGCAATGACGTTTACCGTAATCATTTCCAGCCCTCAGTGAGATACGGCTTAGCAACAATCGCCGTTCAACACGCAGTAAGGAGAACGAAGTTGCGCGACCCTACTGTTTAGATAACGGAATTACGCAGAGTGGGTGAGGCAGATAACTAGATATAGTGACATTCTAGTCGCAATCAAGAAATGCGCGTGTACAGGGGACGTATTACGACAGAGGGCAGCTGATGGTCATTTCGCGTTAGAGATTGGATTCCTATGGAAGGAAAGCGTTGCAGGGGGCGGCAGAAAATTATGTGTGAAGATTAAGAAGTTCGCTGGGGTCATGTGGATGCAGCTAGTACAGTACCGAGTTAATAGAAGAATGCAGGATACCTTCGCCCTACCGGGGATTTGTTCTGGCGGATGATTGTGCTTTATAGGTTTTACGGTCCCAAATCGACTTAGGCTGTTCTAAAAAATTGGACTAACCTGCATCGGGATATCACGTACACATTCACTAAGGAACCTCGACTCGACACCCCACCTTCATTCCGTTTAGTGGAGCAAACAGCCGCTCCTCCACTCCAGGGCTGATTCGGATTTAATAACGCCCCTCAGCGTTCGCGCCGACAAGATCTCCTCGACAATATCTCCTCCACTCGAAGCAGCGCAAGTGGCGTATGAGAACGAGTAAAGGTGATCTTTTTGTCCTAAAATGAGTGCTTAAGTGTGTAACACTCTCAGTCTTTCATGTCGAGTCTTCTAAAACACTTTCTCAAGAACCCTCGACTTTAACAGCGGAGGGGAACTTGCTTTGCAGGCTGGATGAAAAAGGTGGCGGTGATGACAGAAAACGATTTTGCATCTGGCAAGAGGCGCTGCTGTGGAAGCTCAGTTTACGTAGAACATAACGTAGGATTCGAGGAGTGTGAATACTTCTGTTGATTTGTTTAGTGGGATATCTACGTTTAACCTCTGCCGCCCTGCCTTCTCTTTTTTATTGACAGTTTTGACATACATCAAAATACAATCCAGGAAAGCATAAAAGCCGCCAACTCCTACGAGTATGGCTCTGGTCTTAAGACACCTTGAGTGTAGCTAGGGGGCGAGCGGTGAAAACATGCGCGTTGCTTCGCAGCGCATTGCAGCGCATACGCACTGAATTCGACTCTGTAGAAGCAAATGCTGCCTGTGGTTTCCAAACAATTTAGAATCACAATAGAAACCGTGTATAAAAAGCCATGCTCTCTGCCGACTGCGGATATCCTTCGGTAGAATGCGTTTCCTCGATAGCGGCGCGTGTCCGAATGTAATACTACGTACCCTCAGGCGACAGGAATACCTTTAATGCTTGGAGTAAAGCAAAGATGCGCGCACAGATACACTGCACCTCTGAAGCCCATACTTTACTCCATTCAACACGCTGTTCCTACGGAAGTTCGCCGTCTGCGGAAGCCACCGCGCTGGGCGAGCCCCGAAAGGAGCGCGCCGCCGCCGCCGCTGAGTACCGCCACGGGCGAGCTTAAATTTAGCAGTTAAAAAACCGCTATAACGAAGTCCACACAGCCAGCGAACGGTGCGTAGTACCCCGTGTTTACAAGTAGAGTGGCAGTCGAGGAGCGGTCAAGGTCGCTTCGTTCGGTTCCGAAATTCTAAAGAAATTCTCGAGAGATTCTCTGTAAGAGGAAGAACGGTTGCTCCTTTCAGATGCTCCCTGAGAGACCAACAGTTGATCCTCGAAATTGATTATAAGGAGAGTGCATGCTGCTCCATTAGGGACAACAGCGACCCTACGAAATGTTTTCTGGGACTGCGAATGTTACTCCCGTGGGATTAACTGTTTATTCTCAGAAATGATCGTCCGCAGAGCAAATATTACTCCCTTAAGAGTTACTGTTCATCCGTACGAACGAATTTCAAAAGTGTGACTATAAAAACTCTGAGACCAAGTTTTTTATCCGCAGGCAGGTTACCCTCACACGCCATGGACATGCTTGCTCCGGAAGACTGCGCTTCAATCAGCGCTGCATGAATGTGTGTACGAACGTAAAACTAGAGAGCTCAATTTCAGTTGAGCAAAATCGTTTTTATCTCAGTTAACATATCGGCCAACTCTGAATTGGGTTGGAGTGGTACTGGGGAATTAAAAGGAAGGAAGGGATGAACATTGCAATATTGCAGTGTATGCTATGAGGTAAAATGTTGTTTACATTGCAGAATTCCCACACTGAAATACTAACAACAAACAAAACAATGATTAGGCAGTATGTAGAAAACTAGTTGATGCCAGAGGCACATGACAAGGTGGTTTTAGGAATGTAAACAAACATCACTGACTACAGGGATATACCACATAGTCAGCATTCCTAATAAAAGCAAAAAGGAAGCAGATAATGAAGTTTGCAAACTCTTCTCATTATCTCCGGTATGCCGAAGTACACCGTCAATCCTACAAGACCATGGACTCAAGGTATTTATCGAGAATCAACCTTTGTTGAACAGCACATATTGTTTCTTTCGGAGGCCTTGACATCCTCGGGAAGTACCTGTGTGCCAGGCAGGCATTTCCATTCCGATGCTGTTTCATATACAAAGGCGTATATATATATATATATATATATATATATATATATATATATATATATATATATATATAGATATATATAGATATATATATATATATAAATACTGTTGCGGACTTGTTCTCAAGCAGAGCACGGAGGAGGAAAGAAGGAAGAGGAAGAAGTGTGCGCGCCCGTTCGGCCTTTGTCTTGTGGCACCTGTGTGGCTCCCCGCTAGCCGTGTGTACCTGGCGTACAGTCGTGAGCAGCCTTGTCTAGAGCGCGCCGACAGGGCTCTGTGGAGCAAGTCAGCGACATCTAACGTTAGGCTCTGGGTTCGAGCTGTGCGTCCCGTGCGCATGCGCGGCAAATCGGAAGGATGCCTGCTCATCACTTCAACATCCAACCCCTGCCTTGCGAACACTTTTCTTGCCGCTATCACTTGCAACTGCTTTTGAACCTAGCGATAACCCGATATCGCATTCCACTTGCCTAGCCGCTTCGTGATTCGCGCGAAACACGTTGGTTTACAGACCGCTGTTACATATCATTAAGCGCGTACCTGGCGGCATGAAGCGGAAGCACTGGATGGAAATGTAGCAGGGAACCCACGAGTAGGCACTGCTTTATTTGGCCGCGCATGCGCATCGGACACATAACTCGAACTCAGAGCCTAACGTTAGATGGCGCTGACTTGCTCCGCGGAACACTGTCGGCGCGCTTTAGACAAGGCTGCTCACGACTGTACTGAACCGGCTATAACGTCTCGGTCGCGAGGCTAAGGGCGTAACATTGTGGTCAAAGTGCTGGGAAGTGTGGCGCTACACGCAGCACCGATACAACTCGAGCCTCGTCGGAATCGTCGGCTTGCGGGCCTCGGACCCCAAACCAGCGCCACGTAATCGGCCAATGACCCGCAAGTAGCCCGTGGCGACCCGGTGATCAAGGCTGAAGACCGGCCTGCGGACGCAGCGAACAGTTCCTCGCATCACTATCATGAGCCTCGGACTTTCGCTGGAGCGGCAGGCGAGCACCTCGACGAGTGCTAGACCCACTACCAACGGTTGAGCAGCTACAATCGATGGGACGCTGCCGCTCATATTGCAAACGTGGTTTTCATCCTAACAGATAACACTCTTGTTTGGTTCGAAAACCACGAAGACTCTCTTACCACCTGGGACCATTTTGTTACCGAATGGCGCCAGTGCATTGGCAACTGCCTTGCACGGAGGAACCGGGCTGAACGCACGCTTGCGCAGAGAGCTCAGCTACCTGGGGTAACATGCACAACTTACATAGAGGAGGCCTTGAAGCTATGCAGAACAGCAAGCGCTAATATGACTGAGGAAGATAAAGTGGGACATCTTCTGAAGGGCATCGCAGATGAGGTTTATAATTTTCTAATTGCTAAATGTGAAATGAAAGCCGTCTGTGATGTAATTCGGCACGTTCGCACATTCGAGACATTGAAGACTCTCCTTGGCAATGGCCCCCACATTCGTAAGAATATCCCCAGACCGATGGACCGCGCAGCCGCCCTCCTGGTTCCGATCGAAGTTTCTCACCACCTCCTGACTCTTCTGCGCGCCGCTGTCTGTCGCCACAGCCCCGGCGGTGATCGCCATCGCCATTTTCGGAAAACTGTTCAGCTGTGCGCTGGATGTCAGGCCGCTGGAGACTGTCCGCTGCCTCTGGAAATTCCTCCATCTGTTGTTATGTTTAAGAACATCGTCTATGTGCTTGTGGACGGTGTAGCGACAATGGATTTAGTGGATGCCGGGGCAACCATTTAAATATTGGGTTTATCGTTTAATTAATAAGCTGTTGGGACACAAAGGTATGTTTGTTTGCGACAGAAATGTGAATTTTCATGGCGCAGGTGGTGAGGTGTTGTGTCCCCTGGGAATGTGTAATGCTTCGGTGTCTCTGGGTGGAAAGGTATTCGCAGCGGAGTTCTGCAGTGCTTCCTTGAGGCACGCATGACATAATTCTGGGTATTGACGTTTTGAGAATGTGTGGATCTACGGTCGACTGCCGCTCTGGGGAACTCTGCGTCGTTGTTTCCCTTTTTTCTTGACTTTTAGAGGAGCCACACGTGCGTGAGGATGTGTTCGGTGTAACCGAGGATACCAATGTGCCAGCCCTGTCTATGGCGTGCGTCCCAGTTTTGTGCCCCAGCCGTGCCTCCGACACAAGCTTCGACGCTACACTGGCGCCGCTTCATTCTAACTGTGCAAAGGAATACATTTTGCTTCCTCATTGCCTGCTGTCGTTGGTCATGGGCTGCTCACGGCTCCGGGATATCAATTGTTCTTCGCAACCTTTAGTTTTGCCTGTGAATATGAAGATTGCGACGTGCAGCCAAGACGACGCTCCGCCGGTGGCTTTGGTTACTGATGCACCTGGCTATAGTGCTGCCGCTCCAGCCCCTGACTCACAACTGCATCGGATGATCAGCCGCTCTCTAACTAGTGAACAGGAACCTTTCCTCGGAAAATGCAGGCATCAAAGGTAATAGTGCTGTTTAAAGGAGGCGATAAAAATAACTTGTCAAAGTACCGTCCGATATCTATTCTACCAGTTTTTTCTAAGCCTTTAGAAAAATTAATACAAACTAGAATTACTGCATTTGCTGATAAATGTTGTCTTATTACTCCCGCACAATATGGTTTTCGTAAAGGCAGATCTACTGAACTAGCTCTATTAACACAAAAAATTCATTCTACGAAGTTTTGAAAACAAAGAGTTAGTCGCTGGTATTTACATCGATTACTCCAAAGCATTTGATCGTTGAAATCATAGGACATTGCTCAAAAAGTTAGAAGCATACGGAATCCGAGGTGTGCCCCTAGACTTAGTACGTTCATATCTGGAGCATCGTACCCAAAGTGTTAGAATAGGCGAAAATCTTTCTTTCTCAAAGCGTGTTACTATGGGCGTGCCTCAAGGGAGCATCCCGGGGCCCCTCTTGTTTAATTTTTATGTCAATGATATTTTAAACATTAGTGCAAGGACAGAGTATATAATATATGCGGATGACACAACACTCTTATTTCGAAGCAATGACTACAACGAGCTTGTAAAACGACATAAATGAATCGTTGAATCATTTGAGCACATGGAGCAAACTTAATTCATTAGAAATAAATGTAACCAAAACAAAAGCAATGTTATTTTCCGTAAGACAGTCATCGTTGCCAATATTGTCTCTAAATAATAGTATAATTTTTGGCCATGCTCCTATTGAAATTGTTGATGAAATAAAAACACTCGGTGTTTATTTTCACAAAAATATGTCCTGGGATAGGCACGTAAATGAAACAATTTCACGCCTTTCAAAAGTAGTGGGTATATTAGCAAAATTCCATTTCATTCTACCGGCCCAAATTAAGCTTCATATATACAATTCATTGTTCTTGTCTCAACTAAACTACTGTTTCCTTGTACGGGGTAAAACTACATAAATTTAAATAGATTATATGTACTTCAGAAAAAGGCGGTCCGCCATATAGCTGGAGCAGACTACTACACTCATACCATGCCGCTTTTCAAGAACTTTAGAATAATGCCAGTGGCCCACCTCTATTCATACAACTTAGCCATTCGCTACAAACAGCACATTGCTACCTCTGAATCTGCAGTACTTTCCATCGCCAATTTAAGAGCACTTACACTAACATACCCTTCACGTTCTACAGATACTTGGATTGTGCCTTTTGCGAGAACAACATTTGGCCAGCAAATGCTCGCATATCTTTTGCCTTCTCTCTTAAATTATCTTCTCCAAAGTAAAGTTGATATTGAAAAGGTTAATAAGAGAACAACACATTTATTTTTTATGTCACAGATGTAAATATGATTTGCTGTTTTCTTTCATTCTTTTGTATTTTCTGGATTTCATGCTGCATTCATTTTGATGGTATTCACTGGCCCTGTTGATATTTCATGTTGTGCAGTTATATTAAGCTTTTCCGCAGACTGAATTATGTGGAAAAGGATGATGTTTGTAACTCTCGTTTGAAACCACAATCTGAATTTTGGATGCACCGATATTGTAATTACTAACCCCTCGCTGTTGCCATGTATTGGGGCCCGAGCGCCGTCAAGTGAATTAACGTTCACTTTTTGTCTCGGGTCCCTCATTTCTTCTTGAAATGAAAATAAACTTCAAACATCAAACATCGTGATGCTTTGAAGGCCTTAATCGTCAAGTATTTTTCCATCTTTGATTTTTCGAAGCCCAGCGATTCACGGTACATTAACGTGACGCGCACCCGGCATCGCATTGACGCAGGCTACTCACACCAAATTGGAAAGAAGCCGTACAGAGTGTCGCAAATGAATCGCCAGGTCAACAGTGAGCAGGTTCGGGATATGCTGGAAAAGGGTGATATTCAAGAACCAAGCAATCCCTGGGCCGATCCTGTAATTCTGGTGAAGAAAGATGCTGCATGACGCTTTTGCGTCGACGATTGCCGACTGAATGCTGCAACAGAGAAAGACGTGTATCCCCTACCCCGGATCGATGACGCCATAGATTGTCTGTTCTGCGAATTATACGTTTCATTCGTCGATCCGCGATCCGGATATTGGCAGATCCCTATGCACCCTGACAAGGAGAAAATGGCTTTTATCACAGCCAATGCCCTGTTTGAATTTTTAAAGCCTTTCGGGCTCTGCAATGTTCCTGCAACTTTCGAGAGATTTATGAATGCGATCCTACGTGGACCCAAATGGAAATTATATATGTGCTACCCCGATGATGTCGTCATTTTTGGCTGGACATTCAATGAGAACAATGCACGCTTCACTCTCGTGCTGGACTGTTTCAAAAACGGCGGACTAGTGCCTAATCCGAAGAAGTGTCGCTTTGGTAGGCGTCGGATTTTGGTGGTAGGACACCTGGTCGATCGTGAAGGCGTCCGACCTGACGCTCAAAAGACCGCGGCCGTTTCCAACACCTCAGTTTCCTAAGATCATATTTTCGCCGCTTCATT
Source organism: Amblyomma maculatum (assembly GCF_055883805.1). Lineage (NCBI taxonomy): Eukaryota > Metazoa > Arthropoda > Arachnida > Ixodida > Ixodidae > Amblyomma > Amblyomma maculatum. Next base: position 10,618,089 of record NC_139350.1, read on the forward strand.
CCCCGTTTTGCTGACATCGCTAACCCGCACACGTGCCTTCTCCACAAAGACGCTGCCTTCGAGTGGACATCAGAGTGTGACTCTTCTCTTCACCAGCTCAAGTTTTTACTAACATCACATCCGATTCTCCGGCATTTCAACCCAACGGAACTGCACACGGACGCCAGCGGTGTTGGCCTTGGTGCTGTGCTGATTCAGCATTACGGCGACAAGGAACATGTTATTGCTTACGCCAGTGGTTGCTTAAGCAAACCTGAAATCAATTACACAATCACTAAGCAGGAATGCCTCGCTGTTGTTTTCGCCGTTCAGCGGTTTCGCTGCTACCTTTACGGGCGACCCTTCTCTGTAGTTACTGATCCTCATTCCCTGTGCTTTCTAATAAACCTCCGTGACCCTTCTGGCTGTCTTGCACGGTGGTCAATCCGTTTGCAAGATTTCGATTACGCAGTTTTGTACGATTGTGGACGTCGGCTCGCTGACACTGTCTGCCTCTCATGTTTGCCGCTTCCCACGACGGAATGTGACGCGAACAGTTTTGATGATTACATCGCGGCGGTTGTACCTCCATTCCCCGATACCCCTATGTTCCGCATTGAGCACAGGAAGGACGAGAATCTGCAACCATTCTTTACCTCTGCAGGGGACCCTACAGCTTCGATTCCCTATTGTATACGGGGTGGTCTTTTGTAGAAGAAGGACTATTCTGCCACTGGTCTCCGCTACCTTCTGGTGGTGCCCGTCAGCCTACGCTCCTCTGTTTTGCGAGTTATGCACGACGACCCCACTTTTGGACACCCGGAATCTGCCCAGACGCTCTGTCGCATCCAAGAACGTTTCCACAGGCCACGAATGCGTGAAACCACTGAGAAGTATGTGGCAACTGTGCTCAGTCTGCGAGACACATACGCCCCACCGGCACTCTTCCTGGTCTCCTTCATCCTGTGACGCCTACAACATCCCCTTTTGAGGAGGTCGGGGTAGACCTCTCGGGACCCTTTCCCAAGTCTCATTCTTGCAACCGCTGGACCGTCATCTGCACTGATTACCACACTCGTTACTCTAAGACGGCAGCCCTTCCATCGGCTACTGCACACCAAGTCTTCTTCTTGCTGCTGCACTCTGTTATACTGCGCCATGGGGCTCCCCGAGTGTTGATCAGCGACCGAGGTCGTCAGGTCACCGCTGATGTTGTCGAAGAACTCCTTTGTTTGTGCCAAACGCATTTTGGACATTCTAACCCTTATCACCCGCAAACAAATGGGTTCACCGAGTGAACCCATTGGACACTCACCAACATGCTTTTATGTCGGTCGCCGCCGACCACAAGAACTCGGACTCTGTGCTAGAATTTATAACATACACGTACAATACCGCCCGATAGGAAACAAGTTACAGTCCATTCTTTCTCCTCTATGTCCGGTCTCCTCGACACACCCTCGACACTATCCTCCCGTTCTCCACAGATTATCCTGGGATTGCTGAGATCCTCTGCCGGGCTGAAAAGGCCCGCCAAATAGCCCGCCTGAGAACTAGCGCCTCACAAATGCGCTCAAAAACTCCCTAAGACGACCACCATCGCCCCGTCACCCTGTCGAGATGGACTGACTTTGGCGTGCACTAAGGAAGCGTGGCGTAAGTCAGAAACTGCTCGCGCACGATGTCGGTCCCTATGTTATCATCGAGAAAATTAGTGACCTCATTATCGGATTGCGGGCCTTATCAAAAGTGGCCGACGTTCTTCACGAACTGAGCTTGCTAGCGTCGCGCGTCTGAAACACTGTCATCCTCGTGCTGACCATTGACTCACCCGGAGGGCTTCGTGTGCGACAGGGGTAGTGTTACGGACTTGTTCTCAAGCAGAGCACGGAGGAGGGAAGAACGAAGAGGAAGAAGTGTGCGCACCCCTTCGACCTTTGTCTTGTGGCACCTGTGTTGCTCCCCGCCGGCCGTGTGTACCTGGCGTACTGCACCGGCTAGTACGTCTCGATCGCAGCGCTGAGGGAGTAACAATATATATATATGTATATATATATATATATATATATATATATATATATATATATATATATATATATATATATATTGTCACATTCGGCGGTGCAACGCATAAGGAAAGAAGAACGCATACGCATAAGGAAAGAAGAAGAAGACTCTCGTGAGTTTTGGAGAGAAGACGACGTTCAACAGCGTCGGCTGGTGCCTACAGAGAACGTCCGTTGGAAAGCCTTGTCTTCGGTGTCCGCCCTCTGTTACAAGCTGAACTACCCCGTAACAATATATATAAATATATATATATATATATATATATATATATATATATGTGTGTGTGTGTGTGTGTGTGTGTGTGTGTGTGTGTGTGTGCTGCAGCTCAAAAGTGATGTATTTCCCCCATACAAAAGTTATCGATACGTGATGAGAAAGAGGTTTGCCAGTCGCGTGGTAAGTGAAATTTTAAAGCTTCCAACTTTGTGATCCATTACAAAAAAAAAGACAAGAACCGGAGATCTTGCACCTTTGCGAAAACGATGCTAGTGGCAATACACTATATAAACATCATTTTCCCGGTGAATAAAATGTTATTGGTGTTATTGCGATGCGCCCAGTTGACGTCGACTCAATTCCGCTGCAACCCCAAGTGAAAGCAGCCACATTCTCCATTCCAGGTGCTCATGCGTGCACAGCTGCGCGAACGAATGCCAACAAGAAGCGAATGTAGCCGTGTCTTTGACGCTAAGAGTGGACCCTAGCTTCACATATACATGCTTCGCCCATTAATGAGCGTTCGCTTGAAGCAATGCACGACTCACGCACTTGTATAACACACCACGTAGTTATAGAAAGTTCTCAGTCTGCACTACCTACCGCAATCAGGTGGACATGGTTCGAGGCTGAAGTCGCTGCACCTCCATGACGCGCTCTCGTTTCTCATCTCTGGTAGTCTTTTCCGGGCCAGGAGAAAACAATAACCCTACAAATTTCCACAAGGCACGCTTCTCCCCCCAGTTGCTCCTCTCGCGGAAGACCGATCCGATTTGAGGACCAGACCGGACATTACTCCCCCCTTCGGCCAGTTTTTTACTTTGAGTGTATGAGAAAAGCCTTAATCAAGGGCACATGAAATTTCGTCTACCGAGGGTTCTTTAACGCGCAATGACATCGAAAAGCGCACGGGCGCCGTGCTTTTTAATTCCACCAAAAAGCGGCCGCTGCAGCCGGGATTTGATCCCGCATCTTTGGGCACTACCGAAGCTGAGCGCCCTAAAGACTGCCACTTAGGCAGTATATACAGGTAGCAGATACCCAGGCAGCACACCAACATCGCACCAATCCCGGCCCAACGTCGACAAAAATTGGTACGAACATTGGCATAACACTGGCTTTTTGAGAAATTATTACATTTTTATATATTGGTCCGGCTTATATGCCAACATTGCACCTGTCTTGGCACTGCCAACATAGGCTATCAGCTGGCCGTGCCCCTAGTGTCACGTATTGGCATGCCACTAGTATTCAATGGCACTTCTGACATTGGCAATAAACCGGCCGTGCCGCTAGTATCATATATTGGTATTTATTGGCATGCAGCAAGTGTTCATCGGCACACGTGGCCTGCCACTGTTAAGCCACCTTTAGCCATGCAGTTATTTCACCCTTGCCCTTACTGCTGCCATTTGCTTAACTGTCACTCTGACAATTGTGGTTTTCTTATGCAGTCATTTCCCAATACCACCTTGCATGTCATCTCCCTAAGGAGCCATAAAAACCATGCAATTAAATGAGGCAAGCAAAATATTTTCCAAAAACATTTTATTGAGAGCTCATATACATCTAAATGCCACAAGGACATCAGAGGGCCAAAATGCAGTGCACGGGGCATTGGATACAGGGTTAATATGGGAGAGGCTAGTAGGTGTAATTGGAAACAGGGCACTAAGCAGCACATTACCAGGTAGTGCAGATAGAGGTGATTGGGTGCAGTGTGCATTGGTCATGATGGAAGAGGCTGGACATGTTGAGCAGGGTTGATGCACTATAGCCTTGTAGTGCGAGAGGTGTTGCAGGAATAGGAGGCTGACATGGGTGCATTCCAGGGCAGTGTCCACCATGGATGGAAAATGGCAGTGGACTGTGTTGAGCATGATAGTTGGCAGTGAAGGGTCAATGGATCAAGTGATGAGGTTGAGGGGGCGGGGGAAGCACATGGTCCAGGTAGTAAGCTGGGCACCCCGCAGGAAACAACCATTCAGGAACAGTTTGTTGAGGAGATTGGTCCGTGGGTCTTACAAATGACATCTGCACAGAAGACAAGCATATATCACCATAAGATCTAAACTCACCTTCTCAACACTTATCCAAACACATATTTGAAGTCTGGGTGCTCTATACGATTGAGTACAAAATACAGAACCCCCGCTATAGTAAAACCTCTGATATAGTAAAGTGAAACTGAAGTCCCAGTTCATCTTCCATAGGCAACTGTACATTTTCCCCCTTTATAGTAAAGATGTTTTTGGTAAAAATCGGTTAAAGTGCTTCTGGCCATGGCGACGACTCCCGCGCACTACCTAGAGTCGCGAGGCCAAGACTTTTTATATTTGAAAACGGAACAATAACCCCGATTGTTCGTTTAGGTGGCTTTACTACTAGTCGTAGCAGCAGTCAGAAGAAGCCTACTTTACAGAAGCCTTGGAGCCGTGAGGGAAAGCGCGCAGCGTGAAGAAGAAAAAAGTAAAGCTGTCTACAAACATAGCAAGCAGGCAGCGTGTTCCATTCAGAAAGTAAAGGAGTAAACGTGCAGCAAGAAATAGGGAAGGGAAAGAAATGGGTCAACATACACTGCAATGTGCAGTACAAATCATGAGGCAGTGGTGGCAGAAAGTGGAGGTGCAGGGAGTAAGGTCTTACAGCACTTGAGTGCCATGCGAATTTATCATTTATTGCCTTTTAAAAGACAGAAAGAGCAAAAAGGGACACCATGTTCATGCAAGGCTTTAGTTTTTACATGAAATCGAACTTGGTTGCATTCGTAATCACGTCTTCATGCTTCAAAGGTACTTCCACAAGATGTAGAGAAATTTTATAATGAAAAAATTACACAAAGAGATGATAAAAGCGAGATGGAAGGTATTTAGGTTTTTTTTTTCATTAAGCAAGAAGTCGTGTTCAGTAAGTGCCTATTTAACTACTAGATAGCACTTTCAGGACCATGTCATCACAGACCACTGATACAGTAAAGACCATGATATAGTAAATATTTTCGCTGGCCTCAGTGGCTTTACCATAAAGGGGTTCTACTGTATATATTGAAGGCCTATTGCCACACATTCTTATTTTAGAGCACTTTGCGACAGGTTTCTGGGCCTGCAAAGGCATGCAGCATCTTATGACGTAGGGATGATAAACCTATATGCAAAATAATATCCATTCCAGATACAAAAGAAAGATATTTGGAAGTAAAAACCTGCTTCCGGCAAACCGATAACTTCAGGTAGATGCTTAGTGTTCATATAGAATTACAGTTCCTGAAAATCTGACGGTTCAGGCTCCAGAACTTTCAATTTTTAAAAAATTCTTAAACATTCCTGCAATAGACAATATGGATTACTAAGCATGCAAGACTGGATGATATTAAAGACCACATTAAAGAATATTTTTCTGCAGTACACCAGTTACAGGCACGCATACATTACTGCGGCCAGAATAAAGAAATAATTGCCCTGACAGAATCAATCAAGCTATCTTCAATCAGCTAACTGAGGGAGATGTGTAGATCGCAGATATTCTCAAGGCTGTGTACGCATATAATATTCTCAAGATAACCGTACCATTTCAAGTTCCAGCTTTTTAGTTTTCACAGCTTTATTGCTTGCTGCATTCTACTATAAACAATTGCCTTAATTGTAATGTACCAAGGAATAGTTTTCATACAGTGCTCATTATAAATTAAAGATACCAGAACAACATGCACAAAAACAAGAAAAGAACGGGACAGAGCGCCATTCACAACTGATTTATTGTGCAGAATAAAGTACATATATATCTCACTGCCGGCATATGCGCAAAGAACCCATTCAGCATTATGTAGTTTAAGATAAGGTATGTTCAAGAAGCCCATGCCTCATACCACAGCCTCTTTCTCGAGAAAGCATTTCTTGAACATAGCAAACTACATGATGCTGAATGTGATGTAGCTGAATGTGTTCCTTGGGCATGTGCCTGCAGTGAGATATATATGTACTCTGTTCTGCACAATAAATCAGTTGTGAGTGGAACTCTGTCCCGTTCTTTTCTTGTGTGCATGCATTGTTTTGGCGCCTTCAGTTTGTAATAAATAAACACGAACAAGCTCAACAAGAAGTTCTAGTAATCATACAGTGCATGCTTGTTCAGCTAAAATTATTACAGTCAGCCTGCAATGAGCAATTGAGCAAGTACTAGAAATTTACTTTGCATAGGCAGGAAAATGTTATGCTAGATCTGAGTACAATGATATTGTACTTCCTTATCAGCTAGCAGCCTACCAGGTATGCATTTTCCCTCATCACAGCTAATCATATGGCCATACCATCGGCAACCTTCCACGTGCAAGATTATATTCAGTTCAGTTAGGCATACATGGGTGATTTTATGTCCAGGTAACAGGTGTGGTGCTCGGGCATCTGATTTCTTAAAACCAATTCATAGTAGTTGTTGGTATAGAGAATAGTAATCTGCCTGAATATCTGAGGCCAAATATTATTTTCATTGCTTAAGCACACCATAAAATACAATGCTTGATGTGACTATGGGATCATAAAAAAAACGATACATCTAGCATGACAGTGATTTTTCACTTTCACCCTATCACAATAAGTTCCTTGAAAAACCAGTTTAATGCTGAGCTGAGAAGTTGTTTCGCACACCTTTTATATTTCAGTATCTATAAAATGCTGCTATTTTGTGAATATATTTCAAGATCAAAATTTCTTAACACACTCACAAATTATGTTTTTTTTTCAAAAATGGACAATATTTTGTACTCAAATTAAAAATAAGATTGTCTGGAGAAATAGTATTGTTTGCAGAACAAAACAGCACATACGCAAGAAAGCACCAATATCACTCAAGTTTAATGTGCAATACACGAAATGAGAGTTCACCTAAAATTACAAGTACAATAGCCCTGTTTACATGCACTCGACAGCACCGGGTTGAATCAGCGTTGAGTAAGCAAGGTCATCATTCTCGACCCGGCTGATGTCTACATGAACTCGCTTTCTAGTGAGTAAGTATCGTAGCAGAGCGTTGCATCGAGATTCGAAGTTATTTTGCAAGTTCTTACTCGTATTTGATCCCATTGCCTTTTACTATCGAGAGCTTCGATTCTTTTTTATCGTTGATGAGCGCTAAAAAGCATTCATTTCGAGTGACGCTCGTCACCGCTCCAGAGGCTTTTTCATATCCCAGAGTTCCCCATAACTAGACTCCCTGACTGGACAGCGTCTACACGCCTTTAGATAAGCGGGTCAAGCGAATTAACCTACCCCCTGCAAGCGAGTTAACGCGACCCGCTCCGCCGCCTATTTTACTCGACCCGACTGTGTATACATGAACCCCACAACTGATTTTTCACTCGACAGATGTACTCGACCCAATACTGCCGAGTTCATGTATACAGGGGTGGAACGCACGTGTAACAAGTAGCAATGCTGCTAAGAATCCAATCTGCTTTCTTCTGGCTCCCCATCCAGTTTTCTAAAAAAATATCTTGTCTGACAAAGGAGGATATTTGGAGTTAAGCAGCTAAGCAACACAAGATCCATATGCTTGCTCTAATGCATGACTCCTCAGTGCACTTACAGTTGCAATTTGCTTGGTCATGTGGCAGTTCACTAAACCATCTGACTAGACATGACAATCAAAAAAATAATCGGGGGATCATTTCTACTTTTATTAAGACATGCAAAGCTTTCTGGTTGACATAGCATTCAGAGACTGCGGGAGTTTGGCAGTTTTATACGTCTTATTTCGTTTGGCAGTTGCAAGGGGATGTAGAAAAAGAAATATGAGTAGGGAATATAAGGGGTGACAACATCCCGAAATGAAACTAATGGACCAATGATGCACACTGCGTATCTTAAGTGACGTCACTGGTAACATCAAACACAGAAAATCGTTCTTGAGTATGACAAATTTGAAGCCCAGGAGGTGAGTTGGTTGTGAGCAAGTAGTTGGTAAAGGGCAGTCCCCCTGAGAGGTAGGCGGCAAGATCACTGCCACCCATTATGGGGAAAGCCCTGGCAAGCATGCATGCAAAGGTGCACATATATAAGAGCAATAAATGCACAAGGAATGCACGCCTGAATGAGCAGCTGCACTAATTCCTTTTGTATTGCAGCCCACCCCTCCTGCACTGTAAGCAAGTCTGCTCTGTTTTCCGAACACAGAAGCATATGCAAAAAACAAACAGAATGTTCTCTAAAATTTACAAAATTTGAACGAGTATTTCATGATGATCTCCTTTCTGCAAATGTCTTGCTCTAGGGTTACAGAATAAATTCATTGCAGAATAAAGCGAGTTGGGAGCTAATGGCAAATCTCAATGGCTTGGGGAGAGAATTAATTATAATTGTCACTTTGAGCAAAGTAAATAGCCTGGTTTAGATCAAAGTAATATTACATCTACATGACTGAAGCCAGTGTAGGCAAACAGAAATGTACAAGCAGTCAGTAACTGCATGTCTGTATGAACAAATACACACTGTGCAGGCAGCAGTAATGAAGGGAGAGTGGAAGGCAAATAACCTGAGCAATACTGAATGGCTTTCTTCTCTGCAACCTCAATACAGGCTTCCTGCGAATTCTTGTAATGCAAGCATAATCAAGTATGCTAAATATTTCATCACTTAAAGCACCTGCACTCCTGTGTTACGCAAATGACAACTACTTCGTCAGTTCAACAAGCTATGTCTGTTATTGTGCTATTACACCACAGGTTCACTCAATCATGCCTCAACTTGAAATAGTCACATACTGTTGAAATAAAGCAACTAAATATAGCACCAGCTATTAAAGCACTGCCAGGGACATGAAGGATATTATTTTCTGCATACTGTGGGCAAGACTTCTGAACAAGTAAGTCTTGAGCTAAAAAGCTAGAAAAAGTCATATAGCATGCAATCATATAGCGAAAAGCCAGCAGAGCCTTTTTTAAAGCCTTTATATAAAGCAAAACAAAGGCAATGTGTCATACCTACCGAGGCAATGCTTCCTTAAACACAGCATGTTTCATGGCAAGGCTCCCACAGTTGTTGGCAGGTTTGCAGCACTAAAATGTTGACGATGTTGTCTGCCTCACATTCAGGCAGCACCCCTTTGATGGCAGGTGATTGCTTGTGCAAAAGCAGTGCGATGATACAAGTGGAGCAGCTGGACTGCGGGCGTTGTAGAGCAAAGAGCCCTAAATGCAAGGAAAGAAAGTCTCCATTAAATCGATGCCTCTAAATCATGATAAAAGCATACCACGGCTCTTCTCTGTTTAGTTAATCTATAATTTCAATTCAAAGCTGTCTCAAAAAAAGTACTAATTGCAACTCTATGTTACACATGGTAGAACATAGCTGTGCCAGGGCGGTGGGGCGATCAGTTAGCATAACGATCGGAAAATGCATACTGATGTTTCATGCAGTCTTGATGCTGGAGCAAAGTGTCATGGTGCGGAGAACAAAATTAAAAGCATGCACGGGCGCCAAACGTGTGCTACACAACCGACGCGACTAGAGGTGTGCACGGGCATAAATTCTGAGCCCGACCCGGGCCTCATGCTACAAACCCGAACCCGGCCTGGAGCTGAAATTGTCTGAGCCCACCCAGCGTTCACACTGAAGGCTGCCGCCCTGCTGGACATGCTATAACAGACAGTTGCAAAACCTACAAGTCGCTTCCCTATGAGGCAGGAATTCATGCACAGTGGCGACAGAACCTGATTCAGGGATAATAGTTAGGTGCAGTACATGCATCTACCACAGTCCACGCTGCTTGGGATGCAGTTCCCCACGCACAGGCCATTGTCAGAGAAAGGTTTTCAGGCATTCTTAACACTGGAATAAAGGGGGGAGCACTGTCACCCTAGGGGTGAAGAAAGAAAATTCAGAAAAGGGACACTAACCGGAGAGGGTAATAGCGGGGCGACAATGGGCACGCGAATGATACTGTGACGAATGGGCAAGAGGTGCGGGAATTACCCTTCCCGTCAGGCGATGTGCTAGCACTGTACCCAACTATTACCCCAAAGTCTATGCCACCATTGTGCAGGAATGTCTGCCGCACCGGGAAGCTGACTTGTAGGTTTTGCAACTGATCTATTGCAGCTGAAGCAACGATGCAGAAAGAAAAAAATAGGCCACAATCCCTGGCGATGCATCGCGCGACGACGACGATAACGCCTGTCGCTGCCGCTAGTGCACATCGCACAGAGCGAAGGACCTCAGCGACAGATACGCGTTTTCAGCCTTGCTTTGTTAGCGCCGCCTCTTCGTTTAGTAAATGAGTGTAGTTACGCTATATCCAGTTTCTTGCACTAACCAGCAACACTGATGAAATTTCTTGAAAAGCGTCGAGCCCCCCCCCCCCCCCAAAAAAAAAAAAAATGGTCCCAGCGCAGCGGCGTGCTACTACACTGCGATGCAGACATGATTGAAAGCAGTGGCGTTTTTCTGCAACTTTCGAAAATTAGCAATATCTAGCCACACTAGCCTTTTTTGTTTTGCAATGCTACCCTACCAAGCTTTTACTAAACCGTCTCGATGCGCTCATATATGCACGGATCAGACGAAATGAGCGTCTGCAGGATTTTCGCTCATACCGGACAAGGGAAACAAACTTTGCATTAAAAAAAAAAACAAAAAAAAACAACGAAGGTGACTACCCCAAAGCCTTTGGCGATTGGCTGCCTCGCGAGCTGGTTCCAGCATCATGAGCGATTTCTAAAAACCCAGAACCTGGGCGACAGCGCCGAGCGGCAATGCTTTAGCGGTACTCAGCGCACTGCTCATAGTGCTGCCGCGCAACTCATGCGGTTAGCGTTTTATCGCACCAGACACGAAAATATATGCTTTTGCCCGCACTCCACCGACTCCGCCTGAGGTCACCCGAGGGAACCCGAGCGGCCGAGCCAAGTGACGGCTATACGCCGTTCCAGCCAGTGTTGCCAATTTAGCTACTTTGTAGCTAGATTTAGCTACTTTTGGACTCAACTAGCTACCAAGAAAGTTAGTTTAGCTACGAGTAGCTGTTCTAGCTCCTTTCTTCAAAATCTAGCTACAAATCTAGCTATTTTGGTGAAATCTAGCTTAAATCTGGCTACATTTCGGAAAATTACTATTCTGGCGTGAAAAATCTTTCCACAGACGCTACACCTTGCGCTACACATGATGAAACTACAGTGGCTAGCTGTAATGAAACTGACGTTATGCACATAGCGCCATCTGCCATCTGGTAGTTTTTAAACAAGACGCAAACCAGGCAAACTTGAAAAAGAGGAGGATGCTTGGATGCAATACAAGCGCCACTTATGGGGTTTTGGCATGGAGGAATGCCTCGCCGCCTCTGCTGTACATCTGCTTCCGTGTAGCTTCCTCCATGTCTGCCTTAGCGGGAAAGAAAAAAAAAATAGCTCACAAAGTAAAGAGAGGCGAGGCGATGCGGCTGATGCAGTGGCGCAGCATATCTGACGGGTGTCGCCTATCGCGCACCGCGGGGGCTCCGATGAGCATCAAAGTCGTGCTCGCGGCACAATATTGTGCATGTGTGTACGCATTCCTATTACTTAAACTCTTAAAGTTCCCTGCGCGCGACCATACGGCGCCTGGAATCGACTGTCTGATTCGACTCTTTCTGCGGATCATGCGCGGTCAGAGCCGAGTGTATGAAAGAGGCCAACAGGCCCACCGGTCCGAGTTACGCCGAGTCACGGACTGAAGATATCGCCTGGACAGTCATTAACTCTAAGTTCATAGGCCTCTGTGTAAGCGCAAAAAGTAGATAAAATTCCATTCTTTACATGTTTACAGAGCAGGATGCATTCGCAGGTGATCTTTTCTTAGCGCGCAAGCCTTAACGCTTTGCGAAAACTACGTCTGCCTGAATTATTGGAATCGAAGCCTGAGCACATTTACCATTCGTAATTCGTTAGTTAGCACTTGACATGCGTAGTCGCCTGCAGGAAACCATCTCTTGATAGCTGTGTTTAATTTTTACAATAATACAGCTGCCAATGAATGAGTTATATATTCAAAATATGAAATAAAAATTCTTGGGAAAAAATCTAGCTACTTTTAGCTCCTTGCTAGATTTTTTAGCTACTTTCACGCTGACGTCTAGCTACTTTTGCTCACCGACATTTGGCAACACTGGTTCCAGCCACTGTAACGCCGTCCGTGAATATCCGAAGTTGGCTTTTAGGGCTACGATGCTACGCAGTTGTTTACTTTAGGAAATCAGTACTCTGCAAAACAGCAACGGTTTAACTTGATATAAGCTGCAAAATGATCGGAATCAAGTCGCGCATACTTGAGAACCACTTTTGAAAAGTTAACAACGTAAGAAATATGCTAAAAGAAGACAAATCTCTCTAGCACATGGCTTGCACAGCCTGCAGCAACAATGAAATGTAAGACAACGCTTGTAATTTAAAAAATGCTCTATCTAAGAGACTAATATTTTGCTCCAATATACACAAACGCTTTATAAAACCTGAATGAAAAAATTTGAAAACTTACATGGAATATTTCTTGAAGAAAGCAGCATTTTCCGTGCGCGGTGCCACCGAACGTCGAGCCGAGCGAACGAGTGGCCGTTGGATGGACGAAAGAACGGAGCGCCCTGTTTGAAACAAAATACAACTGCCGCCGTCATGCCGGCTAAGCGATTGTCGCGTCATCCTTCGAGCTTTTTAGTAATCGCTTTTTTAGCAGCTCGATTGTCTCGGTTTTGTACCTTCCGTTTAGCAAGCGTTTCCTAGATGACAGGACTTGAACCAGCCTTGAACGATGCGCTGCTGTTGCTGCTCATCTATGTAGGGCTCTGTGCCAGCAGCGAAGCGCGTCGTCGCCCTGGAGAGGCGCCTAGCTGTTTTGTTTACAACACCCAAACCTGTTCAAGTTGTATTTTGTGAATGCTGTGTTCTACTACGAATAGTTTGCTCACCTTTAGCATACCAACGAAAATGCTTTCATACAATAGTGCTCAATCGAGTGGAATATTTCAATCACCCTGAAATGAGGATTTGAAGCAAGTTTGTTGAAAATTATTGAGCTAAGCATCTCAGTACCACGACTTGTCACCTCTTATAAGCTAGTTGCATACGATGCTTACATTTTTTCTCATATATCCGCACCGTCAGCATCATTCTATCTCATAGATTAGTCGTTTGTTGGCCCGATTCATTAGGCGCTTGTTTCTTTCTCAGTTTAGTTTCTTGCGTATATTTTATTGGCCAAGAAAATGCGGTAAAAGCACATTTCTCTATGCAACCTGTTGTGAGAGCCCGGAAATGTTTGAAAGAAGTCTCCAGTCTGTTAGCGCTCGTCTTTTTATTACCGCGCAATTCCTTCCCCTGGGCGGCGGCCGTCCGCCCCTTGGACCCTGAGTGGTGCGTCGACCCGTCCACCGCTTTGGCGCACCTGCGTGGATTTCGACGCGCGCATGCAACCTCGGACCTTGCTCGCATCGCATGCGGTGAGAGAGAGCGATCGGGGAACGACAGGAGCGCGAAGTGCGTGAGGACGGGATTGAGCGGTGCGTCAGCCCGGAGAGTAGGCGTTGGAAAACTGTGCGAACGAGCGTGTACGAAACAAAGATGTGTCATTGTAATCCAGTTGTTAATATACCCATTGTACCTTTTCGTATTTTATTTGTGTTTCCAGTCTTTTCTTTCACATTTTTTTTTGCGTTCCAATGCTAACAAGTCAGTTTACATTGGGTATCTTCTCTCCATACACAATATTTGTAAAAAAAAAAAAAAAAAAACTACCTTCCCCGCGCACGCCTGTAACTGTTCCACCACGGAGGTAGTTAGAGAATAAATAAGCTTTGATACCGAATTAAGCTTAATTGTAAAACAACGACTGCTTTATTTAGTTTTTGAACTCTACAGTTATTCCTTCTTGCCATATGTAGCGCAAGCATTGTATTGCAGTGAACGACGACGGAATCGCGAAATTGGGGGTGTGAATAAAAGCGGAGAAACGTTACAGACTTCTTTTTTTCGCACTTGTGTGAAAAAAAGAACAAATAAACGAGAAATTCTAAAATTATGCTATCCATGCACTTGGCATGGCGTCGAATCAAAGTTGTTCTGCTTAGCTGCCGCTCTTGTATACTGGCCGCTACACGAAGCTATTTTGTGTTCCTATGAAATTCAGTGTGACAAAGCCCCCCGCGGATATATTTCGCGTTTCAAGTTCTTGTGAAATGTGGAAGCCGGCCCGCTGCCGTGCCGCGGGCGACTCTATAGCTGGCTCTGCGATCATTTTTGTCACTGCAGTGATTTGAATATTCGCGGCTTGTTTAGCAAATAGCTGGCGTACTCGTTTGCCGAATGAGTGTTTCAAGATAATCATAGAGCATTTACCAGTACCATATGTGTGCGATATTCCATCAGTGATTAGGGAGTTTTAGAATAGGGGGACCCTATCGGTTAGGGGGATAGGGTAATAGCGGGGCGCGAGTGCGCATGCGCAGAACCCAAGCGGGCCTTGGGTTTTTGGGTCAGCGGACGACAGCGACCCTATCTCGGCGAAATAGCGTGGACCCTATCGCCGGATAGGGTCGGGGAACATGGCGGCGTCCGGCCAAGCAGCGGCCGCTCGCCTCGGCACATATTCGTCGTTACCGCTGCATGGTGTCACGCGTTCAGGGCAAACTAAAGGCCAACGAAGCTTGTGCTATGTCTCATGATGCCCGCACCACCAAATTTAAGCGATAAAACGCCCGATATTGTCTGATTGCTTCTGGATTTACCGAGCTGCTAGGCTTAGCGAGTTCGCATCGTGTGGTTGCCATGGGGACCAGGCGTCGGAAAGCACGGAAGGTTCAAATGAGGTTTCCCGGCTCAGCCTGGATTGATTAAGATTGGTCGATTTCGTATTGTATGAAGAAAACAGATTATATAACTGGTATTTTTAGGATATTTTTGTACAATGACAGCAGTTTCTGTTTAATATGATAGCGTTGTTTTGGCTTTTATATATTTAAATGCTTTCACGGTTTACCATCAGGGCGCTGCAATCGACGAACGCAAGCCCCGCTCCGCTGCGTCGGGAAAACCCCTATTCTAAAACTCTCCGGTCGGCTCGAACGTTACGCCATGGCACGGTATTTTCTTGGGGGCCCCAATCCTTGGGTTCCCCTATTCTAAAACTCCCTATTAATGCGCCATGGTCATTGCAGTCGTACTTTTGATTATACGCGTATGGAATGGTCTACTCTTGCAAAGCCTAAGACGTCAGTTACGCTAGCTGTACGTATGTCAAATAGGTATATGAAAGAAATAGAGCCTTAAAGTATAGCGGCTGACGCACTGCGTCGTAAATTCCCGCCCGGGCGGCGGCCGTGTGCACCTTGAACCACACGTGGAGCGTCAGGGCCTGCGTCTTGGATTGCATCGCGCAGCGTGTAACCCGACAACCCCACCTGCAGAGCGCATCCACTCGGGCAAGTCGGCGCCGCTGTTGCTGGCACCGTGCCTCATTGTTTTTCTTCCTTTGTTTGTGATGTTTTCAATGCACCTAGCAAGCAGCGAACAGGGCGTCCATATTTCGGCGCGAGTGAGTGCCGTCAGTGGACTGGAACAGAAGAGCGCGGTGTGCCGTCAACAACAGCGGACGCTTGAGAAAAAACAAATGTGCGAACGAGTGCGATAAAGAAAAGTGAAACTGTAACCCAGTTATTTGTTTCAGCATAACCTTAATATTATTCATACTGAGATTGTACGTGCAGTGTTTTCTCTCCATTTTTTTTTGTAATACTTCACTTCTTAGAGCGACAACGAAGCAGGAAGCGTCGATACGATTTGTCATATGTGGGGACGTCCATGCATGTGCGGACCGACGTTTAATTTAGCGCTCAATAACCCAGCTTTAATTTAGATCATCATTGGTAAATCGTTTAACCGAAAGTATGTGCTGCGATGCTTCGTATTCGTATAGCTTAAACGGCCTAGTGTATTTTTAAAGTGTACTTCGATGGAAGCGTGCTCGCCATAGTCGATCTGAGTCACGTACGAGCCTTAATAGGCCGACGCTTATCGCTCATGTTTTGCATCGCACTGCATGCGTGTCCTGCGGTAATCGTCTGTTTGAAGCCACTGTTGTTAAAACTAATACACTCGGGGGCAAAGAAATTTGCTAAAACTTTTGCAATTCTCTTCACCCAGAGCAGCAGGAATCGCCACGGGAGCAGCCACGGAAGAACCTAGACCATTGCCGAATAGAATACAAAAAATAGCAACCATTGCCTATGCACGGTATATGACATGTCGTTTTGATTCTTTCGAATCTCTCGGTCGGCGTGGAGCTATTTATCGCCGCAGCCGCCCTGACGGACCAGCAAACGGTGGTGAACTTATTTGACGCCGTTGACCGATCGTCGGTCTCATCCAAATTCGTCACAGTATACATGTGGATTGATTACAGTGCCAGCTTAAGTCAATGAAGATCTAGTGTAAAAGAACATGGTGTAATCCCAAGCAACATCAACAACAGCTAGGTGGAATTAAAGAAAACACGATGGAAACCAGCACCGCGGAACTATGACTATTTAGACACAAGGTTTCCGAAGCATTAAAAATTGCAAAGGTAACTTGAAAACATCGATTATAACAACACAGTTAACGACTCCAAGTATTAAATGAGCCTGCCAACCGCAAAAGCACGCTAATGCGGTTTCCCACAGAATATTTCCAGCCACATGCTAATTTGCATCTAATATTGACCAGTAGGTGAAATAGACAAGACAATGTTGACTAAAGTGTATGCCAATGCATCTGGCGGGACATGGTAACAGAACTAACAGTATTGTCCAGCATATGCCATATAATAGCCAACGTCAGGGAGTAATGGCTAACGCTGTTCGATATAGCCATCCTTATGAAAGGGCAATGCCAATACCGTTGATATGTAAGGTATGCCAGTGTATATCTGACATTGGTGGGCCATTGTAACAGAGCTCACATTATTGTCCAGCATATCTCGAATATTGGCCAACATCAGTGGACTGACGGCTAATGCTGTCCGTTATAGCCATCCTTATCTCATGGCAGCGCCAACACCGGTGATACGCCGGATATCCAGGCCCATCGTTGCCATCCTCGTATAATGGTACCACCGATATTGTGAGGGCATCGAATATGACGGGCCAATGTTGTTATCATTATAAATAGGTACGAACAATATTGGTTACCAATGGAATCCCCGGGGCCAGTTTTTGGACATGTTATAGAATGGCACAACCAATACCAGCCATAAGATGGCAGCGCTGGGCCTACATAGGGCTGAATTCTGCCAACTCACTGACAATATTGGCCCGGGCTGTTGTGCTGCCTGGGTAATTGAAGGGGAAATGAAGGGCTCGTTACGATACACAAAGGAAAGAAGCCAAGAGTGACGAGGCCATGGAAAGGGAAGGAGAATATATTGTTTAATTGTGGTCATGCTACTGACCCGAATTAGTGCTCCAGTGAGCTTATGTTTAAGGATAACAAAATACAAAGTAGAAGGAAAAACAACGCGCCTCTGGTCGGAACCGAGCCAACGACCCCTGAACGAATGACGTCCGGTCCTTTTTCAGAACTATATTGTTAGCTGTCCAACATTATACTTTCTTGGGTATTAAGGCTGCCTGTAAGTGAAGATTAAGAATGTTCACCAGCGCCACTGATCCATAACGTTGAACGTGGAACGTCCTTTGTTCCGTAAGCGTCACCTGAAACGTGATGAATAGGGGAAGGCGGAAACTGGCCGAAACCCTTTTGCGCTGTGTATCTATAACGTTCGGTTATACGATCGGTTGCCATCAAGCGCCCGTTCTTTTTATTGCGTAAAAAATACTACGCCAGTGTTAAGCCCGTCGCGTATACCCGGCCAGTAGCCACGTTTGACCTTTAGAGCGACCGCAGATGAGGCCCTTCTTCAAACCGTCTGGTAAACCCGGTCGGTAGCCACGCCGTGCCTCAGATAGCGTGTTGTTGCCTTGGCAACAAGAGCGACCGCAGTTGGGCCCCCTCTTCAATCCGGCGGGTAAAAACGGGCGGTAGCCACGCCGCGCCACAGCTACAGCTGCGCCGCTGCCGAACGGAGGCGCTGGCGTCGGTAAGGGGGAGGCGCTGCGCCGCGCTCTCGACACGTTTCGGAATGTGGAGAGGAGGTGAAAACTGAGTTTAAAAAGTACGTTTTCTTTCGCTTTGCCGGCCATTCGACATGCTGTCTGACAAACCGAATCGTCGACTATTGCTCACAAAAGCTACCGGGTTTAACTAAAGCGAAATCACAGCTAATTTTGCTTATTCCTCCTTCTTTATATTTAATTATATCACTCAATTCATGAAGTCACTCATCCACATTTTTCACAAATTGTGTCGTCCTGTGAATCAGGTTGAAAATTCGTCTGCTACTGGTTGAAAACGTCTTTGGGAGAACCAGCCGCCAGCGAAATGGCGATGTGTATTCTTGACAGCTACCGCCCTCTGTCGCATACCCCAATAATGCCAGAAAAGACATATTTCAGTGCACCGTGACGCAACGTTGTGATGTACTACTCTTTTCATTGAACTATCTATTTCCCCTGTGGCGTTGACAAATACCTGCCCTCGGTCAAAAGGGATGTGGACTTCTCACTTGCATACTAACTTACGATTATTATTTGCACATGGCCTCAAAGATTATCTGCTGCTCCGTCGATTGTGGAGGCCACGAACTGCGCATGCACAGCTTGGGTTTGTGGGTTTCTTACAACCAAGGGAGAGACGCGCATGCGCAGATCTGCCTTCTGAAAAAAAGCGGATTCGGGTAATTAGAGAAAATACAATAAAAACTATATGCCCCTTCGCATACATTGACCTCATCGACTGTTGGCTTCTTTCCTTTTGGTATCATCACAAGCCCCTCATTTCCGATGAATTATCTGCCTAATAAATTGCGGGGGTTTCGGTTCAGGTAGTCTTGAAGCGACTTACACGTAAGAGCGCTCTCGCACACGTTCCACGCTCCCCTGTTCATCGCGTTCCACCCAGCTTAGTGTGAATGACAGTTTCCTCTTCAAACCAAAGCTGCAAACACCGAAGGATGTGTCAAACCCCTGGCAGGTGACAGTTGGCAGGGCACATGACCCCTCTGGCTTCTTGGGCCTTTCATGACGTCATTCAACTAGTTATCTCGACTGAACTGCAAGGCAATGCCAACTATGTTGCACAAGTGGAACCTAAGACTAAGATAAGAGTCCAGCCTTCCAGGTTCTTTTGACCCCATTAGGACACGCAGTCACCCTACAGCGCAGGTGCATTCGCACGGCTTTTCATCTATCACCCATGTCACCTAGGATGGGGAGCATATATCTCGGTTTTGCAGAGACCGTGTCTCCGTCAGGCGGTAGCTGAAAGGTGGCATTGCAGTACACTAAAATGCGAATGCACCAACTCGCCCAATTTAGCATTCTTGTGCAGTACACTGTGTTCGGTGATTTCTGTGACCTCACTTGTTTTCAGATGACTTGCCTTAGTGTTTGCTTACGTTAATATTGTGTAGGAGGTCAGCACTATTATTCTTCGCTGAGGTTGTCGGCAGCTGAACTACGCCGTACCAAGCGTCCTGAACAGAGGGCGGAAGGCAAGGACAGTGTAACATAGATGTGCCATATATTTTTTTCCACTCTGTAACCCCCCTGCTGTAGCGCCCTCGGGCTAAGCGGGGTAATCATTGAATAAAGAAATAAAGAAATATAGCACGTTAAACAACCAGAAAAACGTCAAGCAAAACTTGCTGGCAAAGCGGCCTTTCCTCAGTGAGAAGCCTGAGAACGCTTGGCGTCACATCTTTAGCGACCGCAAAATTCGTGCCTGAAAATCAACTCTTCGTAAAGGGAATTTCTGCCCATCTGATTCAAAATAATCAAAGTAAAACCAAACAAAACTTTGCCTAACGGAGCTTTCTCCTCAATATTTGGCTTCGCCACGTAAACGGCGAGCGTTATTTTAAGTATGTCGAATGAGTGCCACATCACGTGGTAGTTTTCGATTGCATGATAATCAGCACGTGTGATATAACAAAGGTACATGTTAAGTAATAAGTAATTAGGATAGAAGGAAAGGGAACGTGCCCCAACGAGGGTCTTCGAAGGATCAGCAGACGAGACCCTTTAACACTGGTTCTTCACACTTCACGGCGCCTAAGTGAGCCCCAGTTTTTTTAAACGTCTTGTTCGTCTTCGCGGCGAAATATGGTGCAATAGCTTCGTTCCAGTTACCCAAGGGATCTCGTCATCGAAGGCTGCCTTTCGCGGCTAGGTTTAAATGACAGATCAAGGAAAGGACTTGGATGCAAATGTCCTGTAACGGAAACTCTTTAACCAAAGGTGTCGTCAGACTCTCACGATGTCGTGGGTAATCTTTCGGGACCTACTCGCAAGACATCGCGAAATTTAGTACATGAATGAAGATTCACCACAGCCTACATTGATTATTTGCGATCTAATGAAAATGATTAGGTTCCTTTGGCTAAAGGGCCTCCTTCGAAGGTGATCTCGTACTCTAGTTGCATCCGACAGTAGTGTGCTCACTAGGTTCGGCTCCATGCGCTTTGTTCATTTAGTCGCCGCTTACAATCTTCGAGAAAATATCGACCAGTCAACGCAGCCATATATTCCCGAATACAAAAACAAAGCCATGCATGTAGACAAGTATGAAAACGAGTAAACCTCAGTCTGCTCCTGTTATGTATTAGATTTAGACTAAATATGCACTTCTTTCTCGAAGTTTCTGCATGCGCTTTTAGGCTTGCAGCGACTGGACAACATATTCCTCGGTTGCTGTTCTTTAGAGTACCCTGATAACGCAATCACATGGCTAGATAGTTGTGCACTTAATACCAGTGGAAATGCTACCATGGCAGCTGGTTATACATAGGGAACGCATGCAACATTGATTTTTGTCAGGTTGGGCTTAACACTTTAAATCTTTCTAGCAGTTTGATCGAAAATGTCTTCAGCATTAATCATTTACACGTTGCGTGATTACTGAACCTCGATGGCCCACAAGTGAACTAAAATAAGGGACTTCGTAAACGTGGATGGGTTTCAAGCCCGAGGCGATGCAAACAGAAGAGCACTGCTTCCTTTGCATTAGACTACTACAACACCGCGGAGACTAACTTCCTGTGTTCTTTACTGCCACTTTCACGCACTTTATTTCTGCAGGTATGTTTTTTAATGAACCTCGTTCAGTGCACAATGAATCGAAACACACCGCCATAGCACTGACCTCATAAACTGCGGTCACCTGCCTCAAAGTATTCTAGTGCGATGCCACCAATCCCCACAATCTCCGTTTCGCCGATCTTTCTCTGAAGCCTGCCTCACCTTAAAAAAAGCAAACTTTGAGCCGAACCGGGATCGAGGTGAGACTAGATGAAATTCGCGCACTTCATTCTTATATGATCCAATAAAATCTGAAGAGATTGCAGTGTGGCATAGAAAAGAAAACGTCAGAAATTAGACTTAGTAGCACGTTTTTGGCAGGTTAGTGGGTGCAGTATTGAAATTGGTTTAGAGCGCCGACACACAAGCACAAGAAAAAAACGAAGTGACCGGATACAGCGCTTAGTACCAACTCGGGCATTTATATGATCGGCCAGCCGCTTATATAAAGCAGCTCCTCATATCAACGAACCAAATGGCATAAACAAACAGGAAGAAATCAAAACAACTGATACCCCACCATCACACAAAATGAAGGCGGTATGGAGTATACGACGTTCTTCGAACATCCGACGAAGCACTTTTGATGTCGTTTTAATATACCGCTGATATGTGGTAAGGGGTATATTGAACGAAATGGGATGTGCTTTAACTAGAGGTTAAGGGGGCACGCGAAAGATGTTGGAAATATTTAGGGCAACAAAGTGAGAACCCAAAATAACAAATGTCGTAACTGTGCCTAAGGCAAATATTATGAGACTGCTGAGATGCAGGACGCAGCAGCGAGAATAGAGCTTATTGAACATTATAAGATTGCAAAGTCCAGTGACTCGTCTGTCAGCAATCCCTCAATTTTGCATTGAAAAAAAAAAAGAACCGAAATATACCCCGCTGTAAGAGATCTAGTTGTACAGCTCTACATCCTGCTATGACGGGACATCTGTTTTTTTTTTGTATTTCTTCATCGTTTATCCGTCATTCGGTTTCTTTATATGAGTGGCTGCTGTATATAATCTAGTTTTTAGCTAGCGTACAGTGCCGTTACTTCGTTCTTTATGGTGTTCGCCTGTCCGCGCTCTAAAACAATTTTTATTTTGTTAGAAATAAAGTTAAAATACTGGAAGCTCCATAGTGGATACAAAAACGTGGATTGCTAACATTCTAGTCGCAACCTGGAAGAAATGGGCTTAGACAAGGCTTGTGGTTTTTGGTTTATGGAGTTTAGCGTCCCAAACCGACTCAGACTATAGGACAGGCTGTAGAAGAGGGCTCAAGACGTTTCGGCAATTTTGGATTCTTTAATGTGCACTGGCATCGTATAGCGCACGGATTACTTGTTTTTACCTCCATCGAAAAGCTCCCGCCGCGGCAAGGATTCTATCTCCCATCCTTGAGTACATCATTCGAGAGCCTAACCTATGCGCTATTCCGGCAGGTCGCCCAAGCAAGGCGTGTAACACGACGGTAAGTTAAGCGATGGTAGCTGAATGTAAGAAACTGGGCCACAAGAGAAGTCAAGCATAGTGGGGAGTTGGAAGAACGTTGTATAGACGAGTACGATTAGGAAGTTCGCTAAAAATATGTGTATGCAGCTGGCAAAGGAACGTGTCTGTTGCAGGTATATGAGAGAGTTTTACATTACAGTGGTTATTGTCTGGGCATGTCAATAATGATTGGAAGCTTCAGCTAGCACTCCGTATGCTTTTTTCTGGTTCAAGGAGTCTCATCAAAAGGCAAATAAATATCGATTGTGCAAATTTTTCTAGATCACTGCAGTCATACTTTGTCAAGTACCGCAAGCCCGGTTTTAAGATCGCGTTCTTTGGCCTTTCCATAACGAGTGTTGCATACGCGTCAGTGAGGCCTTGTTGTATGTCAATGTCATGATTTCTGTCTTGCATTGAGGATAAAAATGTCCAGAGAGACAACTTGAATTATTATCGAAACCAACATTGAATGAAAATACGTGCTTTCTTCGGATATGGAGCTTAATCGTGGGCATTAGTGGCTGGCCGTTCTGCTGAACTTCATTTCAAACATTCACATACGGCAATCAAGATAATGGCATTATTATGGCTGAACAAGACGTGTCATTGCTCCCAGAAAAAATATATTCACTCCCAGGCTTGAGAATGTGGCTACCACCACGTTCCTCAGTATGTGTAGTACCTTAGAGAACCTGAAGAGGAGATCAAGCAGCGGAAATATTTTGTTACAGGGAAGCCAGTAAACCTGCCGCACCATGATCCATAGTTGCCACTTCAGCTATCCAACAGAGGCAGTCTCGGCTGGAGCCTTTTGAGACCTTTAGCTGACCGAATTAACGTTGAGCTCCGCCGAGAGCCCCCAGTGCAACGTAATGCGAGGCAAAATGCTCAGCGTGTCAGAAGATTTCGACTGTCGAAAAACAAGCAAATGTTTCTTCCAGCAGTTATGTTCTCCTTCAGTTAACTATCCTCCTATATAGTTATGGGGAGGAAAGGCGATGAGTAGAGGAGAACATTTGCTATTGTGGGCCGTATAAACTATGTTGCCCTGCCCGCTCCGTCTTGCGACACAACAGGCTCATACAGGAGAAGAGAGATACGATGGCCGACGAAGTTTCGACAGCAGGCAATTAGTAAACACAACCTGATGGAGCTTATGCCTAGGCCAAATATTATCAAAGAAGTTTGATGCCATCGAAGAAAATATGGGCTTAGCCACTTCAGGGACATACTCCAAAGACCCTTAATATGTTCGCACAGTGATAAGCTCAAACTGCAAATTGAGATTAGGTATCCGAGCTTCCAAGTATACCAAAGCATTGGCCACTGATTTGGGCAGACCTAAACAAAGGCGCAGAGCTCGCCGTTCTAAAACAAACGGGGGATCAAGTTTGTACCTTGGGCACCCAGAAAAAAGAATTGAGCCGAATTCAAGTATTGGTCGCACGTAGGTCTTATAAAGCAAGAGCAGAGTGTCCCGACGCATACCATATTTCTTATTGCTGATTCTTATCAACCGGCCAAGGGCACGTTCGCCTTTAACACAAGGCTTCTAATTTGAGGCCTCCAGTCTAACAGAGGGTCGTATAATATACCCAGATATTTAATAGAATCAACCTGCGGGATTAGTGCAGAATCATAAGACAAAGAAATGATGTTAACGGGGGTTGTCTGTGGGAATACTAGGACGGCACATTTGTTGACATTTAAAGCTAGCCTTTGGCTGTCCAGCCGGACCTCCAGGGCATTTAGATAACCTTGCAACAAATGATATAGGTTGTGAATTTGTGGCAGAAGCAAAAAAAAGCAGTGTCGTCTGCATAAACATAAACTTTGACTGCCGGATGAATAGGAATGTCACGCATTAGTATATTGAACACTACCCAAGTAGCACAAAGTGGGCTATGACGTGGGGGCCCGCGTTGGGCCCGTGAGGGCAGCCCATACGGGCCCCATACGGGATTTGCAACACGTACCCAGAGGGGCCCCGCGTGGGCTGCCCAATTCTGCCGCTATCGGTCCCAATCTGTATCCGTGTGGGCAGCCCAAATAGGGCTGCCCGCACTCAGCCCAGGTAGTCGAATGTGGGCAGCACAC
The DNA here is from genome assembly GCF_055883805.1 of Amblyomma maculatum. Classification (NCBI taxonomy): domain Eukaryota; kingdom Metazoa; phylum Arthropoda; class Arachnida; order Ixodida; family Ixodidae; genus Amblyomma; species Amblyomma maculatum. The sequence goes on from NC_139350.1 coordinate 10,643,120, forward strand.
CAGAATCATTAATGGGTCCCACATTTGTGCAGGCAATGCCATCCCATTGATCAAGGTTTTAATTTTTAAGTCGATTAATCCCTCCAATACCTGAATTATACAGGCGCGGGATTTGCGAAAGCCAGTCCGTTTCGGGCTGACCAACGTGCTGCCCTGATGGGTTGAATCTGGCATTTTCAGGGCTGCCCAAATTCCAATAATCATCAATTGCGAAACATTAAGCGCTATTTTTTTGCTTGTATGCGACACTCAGTAACATGAGAGAAATTTATTCCCAACACTACAATAATGTGGGCTGGCACACATCAACCCCAACATGTTGGTCTGAATATTTATTTCGGTGGGGCGTGTAGAATAGTAATGCCGCAGGAAACATTTGGAGGTCGTTCAGTGCATACTCGTAAAGCGGAACAGTTACTGCGGCATATTTTCTGTCGACACTGCATAATTAACGTAGTTGTTAGAGTAAAAATAAATAGTCTTTATTCATAGCAGAGACATGCTTAGAACTGTTATGTGAAACCTCCAGAAGAGGCAACTAGTGCCGGTATAACATGATTTACATACATAAAATGGTTCCTTGAAGATAGGGTGGAGACGTTTCAGAACGGTAAGCCCGTCTACGGCCAATTTGGGGCCCACTGCGGCATTTTATGGGCCGCCCCAATTGGGCTGATCTTCATTTTACCGCATAGACTACGAATATATGTTGCATTTTCCCACAAGTACCCCAAGAAATGCCCTTGTGGGCAGCGTGGCGGTGTGGTCGCTTTTCAGCCCGGCCGCAAACCATGCGGGACCTATTCGGTTTTTGCGTGGGCAGCCCCAATCGGACTAGCCCGTCTTCTATTTGCTTTAGGACCACATTTGCATCGCATCTGCCCCAAATTGCCCCACAAGAGACCGATGCGGGCAGAAGTGGGAAGGAGCAATTGCCTGCCCCGCTACCGCCCACTCGGAAATTATCTAGGTTTTTGGTGGGCAACCCTATTTGGGGCAGCCCAGTAATTTTCTGCATGAATTCCAGATTTTCGTCTGACCTTCCCTCAAGTACCCCTCAAGGGTCCCATGTAGGCAATGTGCGGGCATACCCGTATTCAGCCCCGCCGCGGCCCGTGCGGGACCTATTCGGCTTTTGAGTGGGCAGCCCCAATTAGATCAGCCCATGCGTTTCCTACACAAAGCCCAAATTTCATTTGCATCGGCCCTAAAATTTCACAAGCGGGACCCTTGAGGGCCAGATGTGGGAATATGTACTCAGTTAGCCCTTTCCACGCCTATATAATGCCCAAATGGAAAAAGCAGGGGCAAGGCCAATTTGGGCTTGCCCGCTTGATCGCTAAAGCGGGCCCTCGTGGGTGTCATTGTGGTTGCCCAAGCCCAACTTGCCCATACGGGCCCCCGGTGGGCCATGTAATGTGTGCTACTTGGGTAACAGCGAGAGGACTGCTCCTTGGGGCACACCTCTTGACTGGGCATAAGCGTTGGAATTTAATGCATATTTTGTGCAGAAGAATGATCTATCCACAAGTAGCACACATTACGTGGCCCACCTGGGGCCCTTATGTTCAAGTTGGGCTGGAGCAACCACAATAACACCTATAAGGGACCCCTTTAGGGATCAAGCGGGCAACTCCAAATTGGGATTACCCATGCGTTTTACATCTGGGCATCATATAGGCTTGGAAAGGGCTAACTGAGTATATATTCGCACATCTGGCCCTCTAAGGTCCCGCTTGGGGAAACTTATGGCCGATGCAAAGACAATTTGGGCTTTGTGTATTAGAAGCCTGGACTGATCTAATTGGGGCTGCCCACTCAAAAACCGAAAAGGTCCCGCATGGGCCGCGACGGCGCTAAATACGGGTATGCCCGCACATTGCCTACACGGGACCCTTGAGCGGTACTTGAGGGAATGTGAGACGAAAATGTCGGATTCATGCAGAAAATTCCTGGGCTGCCCCAAATAGGGCAGTCCAGCGAAACCCTAGATAATTTCCGCACGGCAGTTACCGGGACAGGCAAGTGCCCCTTCCCGCTTCTGCCCGCATCGGTCTCTTTGGGGCAATTTAGGACAGATCCGATGCAAATGTGGGCCTAAAGAAAATACAGCCCACGCAAAAGCCGAAAAGGTCTCACATGGTTTGCGGCCGGGCTGAAAAGCGAGCACGCCCCCACGCTGCCCACGCTGGTATTTTTGGGGTACTTGCAGGGAAATGCAAGATATATTAGTAATCCATACGGTAAAAATAAGATCAGCCCAATTGGGGCGGCCCATGAAACGCCACAGTGGGCCCATTTTGGCCATAGGCGGCCTTACCGCTGTTAACGTCTCCAACCTAGATTTAAGGCTCCATTTTATTTATGTAAATCATGTTACACCGGTCACTAATTGCCTCTTCTGGAGGTTTCACATAACTGTCCTAAGCATATTCATGCCATGAATAAAGATTATCCATTTTTACTCGATAAACTACGTTAGTTATGCAGTATTGACAACAAATATGCAACAGTATCAGTTCCGCTTAATGAGTATGTACTGAACCACATCCAAATGTTTCCTGCGGCATTATTATTCTGCTCACACCACCGAAATAAATATCCAGACCAATATGTTGGGGGTGATGTGGGCCAGCCCACATTGTAGTATTGGGAATAATTTTTTTTATGTTACTGAGTGTCGCATACAAGGCAAAAAAATAGTGCCTAATGTTTCACCCTTGATGTTCATTGGAACTTAGGCAGCCCCGAAAATGCCAGATTCAACCCATGAGGGCAGCACGCGGGTCAGCCCATAACGGACTGGCCTCCGCAAACCCCGCGCCTGTACAATTCAGGTATTGAAGGGATTAATCGACATAAAAATTAAAACCTCGATCAATGAGACGGCACTGCTTGCACAAACGTGGGACCCATTAATAATTCTGGTGTGCTGCCCACATTCGGGTACCTGGGCTGAATTTGTGCTGCCCACACGGACACAGATTGGGACCGATCGCGGCAAAATTGGGAAGCCCAAGTGGGGCCTCTCTGGGTACGTATTGCAAATCCCGTATGGAGCCCGTATGGGTTCCCCCACGGGCCCTAAGTGGGCCCCCACCTCATTGCCACTTTGTGCTAATTGGGTCCTTTAAAAATTTCCCAATCCACGCAAAGATATATAATGTAGGATGTACACCAGCTAATTTATGAAGCAAAATGCTGTATTCTACGCTGTCTTACGCCTTGGCTTTATCTAATTAGCTAGAGCTGAAACTTCTTTTTGCCTCATGGTAACACTAATACGACTCTCCAGGTCTACGTGTGCGTTCCAAATCGAGCATCCCTGTCGCAATCCAATCTGAGCCTCGCTAAAGCCTTGAAAGGATAGAACATGATCAGTGAGACGAGAGAAGACTATTCGTTCCATAAACTTAACTAAATTTTAAGTGATGCCAATCGGCCGAATGTTGTCGAGATCAAACAATTTTCCCCTGGTCTTTCAGTTGTAAAATTAGTTTCGATGTTTTACAGCCTTGTGGAATCCAAGCATTTTTCAAAGGGCTTCTTTGAATATTTTCAGCATGGCAACTGATATTCTGTTACCTCCAGGGACAGCCGATTGCAGGCAAATAACTACAGACATTAATTCAGATATAGTTACCTTAGTGAAGTTTGTACCAAACTGCAATCGAGCTGAAGAAAAGGTAGTGCAAGCTTGAAAGCGCGCCGCAAGACCTCGGGCAATTGATCCCAATTGATCTAATTCATCTTTTTTAGACAAAACAGTGGACTGCGTGGTATGCAAGGAAGGAAAAACGTTTCTGCATTGCATGTATTGTCACGTAGTGGTGACAAGGCCGTACACGCCAAAAGAAGACACAGGCGTGATGGTACTGAAATAACTTTATTGGGGCTGACTTGCGCCCGCAAAAGAACTAAGCAACTCGGCGGCGGCGATAGCACCAAACGAGCTCGTCGGTCGTCGGAGAAAGAATGCCCGTCCCACTCGTCAACGCTCAATTTAAAGGCTGCTCAGAACAATGTGGATGACATCGCAAACAGCTACCAGCACAGGCTGGAACATTGTGGAAGGGCACACGAGTTGCCGGAATCTTGAGATAGATCTCGGTGCATCTTGCGCTACAACGAAACTGATAAAGATGTGACTAGCGACATCGAGCAATAACAAACAAAGATTACGGAACTGATACGCGATCCAGAATCAGAGCGATAAGCCTTTTTGCCAGCGGCTGTTAAAAAAACAACAAATACAGGCTGAAGGTTTCGCGGCAGTATCTATAGAGAGATTTCCGTTTGACTGGGTTAGACAAAAAGGTGTTCAGTTTCGCATTATATTCCTAATTAGCCTTGGACATTGTTCTTTTAAAAGAAGCTGCAAATAATGTGTAATTAATCCAGTTATTTGGGCACAGATTATGGGCTAGGCGCTTCCATGCAGCATTCATCAGATGATAGGCAATTTCTCATTCTTCATTCCACCGGCTCGAAGGAGTCTTGTTAAAAAATCAACAAATACAGTTTTGAAGGTCTCGCGGCATTACTTCCCCCTTAAAAAACATCGCCTCGATGTTCCAAAACAAAGCAACTTAAACATAAACAGTGCAAAGTTTAAGCACCACACATTTTTTAAAGCGCGTAATATGGCTTCACTCGTACAACATGTACAATTTCTGGGCGTGCGCGTCGCAGTTGTGATGCTGACATTCCGCCGGGAATGACTTCATAGTCCAGTGGTCCGACACGGCGAATGATTTTGTACGGCCCAAAGTATCGACGCAACAACTTTTCACTTAATCCGCGACGGCGAACTGGTGTCCAAACCCACACTTGGTCTCCTGGATTGTACTCTGCGTGACGTCGTCGTAAGTTGTATCGTCGGCTGTCGGTGCGCTGTTGGTCCTTAATACGCAGCCGTGCGAGTCGTCGGGCTTCCTCTGCACGCTGCAGGTAGGCGGCGACTTCAAGGTTATCCTCGTTGGTTACGTGCGGCAGCATTGCGTTGAGCGTCGTCGTGGGCTCCCTGCCGTACACAAGCCTAAACGGGGTCGCTGTGGTCGTCTGCTGGACTGCCGTGTTATACGCGAAGATCACCTACGGCAAGATGGCGTCCCAGGTCTCGTGTTTAGCGTCGACGTGCATGGCGATCATGTCCGCGATCGTTTTATTCAGGCGCTCCGTAAGACCATTGGTCTGGGGATGGTGCGCAGTTGTTCGTCGATGGCTTGTGTGACTGTATTCCAGGATGGCTTGCGTCAACTCTGCCGTGAACGCCGTTCCCCTGTCCGTGATGAGCACTTCTGGGGCGCCATGTCGCAAAAAAATTTGTTCGACAAAGAAATTGGCGACTTCTGCCGCGGTAACATTTGCCAGGGCTTTTGCTTCGGCGTAACGGGTAAGGTAGTCAGTGGCCACGATGATCCACTTGTTACCCATAGACAAAGCTGGGAAGGGGCCTAGGAGCTCCATCCCAATTTGTTAAAAGGGCAGGTCAGGGGGCGGAATCGGATTTAGTAGTCCTGCTGGTCTGATAGGCGGCGTCTTGCGTCGTTGGCACTCACGACGTTTCTTCACGTAGTGGGCAACTTCGGCAGTCGCGGCCAGTAGTACTTCTCCTGGATTCGACGCAACGTGCGTGCAAATCCGAGATGGCCTGCTGTGGGCTCATCATGCAACGCCTGCAGAATTTCCTGCCGGAGGTTTTTAGGCACTACAAGAATTAGCGCAGTCCTGTTGGGTGCGAAGTTCTTCACGAGGAGGCCATTGCTTAACTGGAACGAAGATTAATGTCGTCTGAACACACCAGGAGGGGAAGCGGTCTTTCTTTCCAAGTAATCGGCCAGCGCTTTCAGCTCAGGGCCTGATCGCAGTTGTTCTTTGGCGCTTACCGGTCCCAAAAAGGCGTCGTCGTCGTCGTCCTTCGGGGGAGCATCGACGGGAGCGCGTGATAAGCAGTCTGCGTCGGAATGCTTCCGGCCCGACTTATAGACTACAGTCAAGTCAAATTCTTGAAGTCGTAGGCTCCACCTGGCAAGGCGGCCGGAGGGTTCTTTCAAACTAGCCAGCCAGCAGAGGGCGTAATGGTCGCATACCACATTGAATGGTCGGCCGTATAGGTATGGACGAAACTTAGAAGTGGCCCAGATGATCGCAAGGCACTCCTTCTCGGTCGTCGAGTAATTGACTTCGGCTTTTGCGAGAGACCTGCAAGCGTAGGCGATTACTTTCTCCTGTCGGGCACTCTAGAGAACGGCTCCTAGGCCCACACTGCTCGCGTCGGTGTGAATTTCGGTCTCGGCGTTTTCATCAAAGTGGCCAAGTACATGGGGGCATTGCAGGCGGCGCTTATGTTCATCGAAGGCTTCTCCTTGCTGCGCTTCCCATTTAAAAGGTACGTCAGTCTTTGTAAGCTGCGTCAATGGTTCGGTGACCGGCGAAAAGTTTCTGACGAATCGTCGCTGATATGCGCACAGCCCAAGGAATCGGCGCACAGTTTTCTTGTCGGCAGGCGGTGGGAATTGTGCGATTGCAGCTGTTTTCTCCCGGTCTGGGCGAATACCGTCCTTGCTAACGATGTGGCCTAGGACGCGGAGTTCTTCGTAGGCGAAATGACACTTCTCTGCTTTTAGCGTTAGTCCCGATGACTTGATGGCTTCCAGCACTGTCTGCAGTCGTTTTATGTGGTCTTTAAAGTTTGACGAGAAGACAACAACGTCGTCCAAATATACCAAACAAATTTGCCACTTCAAGCTTGCCAGGACTGTGTCCATTACTCGTGGAAATGTGGCTGGTGCGGAGCAGAGGCCAAATGGCATCACCTTGAACTGAAAAAGACCGTCCGGTGTGGTGAGTGCGGTCTTCTCGCGATCTCTTTCGTCGACATCAATTTGCCAATATCCGCTCTTCAGGTCCATCGATGAGAAGTACCTTGCATTGCAGAGCCGGTCGAGAGTGTCGTCGATGCGGGGAAGCGGGTAGACATCCTTCTTAGTAATGCTATTCAAGCGGCGGTAATCAACGCAGAAGCAAAGTGTGCCGTCCTTCTTCTTCACCAAAAGGACTGGTGCCGCCCAGGTGCTCTTCGATGGATGGATTACGTCATCACGCAACATTTCCTCAACTTGATCGCGTATGGCCTGGCGTTCTCGCGGCGATACACGATAGGGGCTTTCGCGCAGAGGTCGGGCGTGTACGTTCGTTATAATGCGGTGCTTGGCCAGTGGTGTTTTTCGTACCTTCGATGATGACGAGAAGCACTCCCCGTAGCTTCGAAGACTGAGAATCTGATATTTCCTGCTGTGGGTCAATGCCGGGTTAATGTCAAATATGGGCTGACGGAATCCGTCCGGTGCATGTTCCAGCGTTTGGTCGTGGAGGGTGAATACATCTTTGAGGTTCGCTAATTCGTCGAGAAAAGTGATCTTCGTGCCTTTGTTTAGATGCCGGTATTCGTCGGTGAAGTTGGTTATCAGCACCTGAGCTTGACTTCTCTGGAATTTCGCGATGCCTCTTGCGATGCCGACACCTCGTTCTAAGAGCAATTGGATATTTCCTTCGATGATGCCTTAAGCGGTTTCGACATTTGTGCTACCTACGCAGACTGCGACGCTTGATCGAGGCGGCACGGTCAATTCTCCATCGAGGACGTTTAGAGCGATGTGTTGCATCGAAGTCGAAGTAGCAGGAAGGGCTTTGTCTGCAGAGAGCTTGATGAGCTTGGATCGCAGGTCGATGATAGCCCTAAATTCATTTAGGAAGTCCATGCCTAAAATCACGTCGCGGGAGCACTGCTGCAAGACAACAAAGCTGGTGGGGTAAGTATGCGCATTTAGGGATGTTTCTTGCAGTGCATCGTCCCGATGAAGAAATCAAGTTGCCACCTGCGGTGCGTATCAGCGGGCCATCCCAAGCGGTGGTAACGTTCCTGAGCTAACGTTCCTGAGGTAACGTTCTTGAGTTAAGGTCACTTGTTTGCGTCCTCGCATTGCACGTGGGCCTTGGTGTCTGATCTCGGCTCCGTCGTTTCTTCAGGTCTTCGCCGGGGCATACCGTTGTTACTTCGCTGGGCTGTGGTGTCGGCTTGCGCTGTGGTCGAGTTGTCGTCGATGTTGTCGTGTGGAGCGGCGGTCAAATGGCTGCGTTGTCATTAGTGGTCGTCGGCGGCGGAGGATGTTCGTCTTTTCGCCGTTGAGGAATCTCACCTCCAAAGGTTGCTCTATTAAGTTTCCCCTGCGCAGGCAACTAAATAGAGGCTGTAGGCTGGGCCATTGTCAGCGTCGATGCCTTCCGAGATCGAATAGGGTCAGGCAGCAGACGGTGTTCGGGTTGTAGGCCCTGAAGTCGGCGGCTGGCTCGGTGACCTGTAGGCTGGTCTTCCAGGGCGACAGGAACACGGCTTGGGTCTTCGCTTGAAGGATCAAAGGCAGCACCTCCACCAGATGTCACGTAGTGGTGATAAGGCCGTATACGCCAAAAGAAGACACAGGCGTGATGGTACTGAAATAACTGTTTATTGGGGCTGACTTGCGCCCGCAAAAGAACTAAGCAACTAGGTGGCGGCGATAGCAAGAAACGTGCTCGTCGGTCGTCGGACAAAGAATGCCCGTCCCACTCGTCAACGCTCAATTTAAAGGCTGCTGAGCACAATCTGGATGACGTCGCAAACAGCTACCAGCACAGGCTGGAACATTGTGGAAAGACACACGAGTGGCCGGAATCGTCGAGATAGATCTCGGTGCATCTTGCGCTACAACGAAACTGATAAAGATGTGACTAGCGACAATGAGCAGTAACAAACAAAGATTACGGAACTGATACGCGATCCAGAATCAGAGTGATAAGCCTTTATGCCGGCGGCTGTTAAAAAAACAACAAATACAGTTTTGAAGGTTTCGCGGCAGTATCTATAGAGAGATTTCCGGTTGACTGGGTTACACAAAAAGGTGTCCAGATTCGCATTATATTCCTAATTAGCCTTGGATATTGTTTTATTAAAAGAAGCTGCAAATAATGTGTAATTAATCCAGTTCTTTGGGCACAGAATATGGGCTAGGTGCTTCCATGCAGAATTCATCAGATGATAGGCGTTTTCTCTTTCTTCATTCTACAAGCTCGCAGGAGTCTTGTTTTTAATGGCAGACTGAACAATAAACTCTGATCGCCGAGTTGCGTCTAAAATTGAACACAATTCTTCAAGACCGCGATTCAATTTATCAGAAGGGGCAGATAACCTGAAGGCCTCTCCTAGTCATATCTTGAACAGGGTAATGTTGACAAATTTACATGATGTACGAGTTGACCTAATCGGTCTAGATGGAGTGTTGAAAGTGATAGGGTAGTGGTCACTTGACGTACCGAAGTGTATTGTAGACCGCGATGATACTCCAATACCATTTGTAGCCAATGTTAAATCAATAGCTGAATGAGAATTTGCTCTCATATAAGTACAGGCGCGATTATTATAACATTGAACATCATTTCTAGACAACCAAGACCAAAGTAACCGCTCGCTATAGTCTGTTTTGAAACCCCATATGACATAATGGGGACTGAAGGCCCCAGCCAAAACTACATTTGAATTATTTTGTTAGCAATGCTTCTAAACAATCTTCCTACGAACGCCTCTGGGGAAAACAGATATTTGCAATTATGAGCGGGACACACTGCGGCACAAAAACCTCAACGGCAAGTATCTCACAATCAGGCCCAATAAATTCATGAACCACTTTAGCACGATGAACTATATTTCTTAAAATCAATGTTAACACACCTCCGCTTCTGCCATGTGGGCGATCAGCTCTAATAACACTATAATTTTTAACTGTGCAAGGACGATTAGGAGAAAGTCAAGTTTTTTTAAGTAAGATAATATAAGGTGTAATTTTAAGACTAAGGTGCTGCAGGTCATCGAAAGATGATAAGATAGAGCGATAATTCTACTGGAGTACAGAGTTTCAAGCTATGAACATTGCTTTAAAAATGCGGCACCAACAGCCTCTTTTACACATACGTTATCTTTGTAATTCGTTGAGTACCTTTCTTAGATTTGACATGCGCATGGTCTGATTTATTAGGTAAAGAGGAAACACGACGCTTCTGAGATGGGCAGGGCATCTCAACATCTGACTGACATGCAGTAGAAATAGGGATCGGGTCAGTATCGTTCGCATCCACAGGCGTGGACGCAGAAGAAGAGGTAGGTTGAATGTTATCTATTGTTTTATAGGAAATTGAGCAGGCAGACGGTGTTAGAGTATCTAAGGACGAAGATGCAGCCTGCGCGGAAATTACTTGCTGCAAAACATCGCTGAATGTATTAAGCGGTCAAGTACCCCAGCAACAGCCTCCTCAACTACAGTAACAACCGACTTTGTTAGGCTTCCTTCATCATCAGGAGATGAGGTGCGAACAACACTTGCGTAGGCACTCTGTTGTTTTGCTACTAGGGCATAAGCCACTGTGCGCGAGCACCTGTCGCGTTGAATAATGTCTAGGACACTCTGCTCATCGACCCACTTTGGAGTAGTGGAATCATCAACTTTGTGACTGCAACTTTGTGACTGCATTCGCAAAAGCAGCAGTTAATAGACTTCGAACTGCAGTGATCTGAATCATGATTACCGCTACAAACGCGGCAGCACGTTGCCGACTTGCAAGCTTTGGCACTGTGCACAAAACGCAAACATTTTTTGCATGGTAATGCCCGAGGATGCTAATGGTCAACATGGTATATAATTGGCCAAACATTAATTTCACTTGGGCAAGAGGAGCCTGCAAATGTGGCAATGACTGACTTCGTTGGTACGCGTGAGCCTCCAGCCTCTCCACTACAGCGGTACATTCATATGATACGAACACCGGCCTCATGAAGGTCCTCAAGAATCTCTGCTGGCGTAGCGGAGGAACCAACCCCACGGATTATTCCCTTCACGCATGCAAGTTCTGCAATAAATGCCTTTACAGGCAATGAGGCCAATGAAGTGCAATGCAGTAAGTTAGCAACGCAGTCCAAGTCATAAGATGTCCATAATAAACCTCTTCTACCAAATGCTCTCACCTCCGAAATCTGCCGGCATCGACTGGTTGCAGCTTTCAGTTGACCTTGGATTAGACGAAGATTTTTTGGTTTAATTAATCCATCTCCAACAGGAATAAGTGTCGCAGCGATATGCTTGATACCATTGGCAGAAAAGTATTCTATACGTAGGGTATCTGTCGGCAAACTGGCAAAGTAGTTTACAGGACCTGAGCCTGAGGAAGATAATGTCTGGCTCGTAACCCTAGCTAGGCGTGAACCCTAAGCCATAAAGGGGAAACATGGCAAAATCCCCCACTCACGGAATGGCCTCACCAGTTCACAATAAGAGGAGTCCAAGATAGGCAGAGGACCAAGCCGCAGTGGGTCTGGCAACCGGAAAACATTCGCAGAATAGCAGAGCGGAGAAGCACAGGCAAAGCACAGGCGAGCTTGCAGAGAAGCGCCGAACAGTGTACGATAACACGAAGCTTTAGTAAGTGGCCGACTGTAAGGTTGGAACATAATCTATTGAAGCATGTTATCTTCTTATGCAATTTCAGAAATCCTATTTCGACACAGTCCAGGCACGTGTTTATGGACATCGCACTATTAGGTCTGATAGCAGCCTTAATATGCCGCTGCTTCTTTTTCTAATATAGAAATTTCGTGAAACACGAATGCAAATTCCTACTCCAGATATTTTGACTTCCAACTGAACAAGCCCGTAGAGAGTGATTTTTTTAGCATGGTCGGCCGCCTCCGCTATTTCATATGTGTGCGGCCGTATACATTTAACTACCGCAGCCGGGGCGTGCGGCGGTTTTTGACCCATTAGGTTTATTTTGAGTAGAGTAAGGACGAATCCTTACATTGGCTGTTGCACATCTCAATACCAGGACCTGAAAACATCACAACAATGTACCAACGTGCTCAGATAGAGAGAGCTGGAAAACTGCGCAAAATTATCGCCGGTCTGGCGTGAGTTGATCGCAAAGCAACCGCAGCGCCACTATCCACCTCCCTCCCCTCCTGCAAAAGATGAGTGAGGCCACAGACCTAATACACAAGCGGAGATTTTATAATATTACTCACCCTTTATTTTCAACAACGCAATGGAAAATAAAACTGCGCCTGCTTTTTATAAACGCTTCTTTGTACGCATGAAACGCCAAGGCATTTGCAGACATATATCAAGAGGCAGGTAGCAGACCACCCTCTTAAGCCTCGTCTGCAACAACCTCGCTTCAGACGCGTAAGTAGACGTAGGGGCTTTCATACGCGTAAAATAGTGTGTACCAAAGCGCAAACGCAATTTTATTATAAATTGCATTGCTGAAAGAAGAGCGTTAGTGGTATTTTAAAATTTTTGTCTGTGTATTAGCTCTATGGCCTGACCCATCTACCGCAAAGGAGGAGAGGGGCTCTGTGGTCACTTCGCCATCAACTCACGCCTGACCGAAGATTGTTCGGGCCCACTTCGCTGCGCGGCGCGCCAGCACAGCTTTCCAACTGTCTCTACCTTAGAACGTTGTCTGTACGCCACATTATTCGCCCTTTAATGACTGGAGGCTGCTTACGATAATCTCATGCAAAAAAAAATTGCTGATATCAATACATGGTTCAGTTGGCAATGCAAAGACAGAGGCTCCATGCAGAAAAACCGCACAAATCACGACGACGAAGAAGAAAACTGATGTGGCACGCGATCTCGCGCTATTTCGAACTCCCGCACGCACGGCTCCGCGCACCACCGCCAACTGCCGCGCCGGCCGTTGCTGACTGCACGGGAAACGCCACCGGGTCTACGTCCATCACCCAACTCGGCTATGTCGGCGGCCTGCAGCGTGTGCCTTAGCATCGTCCTGGAGAGCGCCGACAGCGACTCGAGTATCGGTCAGAGTGGTGCACCAAGCACCAGCGAGTGCGGCCCCGTTTTGCGCGAGGCCTGTCTGCAGCGTTGCTTCGAAAATTGCAAGGTACGTCCTACACGCTGGGAACATATTCGCACAGACCATGCTATCCGCCTCTTCCAGGGCACCAGAGAGCGGGAGCAGCCCGGTGTCAGAGATGAATTACATTCACTGCGGCTGGAACTGGCTAAGGCCAGGTCCGATTTGGCGAAGACCGCCAGGAAGTTAAGCGCAGGAGCCGAGGAGCTTCGTCGGAACCTGCACCGTGCAAAAAACATTGCACGCTCGTGCAAAATTATGCACGAAAACGCAGTTCGAGAGACCCGCCTCCTCAGGGCAGACCTAGCGGTCCCGAGCGGAGAGGCGGTGGACGGATTGAAGATCAGCAGGGAGAACGCGGAGCTTCAGGTGGCGCTGAGCAGCAAACACAGGTGAGAGAATTCCCAAAGGACTACAACGTTATCCAGTGGGAACAGGCCATATCCTGTGGATTGTACCACATGTCAGCTGGTCGCGACTTAACGGGCTCGTACGCAGAAGAGGTTGCGTTCTTCTCATCCCTGCCTAAAGCCTTAAACTTGCCAAAACCGTAGCATCAAAGAAAGCGGTCATGGGTGTGTCGAAATTATTTATTCCTTTTAATATGGAGAATTATGTGTAGTGTACGAGAAAGGGTCACGCATGCACAGCACCTCGTGGGCGCGAGCGCTTCAGAGTGAAAGGTGATCGTGGCGGGATTTTCACTTGGAAAGGAATCCCCGTCACGTTTTGATGAGAATGACCCTTATTGAAGTTCTTCTAATTGATTTGCGAGGAAATCTTCAAGAGATGAGGCGCATCGGCATAGTTACTAGCTCAAGTTTGCTTGCACGCGAGGAGGGAGAATGCTCAACGGTTGACCGGCACATCATAGATAGAATGCGGGCTTGTGAGAAGTAGCCACGCGCCCAACGGCACGTCTTGCAGCCCATTCCTCTCGTTTTCAAGCATAATGCGATCTTGGCACTAATGAGCGTCCCGTAAACGTCCTGCAAAAAGCATGAAAAGCTATGTGAAAGTGAAAATTGATGGCGTAGGGTCTTCCTACGCCATCCAGTTCAAGGCATTTTGCGATCTTAAATGTTCTCCCTCGAGGCTGGCATTGCGTGCCATTCGAGTTTTTGCAAAACCGTGGGATAAATTGAAAAAAGTGTTCTTTGAACAAAACAGTCATATTCAAGTAGTTTGGTTTGTGGGGTTTTTACCTTCTAAAGCGACTCACTCTGCGAGAGAGGCGGTAGTGGAGGACTCCGGAAATTCGACCATCTGGAGCTCTATAATGTGCACTGATATCGCACTGCACACGGGGTCATAACTGCTGATAACTGCTTATCAGCTCTTTCTCCCTGTGCGTACAGTAGGTCTGCTTTTTAACATCAAGTGAGATATACATACGCTAACCGCATCGGCGACCGGTACATAGCGTCAGATATCGACTGGCATGCGGGTTTGCATTAACCCACGAAAGTAACAGCTACGAAGCAGACTGAGCATGAAAGTCAAAAACACTTGGCCACTGAAATTGTCTTGCGGTGTTCCTTCGCGCATTATATAACAACCAAGTAGACGACGATGATGCCAGCAGCTTGACCAGTACGCGTGCTCGTCTCCCCATTTCCGCTCTTTTGCGCCTTGGCCTAGCGGCACCTGGAAATTGCGGCATGCGCAATTGTTTTAACACAGTGACCGACAGTTTAGTGATTGCCACCTTTTTGTGTTTGACGAGCACTGCGCTCTGCCTAGATTTCTGGCCTGTGCGTCGGTACATTTCAGGCGGATACTGCTTTTTTTCTCAAGGGCTAGGTCGTAACTACCGCGGTGGCATGTTGTACGGGCAAGCGAAATCATGCGTGCCAGCCGCTTTACTGGCATTACCAGTCAGCACCTGTGTAACTATTTCCAATCAGCATCGCTGTATAACCTAATACATTGCTCTGGCTGTCCACAAAGAGTCAACCTCACCGCGTTACACCGCATAATAAATAAGAGAGGGCCCTCTGACAGACCCTAGCGGCCTAATCGACTCTAGGAGGCCTAGCGCTTGGTGAGAACGGACGCAAACTTTCAAATGCTTCCAGATTCCTTTCATGTGGCGCGAAGTTTAATTCGCTTAGCCGCCGTCCAGTGGATTTGAGCGTCCCGAAGGTGCCTCTAGCGGCAGTTCATTTGAAAACTCCTTGCATGAACGAAACGCCAATGGAAAAGGAGTGGAAAATTGCAAAGCGCACATTACTTATGAAAGCACCAAGCGTATCCCAATAACAGCCATGCGCTCTAAAAAGCGTCGACAGAGACTTCTTCCAGCGTCCTTGTGTTTTCTCAGGTTCTGCCAATTCCATTACACGTAAGAGATAAGGAGGGCAACGTCATTACCAGCATGGTTACTATGCGTGTAATTATATCCGCGAATAAATCTACACAGGTCTTTACATTGGCCGAAGCGATGAGATTACAATTGATGAAGACATGCAGGCATACGGACGAACTGAAAATCCACTCAGTAACGATATATGGAATCATAAGAGCCTTACACATGAGAAGTCAATCCGGTGGAATTCGGGGTAACAGCAGATTTGCTGAAATGGAAAAATTTTCGCCCTGTTTCTGCGTGCCTCATTACTTCGAGAAAACGGAATCTTGGAAGAATGCTATCATGACCTTAATTCCTAAGAAAAGGCACATTAGAGGCTCCAAAAACTACAATCGGATGAGCGTCCGTCGATTTAAATATATTTGGTAAGGTAGAAACTTTAGATTTCTGTTAGCGAAAGAACAAAGCTGGCTCTCGGAAAGGGTACTCAACAGCAAAGAATATTCACATCCTCTTTCGGTAATAAAGAGATGCGTTGATGAGAACAAACCGCGGCATATATTCTTCACAGACTACAACAAACCACCGATTTCTCCTACATCACAGCAGTCAAACATGGTGGCGTAACCTGTGGGAAGAAAAGGAGTTTGTAAAGAGGCTGGAAAAATAATTTTTAGACAAGCGCCACATGAACTTAGCATTTATTAAGGCTCGTTCTAAGGATTTGTTTCATGAATTAATACCGAAAACCTTGCTTTGCAGCAGCCGAAAAATATTGCCCGGCAGCAGCACAGATGGGACGCCCTGCACTCACTTTCGATATCGAACGGGTGCTCTTAATTACTCTGAAGCGTTCCACTGTTCCGTCCTCGGCAGTCCGTATCGCTTTTGGAATTTATCCCACATAATTTTTAAAAACTCGACACTGCGCACCTTCCACTTTCTGCAGTTTATGTCTACATAACGCTATGTGTTGAATCCCCACCAGGGACATGCGCCCCTACCCCATCAGCATGGAGGTTGCTCTCGGCGAGGAGCTGGTGCGGCGAGAGGCCCGAATCCAGGCGCAGGCATTGTACCTGCGCCGCCTTGAGGAGATGGTGCTGCGCGAGCAGAGTCTACTGCGCTCCACAGAAATGAGGCTCAGCATCCTGCGTTGCAAAAGCCTCGAGTGGAGACTGGCCAACGAAGATAGGTGAATACGCCAACTCGCTCACGCACTAAGGCGGGGTGCATAACAGGTCAAATAGACATGGCTGCATCCGTGATTGAAGCTATCTTCGCTATTTCTGCAGGAAGTGTAATCAAAGTTAGCAAATCATGCAACTTTCGGTAAATATTTCACAACCATATTCTACTTGAAGCGAACTCTAGTAAAACGCCCTCGTAAACTTGTTTCCGAAGTGTTAGATGTAACGCGAAACTGTACAACATTTACTACGCAGTATCTCCACGTAGCTGAGTTGGATGTAATGAAGCTCCGTTTTTGTACACAATGCCTTCTAGTGCAAATTTAACAACAGTTGCACAGATTGTTGAAAAATCGATAACTTTGTTTCACTTCTCGGTGTTCTCGTTGGGATTCATTAGGTAGAATCATTTTTTCTCATGCAACGGTATGCAGAGCGTTTGAGCGAAGACTTCAAAAATAATGGGTTTAAAATAATTTATATACTGTTGAGAACAAACTCTATGCCGCTTCAGGCGTACTATTCAGCAAAATTCTTGTATATAGGCAGCAAATTATTATCAGCAAGAAAACAATTTTATTAACAATTTGTGTGATGTCTGTCCGAACTGAAAATATTTTTTCAGGTGTTTGTGCAATGGCCATTTTATGCAGTTATCACAGACTGTACAATTGTGTATTGAAAGAGAAGGAATTAGTACGTTCTCGTGCTGATGTCTTCTGATCTTCAAGATAGGTATACGGATTTCTGCTAAATTATGCTTGCTTTT
This sequence comes from Amblyomma maculatum, assembly GCF_055883805.1. Classification (NCBI taxonomy): domain Eukaryota; kingdom Metazoa; phylum Arthropoda; class Arachnida; order Ixodida; family Ixodidae; genus Amblyomma; species Amblyomma maculatum. The sequence continues at coordinate 10,660,356 of NC_139350.1, forward strand.
GAATTATTGAATGCCCTTATTATTTGATGTGTAATGCTTCCAAAAAGGTTGAAACTACCCTCTTAACTGCCTGAGAGTCTTTGTTGTGTTTGCTGTTTGGGCGGCGAAAAGCTATCAAAATTGAAAGCCTGGATCCAAAAAAACGCGACATTAAAATTTTCGTAAATATTGTTACGGACAATTCAAGGAAGACGTGGGGAATAGTGGGCGCATAAAAGATTATTATACATAAGTGGGCGCATATGCTAGGTCGCTTGAAACACCTTGAAAATGACTGGTTATCTGTTCCCTATCACCCCCCCCCCCAGCACTGACGTGCGCTGGAGCACCCAAATCCCGTCATGTTTTCAATTAATCAATTTGGAACTAGAGAAGGTTTTCATCAGTGGGCTCAGATTCCAGACCCTCTGAACGCCATGCGGGCGAGCAACATGTTGTTCACAAAGGGTCGTTGCTCCCACGTTTAGAGTGAAACCCTTGTCGTACCTGCGACTGACCAACAAGGTGTTTGCGTGTCTGTGCCAATGCTACAGTATTGCAATTTAGTAATGCAACTAATATATCGAAATAATAATAAAACTCTGGAAGTGAAAAAGCGATGTTAAACGCGCTGCCGCATTTATGCTCAAAGATTAGCGTTAGCGTTCCTGTAATTTTTCAAAGCATTTTTCATGAAGCAAAGCATAGTTTTCAAAAAGTCGAACAGCATCTGTTCACACTTGAAACTCACGATGATGGAATGCCATTCCACTTGTGCATCATTAACCGGCCTCGGAACTAACTCTGTACGCATGTTTATTAGGTGGTGCGGGGCTCAAATCGAACTTTTTAACTAAAAACGTGTTTTTAAACTTTATTTCTTTTAGATTCTACATATATGGAAGAAATTCCTTGCCGAGTTCTGTTCTCCTCTTCACAGTACAAAAAAGAATTTTTTTTTTAACAAGATTGGGTGCACTTCAAATAGAAAGCGCCTATGAACGCTGATTCCAGGACGCAGCCGCATAGCGGGCAAGAAACTGAACGCGGAGTGTATCGCCCAAGTTAAAATGTTTAGTTTTCGTGTTGCTTAGACAAAAGGTACCTGCTATGGAAAATCCCGCAGACAGCTAAAACGAAAACGAGAACGAAAAGTCGAATATTTGGATGTGGCCATAGCGGATTGGCTAATAAATCAAAAAGAGAAGCCTGTATTGACTGAAACGCAGCACGTCACCTTCGAACGCTGTTCTCGCAGCATTGGGAGTCTGGCTAACTAAACGTACTCTGCAAGTTGTGATAGAATATCGCGCCTAAAAGAAGAGGCATGCCCAGTAAGTAACCAAAGAAAGTATTTCTCGAGACCAGGCAAGGGCGCTGGATAGCTGTAAAGCTGATAAAAATACAACAGGCAAATCGAAGCGATCGCCACAGAGCACTGTCTTCTTGATGAGGACGGCCCAACGTATGCATGAGGCCACTTTGATTTATTTATTTCGGACCAAAATTTGAATACAATGTTACGTAATCCTTCTGGAATTTTTGACCGTTTGCTTATTTTCCAAAACCAAAGCAAGTAGGCAATCTAAAATTTCCTAAAGTGTTTTAAATTAGTGTCGTTAATGGGGCTTTCTCGCGAGCCTAATCCTGGAAGCGAAATAACAATACTGCATGAAATGGATCGCTTACCACGACGCGGACAGGAAGCAGGCAGTAAACGAGAGGGAAGTGCTGAAATTATCATTGTGCCTGTCGCTGACTTCGCCATCTTTAAACAAATTTGTGACAAAAAGTTGTGGTGATGTAAGAATGAAATGGCTGCTATTTCCGACGACCGGTATGAACTTTGAAATATAGCTAGATTAGTACAAGTTATGTCACTGAAAACTAGGAACTGTTCTATCACAAAACATGAAAACTTCCGTATCACAACTCTGGGCACAAAGCTGAGCACGTTTGTAGGTGCTTAACACGGTCTTAAGTGACAAAGAAATGAAATGGAACTCAGTGGGGAGATGAGGTATGAAGATTACATAAAGCGCAACTGCGGAAATGAATTCTAATCTTCATACTTTTTATGAGTCAGTAAGCTCATGCCCCCCAAAAAACAGAAAAAACTCTGGTGGCATCGGAGTTCAGGTTGACTGTTTAAGGTCTCGCTGACTGAAACATGGATGCCTCTGGCAGGGGAAATTACCGAGCACTGGCGGTTGCACGATTTTCAGAGGTGACTAGACCAGGCTGCATGTTCAAACAATTTGGAGTTAGCACATTGGCTGGATCAATTTGTGTGGATAGGGGGATAAGATGAGAGCAACGGGATGCACATTGAACGCCTTGATTGAAGGATCACTACCTCTACAACTGGTGGCGGGTGACATGCTACGTGATAATAAATGATTCAGAGACAAGCCTTAACTTTTATTCTAGCTTTGTTTAAGTACACGAGAACACAATTTTTAGCATGCTGTAGGAATATAACGCTCGCGTGGACATGCCGGAATAAATTTCGTTTATCGTCCGCGAATCCCTCCACCCTCCTCCCACCTCCTATCGAAATGGACGGGCTAAGTTCTGAGTGTTTATGCTGGGTATCAAATATAACAGACACACCAGTCTTACAGCGATTGGCCGAATATTTTTTACGGGATGCGCACCAGTGTTAAGCTGACTCCGCTTCAATTATATAATTTTATTATCAATAGGAAGGCGTTACATTCTTCCATTCTCTTTTACAAGAAAATTAAGGGCTAGCCGAAACATTCTTGCTCAGAAATCGTTGTCGGTCCCTTGCAGAGTAGCGAGGTCCAGTGCTGCCTTTGTTTGTTCTTCATTGTGTTTTTCCAGTCTATACAAATTTTGCTCTGTTGTACGTCTAGTGGCGCAGGTCCAGCACCGAAAGACGCACGTGCGCGTCTGTGATTGGAACAAAGGGAAGGAAAACGGCAACATCTTACGTAAGAATATTTTCTTCTTTTTATTCTCTTTCCGTAGTAGTATTCAGCGTTATTGTAAGAGAAACGCTGGCTGTTGGTAGCACGCTCAAAGCAAAGCAGTTCTGATGTCTGCCTCTGAGATTCTCGTAGCGAATATATGCGGCGGCGGCTGCTAAACATTTCAGAATGGGATTGTTGTGCATCGAAAAAACGAATGGCCGATTGCCTGTACGGTCACTGACTGTAACGGCCCCTGTGTGTAATAATATCTATTCATTATTAACATCCGCTATAGTTGACGTCAGCGCCTATTCTTGGGGGAACTTACGGCTACCCGCTTCTGAACATGGGTTGATTAAAAACAGTAATGAGGAGTATACCTTCGTAGAACACCCACCTGCATACCGACAATGTCTATAAATGAGAAGGGGCTCAGTAGTAGCACTGTTAGGCGGGCCAAAGAGGGCCTGAGCAGGAGCACCTACACGCGGCGCTAGACCAATCGAATTACCTGGGAATCGCCAAGATACAACCTGAGGCCATAAGAAATTCTTCCAAAATGTCTTACAGCAGGTAACCCACAAGGCATCCCTGTCTACCCGGGGAGCTTCAGCATGCAGTGCTGTATGTGAGCAGTGTAAATCTCAGTCCGCTCCGAAACTTCCATATTCGAGCATTTTCACAGGACACTACCGGTTTAATCTAGCGCGTGTCCGCACACAGAAATAGTTTTTTATTTCTGATTTGTTTATAATGTTATTCATATTTTCATAGATGGGTTGTAGTGCACTGAAACTCCACTTTCCAGGCTTTTGTAAACGTAAACTGTTGTAAGAGCAGTGCTGACGCTTTTTATTTGCTGCGTACTAAATCTTTAATCAAGAGTTTGACGAAACATGGTCGGGTGGTGACAAAGAAAATTATAGGGTCACTGACCAAGTCAAAGTTTATTTAAAACGTAATGAAGTTTCGGAAGCCCTACGGCTTCCTTGTTCCCAATGGGGAAACCAGATATAAAGCATACGTTTATAGCTTCTTTAAAATGAATCGCAATGATCTTGCATAATCAGATGGTAGATTTCCTTGCGTCCGATTGAGTGTGCCATGAATGGTGTGCATTATCAAAGACTCTAGGAACAAACGACTAGAAGCGATTCGTTCTCTGGCAAGCACACGTGCCTCGTCCCAATTGATGGCGTGTCCAGTTTCTTGCACGTGTTCGGCCAGAGCGTTAAAAGCACCGTGTCCTTTCGCCACATCATTTTTCTGCTGCTGTATCCATTTGCACCACTATCCTGATTCTCCGATATAAGGGCGGTCGCAATCTGCGCACGGAATCTTCTACACGACCCCAGGATACTTAATAAGGGGAAGGGGGTCTTTCAGATTGAAAAGCTCGTGCCTAAGTTTGCTCGTTGGAACGTGGGTAACTTGCACGTTCTAATGGCTCCGCAGGGGAAACACACGGTTCTGGAATTTAGGCCAATCAGAAAACTCGTGGAGATGTCACGTGAGATAGCGAGACACTCTAAATGATGCAAACTCGGAATACGGGCCGAACAGTCCCGCCTATGCTCCTCGCGAAATCAGGCAGCTCGCCTAAATCTCTGAGTTTACTTGCTACATTCTTCGCGTCAGCAGTACGTCGAACGTATTTGCCGACGCTCTTTCTGGTGACGAAGTCCATGCGATGGGCAATGGATGGCCAATTATCCACTTCACGACAATGGCTGCTGCTCAACGAGCTGATGCTGAGCTGCAACGGCTTCACACGCGCAACACCTCTCTGGTGTTAGAGGCCTGGCTCCCTAACTACGCCGCTACTCTAGTTTGTGATACGTCAACCGGTTGCCCTCGCTCCTATAGGCCTCCATCAAAGCGCCGAGCCGTCTTTGACGCCCTCTAATCTTTGGCTAATCCTGGCGTCCAAGACACTCAACGCCTCGTCACAGCTCGTTCTGTCTGGCCTCGCAACAACATCGCCTTTTGACGCTCGTCGTGCACGAGTCTCACCTGTCAGCTAAGCGAAGTGGATCGACACACTGCGAGTCTTCTTGGCAACATATCGTCCCCGGTCGCCCCCTTCAGGTATCTGTATGAAGATTTTATCAATCCCCTTCATCGCTCCTGGAACCACCGCTACTTGTTACATGCATTGAGAAGTTGACTAAATGGTTTGAAGCGATGCCTCTTCTGAAGACAACGGCGGAGTCGATTGCAAGAGCACTCATCAAACTCTGGAGAAGCCGCTGCGCTGTCCCTTCCACCATTACAAGCGATCGTGGTCGTCAATTTGACTCCACACAATTTGATAGCCTATCTCGGCTCGTCGGCATCAATCACATCTAGCAGCCCTCTCACCAACCTATTTACAATGGGGCCATTGAGCGTTTTCACTGCCAGTTGAAAGCTTACCAGCTGGCGTCCGCTTTCACTTCAGCGTGGATTGAGAGCCTACCCTTCGTCCTGCTAGGTCTCCGCACCACACTTTCCAGTGGCTCTTCTATGTTTTCAGGAGAGCTAACGTATAGCACCACTCTGTGTCCTTGGCGAATTCTTCTAGCCCTACCTACCCATGCCTGCTGGCGTCACATCTTACGACGGCGCCTACGTATTGCGATGAACTCTATCATTTCACCACGACCTCAGTGCCAGTGTGCTCGTTGTGTCCATGTCCACCCCACCCCCGCCCCGAACTTCAGCGGTGGACTCACGTTTTTGTTGCCCACGACGCCGTACGCCCACCCTTACCGCCACAATACCATGATCCGTTGCAAGTACTTCGGCGTGCTCCTTTACACATTCTTCTCTATGTCAACGGCCGAGAGGGCATCACCGTCTTTTTACCCTTCCATTGATCCTATCTTAACTTGACAAAAACTAACCAAAATGTAAAAGAAGAGAGAGGGAGCCCGGAGCAGCAAATCCTTTGCCGGGTAAGATTAATGAACACGAGTCAAACGCCAATATTATAATTTAGGAAAAAAAGAAGGCGTATATATATATATATATATATATATATATATATATATATATATATATATATATATATATATATATATATATATATATATATATATATATGTAAATAAAGAAAACAACTTCCCATTTGCAATAAATAGTTCTATGGAATACAAAAAGGAGAAAGAAGGCATAGAAGAAGGTGTCCATGAGTAGCCTGAAACTACAAGGGAAGATAGAACAAAACCATGCGAAGCAAAAAAAACAGCGCAAAATAGTGCAACCGAACCAGATAAAAGGGAAAGTAAGAAAGCAATACAAAATTGGTAGAAAGAAGCACAAAAAACTTCTGCAAAAAGCCCAAAATGTATTTAGTGGCCATATGAACAAGAGACGATAAAGCAAGTACCGTTGATATGAGAGAGAGAAAATAAAATATTGTATAGGACGTTCGAACATTTCGCGCCTACTTTTACGGTCGACATTTCATGGTAGTCACTGACCACCACACTTTGTGCTGGCTCATCTCTGAACAATTCAACCGGGTGGCTCGTGCGCTGGATTCTCCGACTCCATGAATTTCAGTTCACAATAACTTACAAATAAGGCAAGAAGCACCTCAATGCCGATGACCTCTTTCCTTATCCCCTTGTCTGCGAATCATCAGGTACTTTGGGTTATTCCTTCCTTGCACGTGCAAATTATTCGCCCGAAAAGAATGAGCGCACCGCATTGATTGTCGCCTTGTTGGCCATCCAAAATTATTTTAATCCTCCAAGCAAGTAGAAAAATACAGCCGCCCACTATTTCATGGGCTCAAGGGTACTTCGCTACTCCGAATTCTTGACTGCGCCGTTCACTTGCCAACTTTAAAATGCAGGATGGATAGCTTTACTGGCATAATGACAATCACTTCGGTAAACCGTGGGGGCTAGTTGTTCCTTGTTCTCTTCGACGTCGTTGTTTGCACGTCTTATACGACGGTCCTACCGTGGTAACCACTGCTACCGTGAGACCTACGACGGAATCAAAAGCCGCTTTTTCTGTCCTGGTCTCGCCACTTGCGTTGCCAAGTACGTTGCCTCTTGTTTGCCATGTTAGCGCCGCAAACGAGCGACGTCAGCCCCAGCGGGCCTACTTCAGCCCCTTCACTCTATTTTCATGCCTTTTGAAGTTGTAGGCATGGACATATACGGAGCTCTACCATTTACCGCGGCGGGAAACAGTTGGATCGTTAAAGCTGTGGATCACCTCACCCGGTATGCCGCAACAATGCTACATCGTCTGGTTCCGCTGCGGAGATTGCAATTTTTATCCTGCGAGACATCGTTCTTCGACAAAGAGCCCCTGATGATCTCCTGTCCGAACCCAGCAAGTCTATTCTTAATGCAATCTTGGCCAAAGTTCTTCAGGCCTCAAACATTGTTCATAAAGCAACATCCGCCTACCACCTGCAACCCAATGGTCTTACTTAACGCTTCCACCGTACAATGCACGATATGCTATCCACATACATCCAATCTCATCACAGTAACTGGGATTCCCTGATTCATTTTGTCAACTTCGCATACAACACTGCCGTTCAAAGCGCGACCCGCTACTCTCTATTTTTCCTGGTCTATGGTCGGCGCCTACAATCTTATCAGAAACATCGTTCTTGTCTGCATCTGTTTCCTTTAATTCCTTTGACCATGGTGGCCGCTTTCGTCATGGGGGGTGGGGGGTGGGGGAGAGTGTGAGCCCCCATCTTGAACTTCATCCAAGTCTGTGATTACTCATCATCACCTTTCGTTTCATTGTTGGCTGTGCCACTAAAGGTTGGTCTCCCAGCTCAGAATATGTATATACGTAAATATGCGTATGTATAGCTTGACTCAGACGTCATCGCCAACTGTGCCACCCCATCTCCTCCCGACCGTGCCAGAATTTGCCACGTACTGATCGCACCAACAATATTCGCTTTTTGCCATTCACCCTTCGCTAATGGCTTCATCTCTGAGGGGGAGGGGGAGGGTTTTGTAGCATTCTGTTTTCATCCGGCAGCTGATGAAGGTGACAGCCTCAGTACGTCTGCCAAGCACTCGCAGATAGGATCTCGTGGCTGCTGAACTGAATGCGGGCGACGCGCTGTCCTATGGCCTGGCTGGGCGGGGTCTGCCAAATATATTTGTTGAGACTCGACAAGGGGACTTGTCTCTCTGATTCATCTCTACAATGTCATGGGGAAGGCCGTTCGAGTCAGTAGCGGTTCGGAAGGAAATATAGGCAGAGAAGGTTGTGGTTCGAGCGCATGGGCTCGCAACTTGCAACAGATGGCTGGTGCGATTGGATATGCGGGGTGCAGCTGTGATCTACAGTGCATGACGAAGGGAAGGAAAGGATCTAATAGAAAGACACGCTGGCAGTGCGGCGTCTACTGGAGAGCGCTGACTGGCCAGATTTCTATTTGAAATATGAAACGCTGACATCATATGAGTACAAACAGTGAATGGATGTAACTGCGATTTAGAGCCATTCTTATGATGCGATGAGACAAGATTGATGCAGGTTTCATTAGAGCGAGGCATATTCGACTCGGGCCTGAAAAGTGTTTTGTTGGCAATTTCTACATTTGGTGTAGCACTGCGCATGTGAATTTTCAGAAAGCGCAATGTTTTATTACATGCCGAGATATTTGTTACATGCGCGTGTCAAGAGAGATCACTTGACACGGTCACACCTAGGTACTTATAAGATTGCAAAAGCTTTAGTGGCGTATTGGAGATACTGTAAGGGAACAGGTAGGGGTTAGTAATACGACATAAGACATGTAGCTATATTTAGTGGATTTTAAGGTCATTATCGAATTGCTTTAAGGTATTCCCTTTGGGCTCTCAAACGCGCCATGAAGGCATGGGTGAGGGAGGGTGTAAATAAAGAATTTATAATAACGGGTCGCAGTAAGCCCTTTAGCAGTTTTTTCTACGCACAATAGAAGGTTATTCCAATCACCTGTGTGGATATATCTGCTATCATTAGCTAAGATCTTGGAATAACGAATTTCGTATTGTAGAGTTTGAACGTATATCACATCTTGCATAGCCCGTAGGAAACTTCGTCAGTGGGGACGTACTCTGTGATCTCTTGGCTTTCCTTTTTTTTGAGTCTATCTTGAGGACAGCTTGAGCAAACGATGTTTTGCGCTTGGGTATAATATACCCAGCCTGGCGAATTTTAATGCCTGTGCTTCTCTTTGAACACGAGAGTTGTAATTATGACATCATTTTTGAGCCGGTCAGCATATTGTGATTTCAAAGCGATTGATCTCTGAAAGGTTGCCAGAATGCTTTTGACGATTTTTTTTACTAAACCGCGAACTCCTTCTTAGAAGGAGAGCGATTTTTAAATGGCCCTGCACTCTGCAGCTGTATTGACCTTCAACACCGATGCTTAGTGCTATTATTTTTATTACTGTTATTTTTCCTCCGACTGTTTTGCATACGGTTCAGTTGCGTGAGGCATTTTGTTGCCTATGGAAGGAACGTAAAAGCCCATTACGCTGTCCGAGTAGGACCAAGAAACGGGTGTGCTCGGTCAACGAACGTAAGGCAGCATTGGTATTCAAGATATTTCGGTGCAGCGCGCTCATGGTCAGTTGACAGCTTTGTAAAATACAATGTCACCAAATATCCGCCACACTTCTGCGTTTCGTGGTTTTGTGTAGGAAATAGTACCAAATGGGAGGTTAGTAACATCTACGTTCCGCCTTTTCTGCTCCAGGATACATGCGGACTCGATCTGCCGGCGGTGCGCGTGGCAGCCTAAAATATTCGATGACGGGAAAAAGACAGACGTTTACCCTCAACTTGCCCTTCACAACAACATCTCACGACTCATACTGACGTGCTCTCCTAGAGCAGCGTCCTGTGTGAAGCAGTGTTATTATATAACCGCCAGAAAACGATAGGCCAATGTACTGTTGCACCCTTGAATACACAGCACTTAACAGCGGAAGTTTCAGGAAATATCTTACACTGAGCAGCAATCGAATTAGTTTCGCTATATACGGCGTTGGCCGTTTATCACGTGTTCGCAGCGCGACCAGCGCTTGCCTCCTTTAATTGGGGAAATCTTGGAACTGTCACGTTGAATAAGCAACCCTTCTTTCGATTCTTAGCAGGATTTACACACTTGGAATGAAATATAACCTACCTCCTTTGTGATTTCGCGTATAAGCGCTGTTGTGTTTGAAACAAAATATCGAACTTTTGTGGTCTCCAAACCGGATTTCTGGAGCACCTGCAAAAACGTCTCTAACTAGGATATTTTAAGCCCAGCAGTCGGAAAATATAAAAAGTGAAGAAAAACCGTTTTTCCACACCTCCTCCCAACTTGTGAGCTCATCGCTGACTCGTAACGCTTTTCATCCCTTTCGGAGGATCCTGCGCAATCGTCACAGAGCAAACTTCCAAGCGGATTCTTCATCTCTGAAATTCGCCACACTGTTTGTACGACAATAGCGAGCTCCTTTTAACACAAAACGTCTCGGAACAAAATTTAACGAGAGACACCTGGACAGGCTGCCACAATAAAAGAAAAAAAAAACATGCGCATCATCATTCATGAACTTGTCTTTGAGGACGTGTAGCACGAGATTCGAACGGTCAGCTTCTGTCTTTTTAGAACCAGTGAACCACCCGCTATTCTGACGTTGCGTGTGCCTTGCCACGTTAAAAGGCGAAACTCTCGCAGCTGGTCGCTGCGAGGCACAAGAATGACCAATATAAATCAGTATTTCTGAACTACTGGCTCACTTCTTGGACGCGGCATCACAGCTTAGAGGCACTTTCTCTACAGAGTGTATGCATATGCTTGACACTTGAGCAGATTTTCACTAACCCCCGGAATTGCTTGAAGGTAACTGCAGCGCGGAGGTTTTTAAGTGTGACGCAGCCTCTTCTCTACTTCATTTCCAGGTACTGCCTACGTTGACAGGACACAAACCCAACTGCGCAAATACGAAAAAAAGAAAACGGCAATAACACCTCTTCTTGGGCAACTTTCTGTATACTTGAAGTGGTGAAAAAATTGCGCCCAACCATGCACATCACAAGAAAGAAGACGTAACATGGCCGCTGTGTAACGTCTTCCTTCTTGTGGTCTGCATAGTTTGGCGGACTTTTTTTTAACCACTTCAAGAAAAAAAATGAAACCTTTGGGACGTCCAGTGCTAGGCCGGGCTGCAGCCATTCCCGGAAGTGCGCCTTCATGCTGAAGACAACGGGGAATAAACATCATCGCAACCCTCCGTGAAGTGTGTGGAACTGAGATCCAGCGCAAATAAAAAGACGCGTAAGAGAAGTAAGGCGGGCATGGCTCTGTCGTTCCAGGTTCGCAACAAGCTCTAAATTCCTAATAAGAAGCGGTTGGTGAGCCTATTAGAGCTCGAAACCAGTAATGTTCATTCAAATCTCGTATTATATGCTAGTTTTGGTCGTTACGCGCCGCCGCTGTCTGCCATACGCACTCGCTACAAACAATTCTGCAGACACGCGCATATCAGGGCCCGCTTGCACGAAACAAGTGTAGTCTTATTCTGATCTTCAGGCCTAATCAAAAATCTTATTGGTGTCTAAACGTTCCCTAGCCGATAAGACGCTCGCAATAAACAAACTCGACTGGAATAAGACAAACTTAACTTGAATAAAACTGGAGCCTAGGCTGCCTTGGGCAATCTTATCCCAGTCTTATCGTGAGTCCAACATGGCTGCGCTTGGTCTGCCTCGAGATGCCGAACTCTTGTTGCGCCGCGAACGCGTGTTCTGTGACAGGACGAATCCCCTCGATACGTTCAGCGAGGAGCAGCGGCGTCTACGCTTCGGGCGGCTCATTGCCGACATGCTTCGTCCTGAAATCGAGCACCCGACGCGTCGGAGCGGTGCTTTGAGCGCCGAGCTGCAGGTGATGCTGGCGCTCAAAGTTTTTGCCTCCGGTTGATTACTGCCGGATATATGATCGGGGCCCACGAACCGACAGCAAGCGCATATTATGTCGAGTTGCTCTCGTCCTCGTCCACCGCAGAAAAGACTGGATCCGGTAAGCATCTTTATCTGCTTCCCTCGCTTGTTTCATTGCCGCTTGCTTATCTTGACTCAGCGCGTTAGCTTACGGTCGGGGCAGCTGAACATGCGGGCTGAACGTAGGATCTCTCAAGTATGTATATGTGTAGTACCTGCTTTCTGATCCTATATACTGGACTCGCAGAGTAACGCAAAGGTATCACTCACCGTGCGCATTTCGCGACTTAGATCGGCCGACGTGTTTTTCATCATATGATCCGCGCGCGAGGGTGTGCAAGCCTGCGCATGACATAGCCGGGGAACTAAGCATCACTACGCTCTTTTTTTTTCCAGTTAGCCGTCGCAGAACGAGCTGCGAGATGTACAAGGAAATTTCTACGCTGTCGCCAGTTTTTCACGCGTTGTGGGTGCGATCGACGGCACTCGTCTGTGGATTTTGACGTTGGACCGGGCCTGTGTACGTGCGTGTACCCTGGAAACACCCAACCCGATACCCATAGGAAACACCTGCGCGGGAACGTGTCAGACGACACCCGTCAGCGGCCGCGCCGCCGCATCGCCTCTGTGTATATGCAGTTCACTCTCCTTTCCCAAGCGAAGACCCTACGGCAGTCTTTTGTCTTTTTCATTTATCTCCTATGCCTCTCTCGATCCTCGGCGCAGTCACGCTTGCCTCGCACTTTCCAAACGCCGAAACGCACGGGATGCCTGTTGCTCAATAGAATGGCAATCGGTCTGAACACCACTCGCCGACTAGAAATAAAATATACATTAATAATTAGACGGACGCCTTTAGCAAAACCAGGCGCTTTAAAAGAGGAATTGAGAGCAAATGTACCCAAGGGTGTCCACGCGGTTGCTACTTTTTCCTTTTCTCGGAAAAGGCAAAGTCATTGTTAAAATTAGAAAGTGTTAAAAATATGAGCCTGGAGACGCCCACCGCATTTTTGGAAATATGTGCTTTTGATATGATGTTTTTCTACCAGTCGTTGGGCGCGATTGCTGCGTTATAGTGTTAAAAAGGGAAGAGATGCTACTTCATTCGCACTGCGTGGTTGAGTGCAGAGCGAATTTGACTTCAAAGCAAACCTTTAGGACAGAGCAGGCAGAAAGCAAGTTACGATGCTTAAAATGCGGGCACGGGAGGAGGGTGGGGGAAGGGGGGGGGGGCTTGATTTGATGAATTTCTACGACCTACGGAGGGAAGTGCCTGAGAAGAAACGAGGGGAGCTCACCGAACTCAAGAGGTCGCTGAGCGCAGCAGACATCTACTCACTCTCCTGCGCGCTTCGGCTCTGCATTTCAGCTGGGATTAAATACATTATCCTCGTGTTGAAATCGGTCAGGGAATTGTAGAACGCAACTGAGCGAAGCCTCATAGCCAGCGTCTCGCACTGTTAAATAAATTTTATACACGCTCAGACAGGCAGCGCTGCCAAAATGTTCCGTTTTCAATTTTCGCAAAGCGCGCGCAAGAAAAGCAGCCGGATGTTTACATGGAACTGTGATCACCTATTGGTCGGCGCGAACGCCGGCCGCGTTCGCGGCCGACTTCCACCAGCTCCCCGTCTCATTCCCTGCCGGTGGCTAAAATACTCGCCAAGGGACCAAAACTACCTACAGTCTTCAATAAGTCTGGACTGTAGTTCAGTCTTATCGGTTCGTGAAAGCGCCCGGTGGCCGCCGGGAATCCCAGTCTTATTTTAGAGTCGGATAAGACTGGAGTCGCTCTTAAGACTGGACTTATACCCTCACGTTCGTGCAAGTGGGCTCAGGTTTCTCCCGATGGCATGCACTAAATTGTGCTATTTTAGGGATAACGTCAAAGTTAACGTTAAACGATAAAAACTGCATAGAGTTGGTACGTGAGCAGCGTCACCTGACGAAAAATAGCGAAAATAGTGTCGAACAGAATAAAGCCACATCTGAACGCCGCCACTCACGTCGGTTTTATGCGGCATGGAATGCATACTGCTTATATCACCGTTAAAAACGTCTTCGAGTCCCGTGAGGACAATTTTTTCTAACATTCACCCTTACAAATGAATTGCATCCTTCCTGTATGGTTTGCCCTTTAAGAAGCATTATATGATGTCTTTGACTGCTAATTGCCGCAAAACCAGCAGTGAACAGAGCCTGGAAGTGACGTTATGAAAACGGTTACAATACGCAATGACGTTTACCGTAATCATTTCCAGCCCTCAGTGAGATACGGCTTAGCAACAATCGCCGTTCAACACGCAGTAAGGAGAACGAAGTTGCGCGACCCTACGGTTTAGATAACGGAATTACGCAGAGTGGGTGAGGCAGATAACTAGATATAGTGACATTCTAGTCGCAATCAAGAAATGGGCGTGTGCAGGGCACGTATTACGACAGAGGGCAGCTGATGGTCATTTCGCGTTAGAGATTGGATTCCTATGGAAGGAAAGCGTTGCAGGGGGCGGCAGAAAATTATGTGTGAAGATTAAGAAGTTCGCTGGGGTCATGTGGATGCAGCTAGTACAGTACCGAGTTAATAGAAGAATGCAGGATACCTTCGCCCTACCGGGGATTTGTTCTGGCGGATGATTGTGATTTATAGGTTTTACGGTCTCAAATCGACTTAGGCTGTTCTAAAAAATTGGACTAACCTGCATCGGGATATCACGTACACATTCACTAAGGCACCTCGACTCGACACCCCACCTTCATTCCGTTTAGCGGAGCAAACAGCCGCTCCTCCACTCCAGGGCTGATTCGGATTTAATAACGCCCCTCAGCGTTCGCGCCGACAAGATCTCCTCGACAATATCTCCTCCACTCGAAGCAGCGCAAGTGGCGTATGAGAACGAGTAAAGGTGATCTCTTTTTGTCCTAAAATGAGTGCTTAAGTGTGTAACACTCTCAGTCTTTCATGTCGAGTCTTCTAAAACACTTTCTCAAGAACCCTCGACTTTAACAGCGGAGGGGAACTTGCTTTGCAGGCTGGATGAAAAAGGTGGCGGTGATGACAGAAAACGCTTTTGCATCTGGCAAGAGGCGCTGCTGTGGAAGCTCAGTTTACGTAGAACATTACGTAGGATTCGAGAAGGAGTGTGAATACTTCTGTTGATTTGTTTAGTGGGATATCTACGTTTAACCTCTGCCGCCCTGCCTTCTCTTTTTTATTGACAGTTTTGACATACATCAAAATACAATCCAGGAAAGCATAAAAGCCGCCAACTCCTACGAGTATGGCTCTGGTCTTCAGACACCTTGAGTGTAGCTAGGGGGCGAGCGGTGAAAACATGCGCGTTGCTTCGCAGCGCATTGCAGCGCATACGCACTGAATTCGACTTTGTAGAAGCAAACGCTGCCTGTGGTTTCCAAACAATTTAGAATCACAATAGAAACCGTGTATAAAAAGCCATGCTCTCTGCCGACTGCGGATATCCTTCGGTAGAACGCGTTCCCTCGATAGCGGCGCGTGTCCGAATGTAATACTACGTACCCTCAGGCGACAGGAATACCTTTAATGCTCGGAGTAAAGCAAAGATGCGCGCACAGATCCACTGCACCTCTGAAGCCCATACTTTACTCCATTCAACACGCTGTTCCTACGGAAGTTCGCCGTCTGCGGAAGCCACCGCGCTGGGCGAGCCCCGAAAGGAGCGCGCCGCCGCCGCCGCTGAGTACCGCCACGGGCGAGCTTAAATTTAGCAGTTAAAAAACCGCTATAACGAAGTCCACACAGCCAGCGAACGGTGCGTAGTACCCCGTGTTTACAAGTAGAGTGGCAGTCGAGGAGCGGTCAAGGTCGCTTCGTTCGGTTCCGAAATTCTAAAGAAATTCTCGAGAGATTCTCTGTAAGAGGAAGAACGGTTGCTCCTTTCAGATGCTCCCTGAGAGACCAACAGTTGATCCTCGAAATTTATTATAAGGAGAGTGCATGCTGCTCCATTAGGGACCAACAGCGACCCTACGAAATGTTTTCTGGGACTGCGAATGTTACTCCCGTGGGATTAACTGTTTATTCTCAGAAATGATCGTCCGCAGAGCAAATATTACTCCCTTAAGAGTTACTGTTCATCCGTACGAACGAATTTCAAAAGTGTGACTATAAAAACTCTGAGACCAAGTTTTTTATCCGCAGGCAGGTTACCCTCACACGCCATGGACATGCTTGCTCCGGAAGACTGCGCTTCAATCAGCGCTGCATGAATGTGTGTACGAACGTAAAACTAGATAGCTCAATTTCAGTTGAGGAAAATCGTTTTTAACTCAGTTAACATATCGGCCAACTCTGAATTGGGTTGGAGTGGGACTGGGGAATTAAAAGGAAGGAAGGGATGAACATTGCAATATTGCAGTGTATGCTATGAGGTAAAATGTTGTTTACATTGCAGAATTCCCACACTGAAATACTAACAACCAACAAAACAATGATTAGGCAGTATGTAGAAAAATAGTTGATGCCAGAGGCACATGACAAGGTGGTTTTAGGAATGTAAACAAACATCACTGACTACAGGGATATACCACACAGTCAGCATTCCTAATAAAAGCAAAAAGGAAGCAGATAATGAAGTTTGCAAACTCTTCTCATTATCTCCGGTATGCCGAAGTATACACCGTCAATCCTACAAGACCATGGACTCAAGGTATTTATTGAGAATCAACCTTTGTTGAACAGCACATATTGTTTCTTTCGGAGGCCGTGACATCGTCGGGAAGTACCTGTGTGCCAGGCAGGCATTTCCATTCCGATGCTGTTTCATATACAAAGGCGTATATATATATATATATATATATATATATATATATATATATATATATATATATATATATATATATATATATATATATATATATATATATATATATATATAAATACTGTTGCGGACTTGTTCTCAAGCAGAGCACGGAGGAGGAAAGAAGAAAGAGGAAGAAGTGTGCGCGCCCGTTCGGCCTTTGTCTTGTGGCACCTGTGTGGCTCCCCGCTAGCCGTGTGTACCTGGCGTACAGTCTTGAGCAGCCTTGTCTAGAGCGCGCCGACAGGGCTCTGTGGAGCAAGTCAGCGACATCTAACGTTAGGCTCTGGGTTCGAGCTGTACGTCCCGTGCGCATGCGCGGCAAATCGGAAGGATGCCTTCTCATCACTTCAACATCCATCCCCTGCCTTGCGAACACTTTTCTTGCCGCTAGGGTCGTATTGACTGCATTTGTGATAGGGTGCCTCGATGCGCGCCCGCTCTCCACATCGAGGCACCATAATTTGTGAGGTGGTGGCGATCCCCAGAGCGTCGCGATGACGCCGTGTTTCTCGAGTGCAACGAGACGGCCAGGCAAGCAAGCGCGTCTGATAGCGGAA
Organism: Amblyomma maculatum; assembly: GCF_055883805.1. Taxonomy (NCBI): domain Eukaryota; kingdom Metazoa; phylum Arthropoda; class Arachnida; order Ixodida; family Ixodidae; genus Amblyomma; species Amblyomma maculatum. The sequence goes on from NC_139350.1 coordinate 10,677,623, forward strand.
TAATGCGCGTTCCTGCATACGCACCACTCATCGTCGCTGTACCTCATCGTAGAGGAAATCAAGTTCCTATATCTATAGCGATGCAAAATGCTGTGTCCCTTATAGCATATAACTCGGCCCAAAAACACGCCATCAAACGAGACGCCTGAAACGTGCGTGGTCGTAACCGTATACGGACAGGACGAAAACAAACACCTAACAGCCAACTAGGCCTAATTCTCGCACTATTTGCTATGGTGTTTGAAGCGCGCGATTATCCGCTATCACTTGCAACTGCTTTTGAACCTAGCGATAACCCGATATCGCATTCCACTTGCCTAGCCGCTTCGTGATTCGCGCGAAACACGTTGGTTTACAGACCGCTGTTACATATCATTAAGCGCGTACCTGGCGGTATGAAGCGGAAGCACTGGATGGAAATGTAGCAGGGAACCCACGTGCAGGCACTGCTTTATTTTGGCCGCGCATGCGCATCGGACACATAACTCGAACTCAGAGCCTAACGTTAGATGGCGCTGACTTGCTCCGCGGAACACTGTCGGCGCGCTTTAGACAAGGCTGCTCACCACTGTACTGAACCGGCTATAACGTCTCGGTCGCGAGGCTAAGGGCGTAACATTGTGGTCAAAGTGCTGGGAAGTGTGGCGCTACACGCAGCACCGATACAACTCGAGCATCGTCGGAATCGTCGGCTTGCGGGCCTCGGACCCCAAACCAGCGCCACGTAATCGGCCAATGACCCGCAAGTAGCCCGTGGCGACCCGGTGATCAAGGCTGAAGACCGGCCTGCGGACGCAGCGAACAGTTCCTCGCATCACAATCATGAGCCTCGGACTTTCGCTGGAGCGGCAGGCGAGCACGTCGACGAGTGGTAGACCCACTACCAACGGTTGAGCAGCTACAATCGATGGGACGCTGCCGCTCATATTGCAAACGTGGTTTTCATCCTAACAGATAACACTCTTGTTTGGTTCGAAAACCACGAAGACTCTCTTACCACCTGGGACCATTTTGTTACCGAATGGCGCCAGTGCATTGGCAACTGCCTTGCACGGAGGAACCGGGCTGAACGCACGCTTGCGCAGAGAGCTCAGCTACCTGGGGTAACATGCACAACTTACATAGAGGAGGCCCTGAAGCTATGCAGAACAGCAAGCGCTAATATGACTGAGGAAGATAAAGTGGGACATCTTCTGAAGGGCATCGCAGATGAGGTTTATAATTTTCTAATTGCTAAATGTGAAATGAAAGCCGTCTGTGATGTAATTCGGCACGTTCGCACATTCGAGACATTGAAGACTCTCCTTGGCAATGGCCCCCACCTTCGTAAGAATATCCCCAGACCGATGGACCGCGCAGCCGCCCTCCTGCTTCCGATCGAAGTTCCTCACCACCTCCTGACTCTTCTGCGCGCCGCTGTCTGTCGCCACAGCCACGGCGGTGATCGCCATCGCCATTTTCGGAAAACTATTCAGCTGTGCGCTGGATGTCAGGCTGTTGGAGACTGTCCGCTGCCTCTGGAAATTCCTCCATCTGTTGTTATGTTTAAGAACATCGTCTTTGTGCTTGTGGACGGTGTAGCGACAATGGATTTAGTGGATGCCGGGGCAACCATTTAAATATTGGGTTTATCGTTTAATTAATAAGCTGTTGGGACACAAAGGTATGTTTGTTTGCGACAGAAATGTGAATTTTCATGGCGCAGGTGGTGAGGTGTTGTGTCCCCTGGGAATGTGTAATGCTTCGGTGTCTCTGGGTGGAAAGGTATTCGCAGCGGAGTTCTGCAGTGCTTCCTTGAGGCACGCATGACATAATTCTGGGTATTGACGTTTTGAGAATGTGTGGATCTACGGTCGACTGCCGCTCTGGGGAACTCTGCGTTGTTGTTTCCCTTTTTTCTTGACTTTTGGAGGAGCCACACGTGCGTGAGGATGTGTTCGGTGTAACCGAGGATACCAATGTGCCAGCCCTGTCTATGGCGTGCGTCCCAGTTTTGTGCCCCAGCCGTGCCTCCGACACAAGCTTCGACGCTAATGTGGCACCGCTTCATTCTAACTGTGCAAAGAAATACATTCTGCTTCCTCATTGCCTACTCTCGTTGGTCATGGGCTGCTCACGGCTCCGGGATATCAATTGTTCTTCGCAACCTTTAGTTTTGCCTGTGAATATGAAGATTGCGACGTGCAGGCAAGACGACGCTCCGCCGGTGGCTTTGGTTACTGATGCACCTGGCTACAGTGCTGCCGCTCCAGCCCCTGACTCACAACTGCATCGGATGATCAGCGGCTCTCTAACTAGTGAACAGGAACCTTTCCTCGGAAAATGCAGGCATCAAAGATAATAGTGCTGTTTAAAGGAGGCGATAAAAATAACTTGTCAAAGTACCGTCCAATATCTATTCTACCAGTTTTTTCTAAGCCTTTAGAAAAATTAATACAAACTAGAATTACTGAATTTGCTGATAAATGTTGTCTTATTACTCCCGCACAATATGGTTTTCGTAAAGGCAGATCTACTGAACTAGCTCTATTAACACAAAAAATTCATTCTACGAAGTTTTGAAAACAAAGAGTTAGTCGCTGGTATTTACATTGATTGCGTGGCGTGACATGGTCGATAGGGTCACGAAGAGTAGGACACGACTGAACGCCTGAACTGAACTGATTTACATTGATTACTCCAAAGCATTTGATCGTTTAAATCATAGGACATTGCTCAAAAAGTTAGAAGCATACGGAATCCGAGGTGTGCCCCTAGACTTAGTACGTTCATATCTGGAGCATCGTACACAAAGTGTTAGAATAGGCGAAAATCTTTCTTTCTCAAAGCGTGTTACTATGGGCGTGCCTCAAGGGAGCATCCTGGGGCCCCTCTTGTTTAATTTTTATGTCAATGATATTTTAAACATTAGTGCAAGGACAGAGTATATAATATATGCGGATGACACAACACTCTTATTTCGAAGCTATGACTACAACGAGCTTGTAAAACGACATAAATGAATCGTTGAATCATTTGAGCACATGGAGCAAACTTAATTCATTAGAAATAAATGTAACAAAAACAAAAGCAATGTTATTTTCCGTAAGACAGTCATCGTTGCCAATAATGTCTCTAAATAATAGCATAATTTTTGGCCATGCTCCTATTGAAATTTTTGATGAAATAAAAACACTCGGTGTTTATTTTCACAAAAATATGTCCTGGGATAGGCACGTAAATGAAACAATTTCACGCCTTTCAAAAGTAGTGGGTATATTAGCAAAATTCCATTTCATTCTACCGGCCCAAATTAAGCTTCATATATACAATTCATTGTTCTTGTCTCAACTAAACTACTGTTTCCTTGTATGGGGTAAAACTACACAAATTTAAATAGATTATATGTACTTCAGAAAAAGGCGGTCCGCCATATAGCTGGAGCAGAATACTACACTCATACCATGCCGCTTTTCAAGAACTTTAGAATAATGCCAGTGGCCCATCTCTATTCATACAACTTAGCCATTCGCTACAAACAGCACATTGCTACCTCTGAATCTGCAGTACTTTCCATCGCCAATTTAAGAGAACTTACACTAACATACCCTTCTCGTTCTACAGATACTTGGATTGTGCCTTTTGCGAGAACAACATTTGGCCAGCAAATGCTCGCATATCTTTTGCCTTCTCTCTTAAATTATCTTCTCCAAAGTAAAGTTGATATTGAAAAGGTTAATAAGAGAACAACACATTAATTTTTTATGTCACAGATGTAAATATGATTTGCTGTTTTCTTTCATTCTTTTGTGTTTTCTGGATTTCATGCTGCATTCATTTTGATGGTATTCACTGGCCCTGTTGATATTTCATGTTGTGCAGTTATATTAAGCTTTTCCGCAGACTGAATTATGTGGAAAAGGAAGATGTTTGTAACTCTCGTTTGAAACCACAATCTGAATTTTGGATGCACCGATATTGTAATTACTAACCCCTCGCTGTTGCCATGTATTGGGGCCCGAGCGCCGTCAAGTGGATTAACGTTCACTTTTTGTCTCGGGTCCCTCATTTCTTCTTGAAATGAAAATAAACTTCAAACATCAAACATCGTGATGCTTTGAAGGCCTTAATGGTCAAGTATTTTTCCATCTTTGATTTTTCCAAGCCCAGCGATTCACGGTACATTAACGTGACGCGCACCCGGCATCGCATTGACGCAGGCTACTCACACCAAATTGGACAGAAGCCGTACAGAGTGTCGCAAATGAATCACCAGGTCATCAGTGAGCAGGTTCGGGATATGCTGGAAAAGGGTGATATTCAAGAACCAAGCAATCCCTGGGCCGATCCTGTAATTCTGGTGAAGAAAGATGCTGCATGGCGCTTTTGCGTCGACGATTGCCGACTGAATGCTGCAACAGAGAAAGACGTGTATCCCCTACCCCGGATCGATGACGCCATAGATTGTCTGTTCTGCGCATTATACGTTTCATTCGTCGATCCGCGATCCGGATATTGGCAGATCCCTATGCACCCTGACAAGGAGAAAATGGCTTTTATCACAGCCAATGCCCTGTTTGAATTTTTAAAGCCTTACGGGCTCTGCAATGCTCCTGCAACTTTCGAGAGATTTATGAATGCGATCCTACGTGGACCCAAATGGAAATTATATATGTGCTACCCCGATGATGTCGTCATTTTTGGCTGGACATTCAATGAGTACAATTCACGCTTCACTCCCGTGCTGGACTGTTTCAAAAACGGCGGACTAGTACCTAATTCGAAGAAGTGTCGCTTTGGTAAGCGTCGGATTTTGGTAGTAGGACACCCGGTCGATCGTGAAGGCGTCCGACCTGACGCTCAAAAGACCGCGGCCGTTTCCAACACCTCAGTTTCCTAAGATCATATTTTCGCCGCTTCATTCCCCGTTTTGCTCACATCGCTAACCCGCTCACGTGCCTTCTCCACAAAGACGCTGCCTTCGAGTGGACATCAGAGTGTGACTCTTCTCTTCAGCAGCTCAAGTTTTTACTAACATCACATCCGATTCTCCGGCATTTCAACCCAACGGAACTGCACACGGACGCCAGTGGTGTTGGCCTTGGTGCTGTGCTGATTCAGCATTACGGCGACAAGGAACATGTTATTGCTTACGCCAGTGGTTGCTTAAGCAAACCTGAAATCAATTACACAATCACTAAGCAGGAATGCCTCGCTGTAGTTTTCGCCGTTCAGCGGTTTCGCTGCTACCTTCTACGGGCGACCCTTCTCTGTAGTTACTGATCCTCATTCCCTGTGCTTTCTAATAAACCTCCGTGACCCTTTTGGCTGTCTTGCACGGTGGTCAATCCGTTTGCAAGATTTCGATTACGCAGTTTTGTACGATTGTGGACGTCGGCTCGCTGACACGGTCTGCCTCTCATGTTTGCCGCTTCCCACGGCGGAATGTGACGCGAACAGTTTTGATCATTACATCGCGGCGGTTGTACCTCCATTCCCCGATACCCCTATGTTCCGCATTAAGCACAGGAAGGACGAGAATCTGCAACCATTCTTTACCTCTGCAGGGGACCCTACAGCTTCGATTCCCTGTTGTATACGGGGTGGTCTTTTGTACAAGAAGGACTATTCTGCCACTGGTCTCCGCTACCTTCTGGTGGTGCCCGTCAGCCTACGCTCCTCTGTTTTGCGAGTTATGCACGACGACCCCACTTTTGGACACCCGGAATCTGCCCAGACGCTCTGTCGCATCCAAGAACGTTTCCACAGGCTACGAATGCGTGAAACCACTGAGAAGTATGTGGCAACTGTGCTCAGTTTGCGAGACACATACGCCCCACCGGCACTCTTCCTGGTCTCCTTCATCCTGTGACGCCTACAACATCCCTTTTGAGGAGGTCGGGGTAGACCTCTCGGGACCCTTTCCCAAGTCTCATTCTTGCAACCGCTGGACCGTCATCTGCACTGATTACCACACTCGTTACTCTAAGACGGCAGCCCTTCCATCGGCTACTGCACACCAAGTCTCCTTCTTGCTGCTGCACTCTGTTATACTGCGCCATGGGGCTCCCCGAGTGTTGATCAGCGACCGAGGTCTTCAGGTCACAGCTGATGTTGTCGAAGAACTCCTTTGTTTGTGCCAAACGCATTTTGGACATTCTAACCCTTATCACCCGCAAACAAATGGGTTCACCGAGTGAACCCGTTGGACACTCACCAACATGCTTTTATGTCGGTCGCCGCCGACCAATAGAAATCGGACTCTGTGCTAGAATTTATAACATACACGTACAATACCGACCGATAGGAAACAAGTTACAGTCCATTCTTTCTCCTCTATGTCCGGTCTCCTCGACACACCCTCGACACTATCCTCCCGTTCTCCAGAGACGATCCTGGGATTGCTGAGATCCTCTTCCGGGCTGAAGAGGCCCGCCGGATAGCCCGCCTGAGAACTAGCGCCTCACAAATGCGCTCAAAAACTCCCTAAGACGACCACCATCGCCCCGTCACCCTGTCGAGATGGACTGGCTTTGGTGTGCACTAAGGAAGCGTGGCGTAAGTCAGAAACTGCTCGCGCACAATGTCGGTCCCTATGTTATCCTCGAGAAAATTAGTGACCTCATTATCGGATTGCGGGCCTTACCAAAAGTGGCCGACGTTCTTCACGAACTGAGCTTGCTAGCGTCGCGCGTCTGAAACACTGTCATCCTCGTGCTGACCATTGACTCACCCGGAGGGCTTCGTCTGCGACAGGGGTAGTGTTACGGACTTGTTCTCAAGCAGAGCACGGAGGAGAGAAGAACGAAGAGGAAGAAGTGTGCGCACCCGTTCGACCTTTGTCTTGTGGCACCTGTGTTGCTCCCCGCCGGCCGTGTGTACCTGGCGTACTGCACCGGCTAGTACGTCTCGATCGCAGCGCTGAGGGAGTAACAATATATATATACATATATATATATATATATATATATATATATATATATATATATATATATATATATATATATATATATATATATATATATATATATATATATACGTGTGTGTGTGTGTGTGTGTGTGTGTGTTTGTGTGTGCTGCAGCTCAAAAGTGATGTATTTCCCCCATACAAAAGTTATCGATACGTGATGAGAGAGAGGTTTGCCAGTCGCGTGGTAAGTGAATTTTTAAAGCTTCCAACTTTGTGATCCATTACAATAAAAAGACAAGAACCGGAGATCTTGCACTTTCGCGAAAACGATGCTAGTGGCAATACACTATATAAACATCATTTTCCCGGTAAATAAAATGTTATTGACATTTTTATTGCGATGCGCCCAGTTGACGTCGACTCAATTCCGCTGCAACAACAAGTGAAAGCAGCCACATTCTCCATTCCAGGTGCTCATGCCTGCACAGCTGCGCGAACGAATGCCAGCAAAAAGCGAATGTAGCCGTGTCTTTGACGCTAAGAGTGGACGCTAGCTTCACATATACATGCTTCGCCCATTAATGAGCGTTCGCTTGAAGCAATGCACGACTCACGCACTTGTATAACACACCACGTAGTTGTAGAAAGTTCTCAGTCTGCACTACCTACCGTAATCAGGTGGACATGGTTCGAGGCTGAAGTCGCTGCACCTCCATGACGCGCTCTCGTTTCTCATCTCTGGTAGTCTTTTCCGGGCCAGGAGAAAACAATAACCCTACAAATTTCCACAAGGCACGCTTCTCCCCCCAGTTGCTCCTCTCGCGGAAGACCGATCCGATTTGAGGACCAGACCGGACATTACTCCCCCCTTCGGCCAGTTTTTTACTTTGAGTGTATGAGAAAAGCCTTAATCAAGGGCACATGAAATTTCGTCTACCGAGGGTTCTTTAACGCGCAATGACATCGAAAAGCGCACGGGCGCCGTGCTTTTTAATTCCACCAAAAAGCGGCCGCTGCAGCCGGGATTTGATCCCGCATCTTTGGGCACTACCGAAGCTGAGCGCCCTAAAGACTTCCACTTTGGCAGTATATACAGGTAGCAGATAATTGAAGGGGAAATGAAGGGCTCGTTACGATACACAAAGGAAAGAAGCCAAGAGTGACGAGGCCATGGAAAGGGAAGGAGAATATATTGTTTAATTGTGGTCATGCTACTGACCCGAATTAGTGCTCCAGTGAGCTTATGTTTAAGGATAACAAAATACAAAGTAGAAGGGAAAACAACGCGCCTCTGGTCGGAACCGAGCCAACGACCCCTGAACGAATGACGTCCGGTCCTTTTTCAGAACTATATTGTTAGCTGTCCAACATTATACTTTCTTGGGTATTAAGGCTGCCTGTAAGTGAAGATTAAGAATGTTCACCAGCGCCACTGATCCATAACGTTGAACGTGGAACGTCATTTGTTCCGCAAGCGTCACCTGAAACGTGATGAATAGGGGAAGGCGGAAACTGGCCGAAACCCTTTTGCGCTGTGTACCTATAACGTTCGGTTATACGATCGGTTGCCATCAAGCGCCCGTTCTTTTTATTGCGTAAAAAATACTACGCCAGGGTTAAGCCCGTCGCGTATACCCGGCCAGTAGCCACGTTTGACCTTTAGAGCGACCGCAGATGAGGCCCTTCTTCAAACCGTCTGGTAAACCCGGTCGGTAGCCACGCCGTGCCTCAGATAGCGTGTTGTTGCCTTGGCAACAAGAGCGACCGCAGTTGGGCCCCCTCTTCAAGCCGGCGGGTAAAAACGGGCGGTAGCCACGCCGCGCCACAGCTACAGCTGCGCCGCTGCCGAACGGAGGCGCTGGCGTCGGTAAGGGGGAGGCGCTGCGCCGCGCTCTCGACACGTTTCGGAATGTGGAGAGGAGGTGAAAACTGAGTTTAAAAAGTACGTTTTCTTTCGCTTTGCCGGCCATTCGACATGCTGTCTGACAAACAGAATCGTCGACTATTGCTCACAAAAGCTACCGGGTTTAACTAAAGCGAAATCACAGCTAATTTTGCTTATTCCTCCTTCTTTATATTTAATTATATCACTCAATTCATGAAGTCACTCATCCACATTTTTCACAAATTGTGTCGTCCTGTTAATCAGGTTGAAAATTCGTCGGCTACTGGTTGAAAACGTCTTTGGGAGAACCAGCCGCCAGCGAAATGGCGATGTGTATTCTTGACAGCTACCGCCCTCTGTCGCATACCCCAATAATGCCAGAAAAGACATATTTCAGTGCACCGTGACGCAACGTTGTGATGTACTACTCTTTTCATTGAACTATCTATTTCCCCTGTGGCAGTTGACAAATACCTGCCCTCGGTCAAAAGGGATGTGGACTTCTCACTTGCATACTAACTTACGATTATTATTTGCACATGGCCTCAAAGATTATCTGCTGCTCCGCCGATTGTGGAGGCCACGAACTGCGCATGCACAGCTTGGTTTTGTGGGTTTCTTACAACCAAGGGAGAGACGCGCATGCGCAGATCTGCCTTCTGAAAAAAAAGCGGATTCGGGTAATTAGAGAAAATACAATAAAAACTATATGCCCCTTCGCATACATTGACCTCATCGACTGTTGGCTTCTTTCCTTTTGGTATCATCACAAGCCCCTCATTTCCGATGAATTATCTGCCTAATAAATTGCGGGGGTTTCGGTTCAGGTAGTCTTGAAGCGACTTATACGTAAGAGCGCTCTCGCACACGTTCCACGCTCCCCTGTTCATCGCGTTCCACGCAGCTTAGTGTGAATGACAGTTTCCTCTTCAAACCAAAGCTGCAAACACCGAAGGATGTGTCAAACCCCTGGCAGGTGACAGTTGGCAGGGCACATGACCCCTCTGGCTTGTTGGGCCTTTCATGACGTCATTCAACTAGTTATCTCGACTGAACTGCAAGGCAATGTCAACTATGTTGCACAAGTGGAACCTAAGACTAAGATAAGAGTCCAGCCTTCCAGGTTCTTTTTACCCCATTAGGACACGCAGTCACCCTACAGCGCAGGTGCATTCGCACGGCTTTTCATCTATCACCCATGTCACCTAGGATGGGGAGCATATATCTCGGTTTTGCAGAGACCGTGTCTCCGTCAGGCGGTAGCTGAAAGGTGCATTGCGGTACACTGTGTTCGGTGATTTCTGTGACCTCACTTGTTTTCAGATGACTTGCCTTAGCGTTTGCTTACGTTAATATTGTGTAGGAGGTCAGCACTATTATTCTTCGCTGAGGTTGTCGGCAGCTGAACTACGCTGTACCAAGCGTCCTGAACAGAGGGCGGAAGGCAAGGACAGTGTAACATAGATGTGCCATATAGCACGTTAAACAACCAGAAAAACGTCAAGCAAAACTCGCTCAAACGCTCGCCGCGTAAATGGCGAGCGTTATTTTAAGTATGTCGAATGAGTGCCACATCACGTGGTAGTTTTCGATTGCATGATAATCAGCACGTGTGATATAACAAAGGTACATGTTAAGTAATAAGTAATTAGGATAGAAGGAAAGGGAACGTGCCCCAACGAGGGTCTTCGAAGGAGCAGCAGACGAGACCCTTTAACACTGGTTCTTCACACTTCACGGCGCCTAAGTGAGCCCCAGTTTTTTTAAACGTCTTGTTCGTCTTCGCGGCGAAATATGGTGCAATAGCTTCGTTCCAGTTACCCAAGGGATCTCGTCATCGAAGGCTGCCTTTCGCGGCTAGGTTTAAATGACAGATCAAGGAAAGGACTTGGATGCAAATGTCCTGTAACGGAAACTCTTTAACCAAAGGTGTCGTCAGACTCTCACGATGTCGTGGGTAATCTTTCGGGACCTACTCGCAAGACATCGCGAAATTTAGTACATGAATGTTCACCACAGCCTACATTAATTATTTGCGATCTAATGAAAATGATTAGGTTCCTTTGGCTAAAGGGCCTCCTTCGAAGGTGATCTCGTACTCTAGTTGCATCCGACAGTAGTGTGCTCACTAGGTTCAGCTCCATGCGCTTTGTTCATTTAGTCGCCGCTTACAATCTTCGAGAAAATATCGACCAGTCAACGCAGCCATATATTCCCGAATACAAAAACAAAGCCATGCATGTAGACAAGTATGAAAACGAGCAAACCTCAGTCTGCTCCTGTTATGTATTAGATTTAGACTAAACATGCACTTCTTTCTCGAAGTTTCTGCATGCGCTTTTAGGCTTGCAGCGACTGGACAACATATTCCTCGGTTGCTGTTCTTTAGAGTGCCCTGATAACGCAATCACATGGCGAGATAGTTGTGCACTTAATACCAGTGGAAATGCTACCATGGCAGCTGGTTATACACAGGGAACGCATGCAACATTGATTTTTGTCAGGTTGGGCTTAACACTTTAAATCTTTCTAGCAGTTTGATCGAAAATGTCTTCAGGATTAATCATTTACACGTTGCGTGATTACTGAACCTCGATGGCCCACAAGTGAACTAAAATAAGGGACTTCGTAAACGTGGATGGGTTTCAAGCCCGAGGCGGTGCAAACAGAAGAGCACTGCTTCCTTTGCATTAGACTACTACAACACCGCGGAGACTAACTTCCTGTGTGCTTTACTGCCACTTTCACGCACTTTTTTTTCTGCAGGTATGTTTTTTAATGAACCTCGTTCAGTGCACAATGAATCGAAACACACCGCCATAGCACTGACCTCATAAACTGCGGTCACCTGCCTCAAAGTATTCTAGTGCGATGCCACCAATGGCCACAATCTCCGTTTCGCCGATCTTTCTCTGAAGCCTGCCTCACCTTAAAAAAAGCAAACTTTGAGCCGAACCGGGACCGAGGTGAGACTAGATGAAATTCGCGCACTTCATTCTTATATGATCCAATAAAAACTGAAGAGATTGCAGTGAGGCATAGAAAAGAAAACGACAGAAATTAGACTTAGTAGCACGTTTTTGGCAGGTTAGTGGGTGCAGTATTGAAATTGGTTTAGAGCGCCGACACACAAGCACAAGAAAAAAACGAAGTGACCGGATACAGCGGTTAGTATCAACTCGGGCATTTATATGATCGGCAAGCCGCTTATATAAAGCAGCTCCTCATATCAACGAACCAAATGGCATAAACAAACAGGAAGAAATCAAAACAACTGATACCCCACCATCACACAAAATGAAGGCGGTATGGAGTATACGACGTTCTTCGAACATCCGACGAAGCACTTTTGATTTCGTTTTAATATACCGCTGATATGTGGTAAGGGGTACATTGAACAAAATGGGATGTGCTTTAACTAGAGGTTAAGGGGGCACGCGAAAGATGTTGGAAATATTTAGGGCAACAAAGTGAGAACCCAAAATAACAAATGTCGTAACTGTGCCTAAGGCAAATATTATGAGACTGCTGAGATGCAGGACGCAGCAGCGAGAATAGAGCTTATTGAACATTATAAGATTGCAAACTCCAGTGACTCGTCTGTCAGCAATCCCTTAATTTTGCATTGAAAAAAAAAAAAGAACCGAAATATACCCCGCTGTAAGAGATCTAGTTGTACAGCTCTACATCCTGCTATGACGGGACATCTGTTTTTTTTTTTGTATTTCTTCATCGTTTACCCGTCATTCGGTTTCTTTATATGAGCGGCTGCTGTATATAATCTAGTTTTTAGCTAGCGTACAGTGCCGTTACTTCGTTCTTTATGGTGTTCGCCTGTCCGCGCTCTAAAACAATTTTTATTTTGTTAGAAATAAAGTTAAAATACCGGAAGCTCCATAGTGGATACAAAAACGTGGATTGCTAACATTCTAGTCGCAACCTGGAAGAAATGGGCTTAGACAAGGCTTGGGGTTTTTGGTTTATGGAGTTTAGCGTCCCAAACCGACTCAGACTATAGGACAGGCTGTAGAAGAGGGCTCAAGACGTTTCGGCAATTTTGGATTCTTTAATGTGCACTGGCATCGTATAGCGCACGGATTACTTGTTTTTACCTCCATCGAAAAGCTCCCGCCGCGGCAAGGATTCTATCTCCCATCCTTGAGTGCATCATTCGAGAGCCTAACCTATGCGCTATTCCGGCAGGTCGCCCAAGCAAGGCGTGTAACACGACGGTAAGTTAAGCGATGGTAGCTGAATGTAAGAAACTGGGCCACAAGGGAAGTCAAGCATAGTGGGGAGTTGGAAGAACGTTGTATAGACGAGTACGATTAGGAAGTTCGCTAAAAATATGTGTATGCAGCTGGCAAAGGAACGTGTCTGTTGGAGGTATATGAGAGAGAGTTTTACATTACAGTGGTGATTGTCTGGGCATGTCGATAATGATTGGAAGCTTCAGCTAGCACTCCGTATGCTTTTTTCTGCTTCAAGGAGTCTCATCAAAGGGCAAATAAATATCGGTTGTGCAAATTTTTCTAGATCACTGCAGTCATACTTTGTCAAGTACCGCAAGCCCGGTTTTAAGATCGCGTTCTTTGGCCTTTCCATAACGAGTGTTGCATACGCGTCAGTGAGGCCTTGTTGTATGTCAATGTCATGATTTCTGTCTTGCATTGAGGATAAAAATGTCCAGAGAGACAACTTGAATTATTATCGAAACCAACATTGAATGAAAATACGTGCTTTCTTCGGATATGGAGCTTAATCGTGGGCATTAGTGGCTGGCCGTTCTGCTGAACTTCATTTCAAACATTCACATACGGCAATCAAGATAATGGCATTATTATGGCTGAACAAGACGTGTCATTGCTCCCAGAAAAAATATATTCACTCCCAGGCTTGAGAATGTGGCTACCACCACGTTCCTCAGTATGTGTAGTACCTTAGAGAACCTGAAGAGGAGATCAAGCAGCGGAAATATTTTGTTACAGGGAAGCCAGTAAACCTGCCGCACCATGATCCATAGTTGCCACTTCAGCTATCCAACAGAGGCAGTCTCGGCTGGAGCCTTTTGAGACCTTTAGCTGACCGAATTAACGTTGAGCTCCGCCGAGAGCCCCCAGTGCAACGTAATGCGAGGCAAAATGCTCAGCGTGTAAGAAGATTTCGACTGTCGAAAAACAAGCAAATGTTTCTTCCAGCAGTTATGTTCTCGTTCAGTTAACTAACCTCCTATATAGTTATGGGGAGGAAAGCCGATGAGTAGAGGAGAACATTTGCTATTGTGGGCCGTATAAAATATGTTGCCCTGCCCGCTCCGTCTTGCGACACAACAGGCTCATAAGGAGAAGAGAGATACGATGGCCGACGAATGTTGGATTACAAGGCTACAACACCTTGCGGCCATCATGATTCAACGAGGAATCCTGGTACGGGATGCTTTCTGGCCTCAGGCTTCCATGATGAGCCAGCAGAAGCCCAGGAACGTCCTGCTTGGCAATGGCGGTGGGGATTTCGTAATAAGTGGAGTCGTCTTGGGTCCGTGGGGTCTTCTGTTCATCGTCTCGGCTGTGGGGTCATCAGGTTAGTCGGGTCTCTTATAGTGCCCTGTGGTCATTTGGGTGATGATTTAGTCGGTGTTATCATTTGGTCTCTTCTTCGTTGTGTCTTGTGGTTGGGGCAGAGGAAAGCCACGGCCGCGTCGGGTCCAGCAAGTAAGGGAACAGCCAGGCGATGTGCTCCATGGAACAAGCTGCTGACAGCGCTAACAGACGCAGGACGCTTAAGCTCCGGGCCAGGATAACAAGTAATGCTGACGTACCCCAAACCTGCAACCAAAATGTTACAGTCCTCAGGCAGATGAACATAGTAGAACAGAGAGAAAATGGCCGATGATTGTGAGATGAGTTTAAGGAATCGTAGTAAGTGCCACGATGAATCTAAAAATTGTATGACTCTGCTTCAGCTCTAAAACACTGTGTGCAGCCGATAAAAATTGCTTGTGATTTACCTCTGGGTAATCCTAGTTCAATTGCAATAGGCGACGGAGAACGCTTATTTTGCCTGTTACATTATAGCCCTATCACGACCTATCAGTGTAAGGTGCTACATGATTGAAGACACGCTGATCTTTCACGAGTATGGCGCGAAAGTGTAATCTACCAGCCCACATATAAATGAGAAGGGTTCAGTGCTGCTGAACCAAATTTGGAGCGAAAGCATTAGCTGCCGGTGACTAAGCGTTCTTCTTCTTATTCGTGGCTGTTTAATGTCAACCGTGGGCCTTCCTTGGACCACGGGATGGCTTGAAACCTGGTGCAGAATTGCTATCGCAATAAAAATGTGATCGCAGCTTCATGGGGATCCATAGAAAACGGCCAATTACGTGCAAGAGTGCCTTCGCACTAAAAAGAACCGCTTTTCAGATGTTCATCCAGCGGAAGAAGTTGTGGGCTCAACCTTGATAATGATGATGATGACCTGAAAAGAATGGCATATACTCACGGCGGCGTATTGGTCAGGGTGCATTGTAGATAGTAAATATATATCGTCAAGGACTGGAGTATTCAGATAACTATGGATGTTTAACTAGAATTTGAAAACAATAAAAAGGAAAAGAAAAAGTAATGAATTCATACCTTGCCTAGGAATCTACCTGTTGAAATTATCTAATCATGAATAGAATCGCACACTGCTTTTAAGGAATATACCTGGATGCTTGAACCGAAGGAGTGAAGAACTGGAATAGTTAGCGGAAGGCCAAATCCCGAAAGGGGAGTCGCTAAGTAAATTTTTCCAGAGAGATGGAAACCTCCGGCAGAAGAGAAAAAAATGATCTATGGATTCAATTTCTTTGCAAGACTCACAGAGGTTAGTAGCGAAAAGCCCCGAACGACATAAATACAGATTTAGTTTCGGTAATCTGCAGCGCAAGAGAGTCATTGACACTTCACATAGCCTGAAACACATATGCGGCCACGCCTAGGCCATCTCAGGTGTTGATAATCTAGTGCAGAAAAGAGAGGCTCGTTACTAAGGTGATGGAGAGATTGGAAATTTTCAAATCGTGCTAAATTAAGTAAATGGTATTAGGTATGCATGGAACAAGAGGTCAACTAAGAGCGGATATTGCTAAAAAATCTGCCCATTTATTATATGTAATACAACACTGGCCAGGGACCCATTGAAATCGCAAATCTGAAATGTGAGGAGGAAGAAAAAATAAAGGGAACGGCAAAGCAGAGCGTAACTAAAATTTTCGAGCGATGACAGCACTGATAGGCTGTCAGAAAGAAAAATACCCTAGAAATATTACTACGGATTTCAGTCAATGCCCACTCAATCGCGAGAAACTCAGCAGCGATAATTGGCGTATAGTCTGGGACTCGAAATGCATAACGCCAGTCAAGAGCCTGGGAGTATATGCCAATAGCTGCTTTCTCATCCTGCTGACAGGCATCTGTAAAAATGGCAATATGGCTCGAAACATTGTCTAGGTAATTCTCTATAAAGGCATTCATCAAGTGTCATCAAGTGAGATTATAGTATCACGCCGCCGGTGGTTAACTTGTACTAAAGAGGTTACTGATACGGAAAGTTTCGACAGCAGGCAATTAGTAAACACAACCTGATGGAGCTTATACCTAGGCCAAATATTATCAAAGAAGTTTGATGCCATCGAAGAAAATATGGGCTTAGCCACTTCAGGGACATACTCCAAAGACCCTTAATATGTTCGCACAGTGATAAGCTCAAACTGCAAATTGAGATTAGGTATCCGAGCTTTCAAGTATACCAAAGCATTGGCCACTGATTTGGGCAGACCTAAACAAAGGCGCAGAGCTCGCCGTTCTAAAACAAACGGGGGATCAAGCTTGTACCTTGGGCACCCAGAAAAAAGAACGGAGCCGAATTCAAGTATTGGTCGCACGTAGGTCTTATAAAGCAAGAGCAAAGTGTCCCGACGCATACCATATTTCTTATTGCTGATTCTTATCAACCGGCCAAGGGCACGTTCGCCTTTAAGCACAAGGCTTCTAATTTGAGGCCTCCAGTCTAACAGAGGGTCGTATATTATACCCAGATATTTAATAGAATCAACCTGCGGGATTAGTGCAGAATCATAAGACAAAGAAATAATGTTAACGGGGGATGTCTGTGGGAATACTAGGACGGCACATTTGTTTACATTTAAAGCTAGCCTTTGGCTGTCCAGCCGGACCTCCAGGGCATTTAGATAACCTTGCAACAAATGATATAGGTTGTGAATTTGTGGCAGAAGCAAAAAAAAGCAGTGTCATCTGCATAAACATAAACTTTGACTGCCGGGTGAATAGGAATGTCACGCATTAGTATATTGAACACTAACGGCGAGAGGACTGCTCCTTGGGGCACACCTCTTGACTGGGCATAAGCGTTGGAATTTAATGCATATTTTGTGCAGAAGAATGATCTATCCACAAGTAGCACACATTACGTGGCCCACCTGGGGCCCGTATGGTCAAGTTGGTCTGGGGCAACCACAATAACACCTATAAGGGACCCCTTTAGGGATCAAGCGGGCAACTCCAAATTGGGATTACCCATGCGTTTTACATCTGGGCATCATATAGGCTTGGAAAGGGCTAACTGAGTATATATTCGCACATCTGGCCCTCTAAGGTCCCGCTTGGGGAAACTTATGGCCGATGCAAAGACAATTTGGGCTTTGTGTATTAGAAGCCTGGACTGATCTAATTGGGGCTGCCCACTCAAAAACCGAAAAGGTCCCGCATGGGCCGCGACGGCGCTAAATACGGGTATGCCCGCACATTGCCTACACGGGACCCTTGAGCGGTACTTGAGGGAATGTGAGACGAAAATGTCGGATTCATGCAGAAAATTCCTGGGCTGCCCCAAATAGGGTAGTCCAGCGAAACCCTAGATAATTTCCGCACGGCAGTTACCGGGACAGGCAAGTGCCCCTTCCCGCTTCTGCCCGCATCGGTCTCTTTCGGGGCAATTTAGGACAGATCCGATGCAAATGTGGGCCTAAAGAAAATACAGCCCACGCAAAAGCCGAATAGGTCTCACATGGTTTGCGGCCGGGCTGAAAAGCGAGCACGCCCCCACGCTGCCCACACGGGTATTTTTGGGGTACTTGCGGGGAAATGCAAGATATATTAGTAATCCATACGGTAAAAAAAGATCAGCCCAATTGGGGCGGCTCATGAAACGCCACAGTGGGCCCATTTTGGCCATAGGCGGCCTTACCGCTGTTAACGTCTCCAACCTAGATTTAAGGCTCCATTTTATTTATGTAAATCATGTTACACCGGTCAATAATTGCCTCTTCTGGAGGATTCACATAACTGTCCTAAGCATATCCATGCCATGAATAAAGATTATCCATTTTTACTCGATAAACTACGTTAGTTATGCAGTATTGACAACAAATATGCAACAGTATCAGTTCCGCTTAATGAGTATGTACTGAACCACATCCAAATGTTTCCTGCGGCATTATTATTCTGCTCACACCACCGAAATAAATATGCAGACCAATATGTTGGGGGTGATGTGGGCCAGCCCACATTGTAGTATTGGGAATAAATTTTTTTTAAGTTACTGAGTGTCGCATACAAGGCAAAAAATAGTGCCTAATGTTTCACCCTTGATGTTTATTGAAACTTAGGCAGCCCCGAAAATGCCAGATTCAACCCATGAGGGTAGCACGCGGGTCAGCCCATAACGGACTGGCCTCCGCAAACCCCGCGCCTGTACAATTCAGGTATTGAAGGGATTAATCGACATAAAAATTAAAACCTCGATCAATGAGACGGCACTGCTTGCACAAACGTGGGACCCATTAATAATTCTGGTGTGCTGCCCACATTCGGGTACCTGGGCTGAATGCGGGTAGCCCTATTTGTGCTGCCCGCACGGACACAGATTGGGACCGATCGCGGCAAAATTGGGAAGCCCAAGCGGGGCCTCTCTGGGTACGTATTGCAAATCCCGTATGGAGCCCGTATGGGTTCCCCCACGGGCCCAAAGTGGGCCCCCACCTCATTGCCACTTTGTGCTAATTGGGTCCTTTATAAATTTCCTAATCCACGCAAAGATATATAACGTAGGATGTACACCAGCTAATTTATGAAGCAAAATGCTGTATTCTACGCTGTCTTACCTTTTGGCTTTATCTAATTAGCTAGAGCTGAAACTTCTTTTTGCCTCATGGTAACACTAATACGACTCTCCAGGTCTACGTGTGCGTTCCAAATCGAGCATCCCTGTCGCAATCCAATCTGAGCCTCGCTAAAGCCTTGAAAGGATAGAACATGATCCGTGAGACGAGAGTAGACTATTCGTTCCATAAACTTAACTAAATTTTAAGTGATGCCAATCGGCCGAATATTGTCGAGATCAAACGATTTTCCCCTGGTCTTTCAGTTGTAAAATTAGTTTCGATGTTTTACAGCCTTGTGGAATCCAAGCATTTTTCAAAGGGCTTCTTTGAATATTTTCAGCATGGCAACTGATATTCTGTTACCTCCAGGGACAGCCGATTGCAGGCAAATAACTACAGACATTAATTCAGATATAGTTACCTTAGCGAAGTTTGTACCAAACTGCAATAGAGCTGAAGAAAAGGTAGTGCAAGCTTGAAAGCGCGCCGCAAGACCTCGGGCAATTGATCCCAATTGATCTAATTCATCTTTTTTAGACAAAACAGTGGACTGCGTGGTATGCAAGGAAGGAAAAACGTTTGTGCATTGCATGTATTGTCACGTAGTGGTGACAAGGCCGTACACGCCAAAAGAAGACACAGGCGTGATGGTACTGAAATAACTTTATTGGGGCTGACTTGCGCCCGCAAAAGAACTAAGCAACTCGGCGGCGGCGATAGCACCAAACGAGCTCGTCGGTCGTCGGACAAAGAATGCCCGTCCCACTCGTCAACGCTCAATTTAAAGGCTGCTCAGAACAATCTGGATGACATCGCAAACAGCTACCAGCACAGGCTGGAACATTGTGGAAGGACACACGAGTTGCCGGAATCTTCGAGATAGATCTCGGTGCATCTTGCGCTACAACGAAACTGATAAAGATGTGACTAGCGACATCGAGCAATAACAAACAAAGATTACGGAACTGATACGCGATCCAGAATCAGAGCGATAAGCCTTTTTGCCAGCGGCTGTTAAAAAAACAACAAATACAGTTTGAAGGTTTCGCGGCAGTATCTATAGAGAATTTCCGTTTGACTGGGTTAGACAAAAAGGTGTTCAGTTTCGCATTATATTCCTAATTAGCCTTGGACATTGTTCTTTTAAAAGAAGCTGCAAATAATGTGTAATTAATCCAGTTCTTTGGGCACAGAATATGGGCTAGGCGCTTCCATGCAGCATTCATCAGATGATAGGCAATTTCTCATTCTTCATTCCACCGGCTCGAAGGAGTCTTGTTAAAAAATCAACAAATACAGTTTTGAAGGTTTCGCGGCATTACTTCCCCCTTAAAAAACATCGCCTCGATGTTCCAAAACACAGCAACTTAAACATAAACAGTGCAAAGTTTAAGCACCACACATTTTTTAACGCGCGTAATATGGCTTCAGTCGTACAACATGTACAATTTCTGGGCGTGCGCGTCGCAGTTGTGATGCTGACATTCCGTCGGGAATGACTTCATAGTCGAGTGGTCCGACGCGGCGAATGATTTTGTACGGCCCAAAGTATCGACGCAACAACTTTTCACTTAATCCGCGACGGCGAACTGGTGCCCAAACCCACACTTGGTCTCCTGGATTGTACTCTGCGTGACGTCGTCGTAAGTTGTATCGTCGGCTGTCGGTGCGCTGTTGGTCCTTAATACGCAGCCGTGCGAGTCGTCGGGCTTCCTCTGCACGCTGCAGGTAGGCGGCGACTTCAAGGTTGTCCTCGTTGGTTACGTGCGGCAGCATTGCGTTGAGCGTCGTCGTGGGCTCCCTGCCGTACACAAGCCTAAACGGGGTCGCTGTAGTCGTCTCCTGGACTGCCGTGTTATACGCGAAGATCACCTACGGCAAGATGGCGTCCCAGGTCTCGTGTTTAGCGTCGACGTGCATGGCGATCATGTCCGCGATCGTTTTATTCAGGCGCTCCGTAAGACCATTGGTCTGGGGATGGTGCGCAGTTGTTCGTCGATGGCTTGTGTGACTGTATTCCAGGATGGCTTGCGTCAACTCTGCCGTGAACGCCGTTCCCCTGTCCGTGATGAGCACTTCTGGGGCGCCATGTCGGAAAAAAATTTGTTCGACAAAGAAATTGGCGACTTCTGCCGCGGTAACATTTGCCAGGGCTTTTGCTTCGGCGTAACGGGTAAGGTAGTCAGTGGCCACGATAATCCACTTGTTACCCATAGACAAAGCTGGGAAGGGGCCTAGGAGCTCCATCCCAATTTGTTAAAAGGGCACATCAGGGGCGGAATCGGATTTAGTAGTCCTGCTGGACTGATAGGCGGCGTCTTGCGGCGTTGGCACTCACGACGTGTCTTCGCGTAGTGGGCAACTTTGGCAGCCAGTCGCGGCCAGTAGTACTTCTCCTGGATTCGACGCAACGTGCGTGCAAATCCGAGATGTCCTGCTGTGGGCTCATCATGGAACCCCTTGAGAATTTCCTGCCGGCGGTTTTAAGGCACTACAAGAAGTTGCGCAGTCCTGTTGCGTGCGATGTTCTTCTTCACGAGGCGGCCATTGCTTAACGGGAACGAAGATAAATGCCGTCTGAATACACCTGGAGGGGAAGCGGTCTTTCCTCCTAAGTAATCGGCCAGCGCTTTCAGCTCAGGGCCTGATCGCAGTTGTTCTTTGGCGCTTACCGGTCCCAAAAAGGCGTCGTCGTCGTCGTCCTTCGGGGGAGCATCGACGGGAGCGCGTGATAAGCAGTCTGCGTCGGAATGCTTCCGGCCCGACTTATAGACTACAGTCAAGTCAAATTCTTGAAGTCGTAGGCTCCACCTGGCAAGGCGGCCGGAGGGGTCTTTCAAACTAGCCAGCCAGCAGAGCGCGTGATGGTCGCTTACCACCTTGAATGGTCGGCCGTATAGGTATGGACGAAACTTAGAAGTGGCCCAGATGATCGCAAGGCACTCCTTCTCGGTCGTCGAGTAATTGACTTCGGCTTTTGCGAGAGACCTGCAAGCGTAGGCGATTAATTTCTCCTGTCGGGCACTCTAGAGAACGGCTCCTAGGCCCACACTGCTCGCGTCGGTGGGAATTTCGGTCTCGGCGTTTTCATCAAAGTGGCCAAGTACAGGGGGGCATTGCAGGCGGCGCTTATGTTCATCGAAGGCTTCTCCTTGCTGCGCTTCCCATTTAAAAGGTACGTCAGTCTTTGTAAGCTGCGTCAATGGTTCGGTGACCGGCGAAAAGTTTCTGACGAATCGTCGCTGATATGCGCACAGCCCAAGGAATCGGCGCACAGTTTTCTTGTCGGCAGGCGGTGGGAATTGTGCGATTGCAGCTGTTTTCTCCCGGTCTGGGCGTATACCGTCCTTGCTAACGATGTGGCCTAGGACGCGGAGTTCTTCGTAGGCGAAATGACACTTCTCTGCTTTTAGCGTTAGTCCCGATGACTTGAAGGCTTCCAGCACTGTCTGCAGTCGTTTTAGGTGGTCTTCAAAGTTTGACGAGAAGACAACAACGTCGTCCAAATATACCAAACAAATTTGCCACTTCAAGCTTGCCAGGACTGTGTCCATTACTCGTGGAAATGTGGCTGGTGCGGAGCAGAGGCCAAATGGCATCACCTTGAACTGAAAAAGACCGTCCGGTGTGGTGAATGCGGTCTTCTCGCGATCTCTTTCGTCGACATCAATTTGCCAATATCCGCTCTTCAGGTCCATCGATGAGAAGTACCTTGCATTGCAGAGCCGGTCGAGAGTGTCGTCGATGCGGGGAAGCGGGTAGACATCCTTCTTAGTAATGCTATTCAAGCGGCGGTAATCAACGCAGAAGCAAAGTGTGCCGTCCTTCCTCTTCACCAAAAGGACTGGTGCCGCCCAGGGGCTCTTCGATGGATGGATTACGTCATCACGCAGCATTTCCTCAACTTGATCGCGTATGGCCTGGCGTTCTCGCGGCGATACACGATAGGGGCTTTCGCGCAGAGGTCGGGCGTGTTCGTTCGTTATAATGCGGTGCTTGGCCAGTGGTGTTTTTCGTACCTTCGATGATGACGAGAAGCACTCCCCGTAGCTTCGAAGACTGAGAATCTGATCTTTCCTGCTGTGGGTCAATGCCGGGTTAATGTCAAATGTGGGCTGACGGAGTCCGTCCGGTGCATGTTCCAGCGTTTGGTCGTGGAGGGTGAATACATCTTTGAGGTCCGCTAATTCGTCGAGAAAAGTGATCTTCGTGCCTTTGTTTAGATGCCGGTATTCGTCGGTGAAGTTGGTTACCAGCACCTGAGCTTGACTTCTCCGGAATTTCGCGATGCCTCTTGCGATGCCGACACCTCGTTCTAAGAGCAATTGGATATTTCCTTCGATGATGCCTTAAGCGGTTTCGACATTTGTGCTACCTACGCAGACTGCGACGCTTGATCGAGGCGGCACGGTCAATTCTCCATCGAGGACGTTTAGAGCGATGTGTTGCATCGAAGTCGAAGTAGCAGGAAGGGCTTTGTCTGCAGAGAGCTTGATGAGCGTGGATCGCAGGTCGATGATAGCCCTATGTTCATTTAGGAAGTCCATGCCAAAAATCACGTCGCGGGAGCACTGCTGCAAGACAACAAAGCTGGTGGGGTAAGTATGCGCATTTAGGGATGTTCTTGCAGTGCATCGTCCCGATGAAGAAATCAAGTTGCCACCTGCGGTGCGTATCAGCGGGCCATCCCAAGCGGTGGTAACGTTCCTGAGCTAACGTTCCTGAGGTAACGTTCCTGAGGTAAGGTCACTTGTTTGCGTCCTCGCATTGCACGTGGGCCTTGGTGTCTGATCTCGGCTCCGTCGTTTCTTCAGGTCTTCGCCGGGGCATACCGTTGTTACTTCGCTGGGCTGTGGTGTCGGCTTGCACTGTGGTCGAGTTGTCGTCGATGTTGTCGTGTGGAGCGGCGGTGAAATGGCTGCGTTGTCATTAGTGGTCGTCGGCGGCGGAGGATGTTCGTCTTTTCGCCGTTGAGGAACCTCACCTCCAAAGGTTGCTCTATTAAGTTTCCCCTGCGCAGGCAACTAAATAGAGGCTGTAGGCTGGGCCATTGTCAGCGTCGATGCCTTCCGAGATCGAATAGGGTCAGGCAGCAGACCGTGTTCGGGTTGTAGGCCCTGAAGTCGGCGGCTGGCTCGGTGACCTGTAGGCTGGTCTTCCAGGGCGACAGGGACACGGCTTGGGTCTTCGCTTGAAGGATCAATGGCAGCACCTCCACCAGATGTCACGTAGTGGTGACAAGGCCGTATACGCCAAAAGAAGACACAGGCGTGATGGTACTGAAATAACTCTTTATTGGGGCTGACTTGCGCCCGCAAAAGAACTAAGCAACTAGGTGGCGGCGATAGCAAGAAACGTGCTCGTCGGTCGTCGGACAAAGAATGCCCGTCCCACTCGTCAACGCTCAATTTAAAGGCTGCTCAGAACAATCTGGATGACGTCGCAAACAGCTACCAGCACAGGCTGGAACATTCTGGAAAGACACACGAGTGGCCGGAATCGTCGAGATAGATCTCGGTGCATCTTGCGCTACAACGAAACTGATAAAGATGTGACTAGCGACAATGAGCAGTAACAAACAAAGATTACGGAACTGATACGCGCTCCAGAATCAGAGTGATAAGCCTTTATGCCGGCGGCTGTTAAAAAAACAACAAATACAGTTTTGAAGGTTTCGCGGCAGTATCTATAGAGATTTCCGGTTGACTGGGTTACACAAAAAGGTGTCCAGATTCGCATTATATTCCTAATTAGCCTTGGATATCGTTTTATTAAAAGAAGCTGCAAATAATGTGTAATTAATCCAGTTCTTTGGGCACAGAATATGGGCTAGGTGCTTCCATGCAGAATTCATCAGATGATAGGCGTTTTCTCTTTCTTCATTCTACCAGCTCGAAGGAGTCTTGTTTTTAATGGCAGACTGAACAATAAACTCTGATCGCCGAGTTGCGTCTAAAATTGAACACAATTCTTCAAGACCGCGATTCAATTTATCAGAAGGGGCAGATAACCTGAAGGCCTCTCCTAGTCATATCTTGAACAGGGTAATGTTGACAAATTTACATGATGTACGAGTTGACCTAATCGGTCTACATGCAGTGTTGAAAGTGACAGGGTAGTGGTCACTTGACGTACCGAAGTGTATTGTAGACCGCGATAATACTCCAATACCATTTGTAGCCAATGTTAAATCAATAGCTGAATGAGAATTTGCTCTCATATAAGTACAGGCGCGATTATTATAACATTGAACATCATTTCTAGACAACCAAGACCAAAGTAACCGCTCGCTATAGTCTGTTTTGAAACCCCGTATGACATAATGGGGACTGAAGGCCCCAGCCAAAACTACATTTGAATTATTTTGTTAGCAATGCTTCTAAACAATCTTCCTACGGACGCCTCTGGGGAAAACAGATATTTGCAATTATGAGCGGGACACACTGCGGCACAAAAACCTCAACGGCAAGTATCTCACAATCAGGCCCAATAAATTCATGAACCACTTTAGCACGATGAACTATATTTCTTAAAATCAATGTTAACACACCTCCGCTTCTGCCATGTGGGCGATCAGCTCTAATAACACTATTATTTTTAACTGTGCAAGGACGATTAGGAGAAAGTCAAGTTTTTTAAGTAAGATAATATGAGGTGTAATTTTAAGACTAAGGTGCTGCAGGTCGTCGAAAGATGATAAGATAGAGCGACAATTCTACTGGAGTACAGAGTTTCAAGCTATGAACATTGCTTTAAAAATGCGGCACCAACAGCCTCTTTTACACATACGTTATCTTTGTAATTCGTTGAGTACCTTTCTTAGATTTGACATGCGCATGGTCTGATTTATTAGGAAAAGAGGAAACACGACGCTTCTGAGATGGGCAGGGCATCTCAACATCTGACTGACATGCGGTAGAAATAGGGATCGGGTCAGTATCGTTCGCATCCACAGGCGTGGACGCAGAAGAAGAGGTAGGTTGAATGTTATCTATTGTTTTATAGGAAATTGAGTAGGCAGACGGGGTTAGAGTATCTAAGGACGAAGATGCAGCCTGCGCAGAAATTACTTGCTGCAAAACATCGCTGAATGTATTAAGCGGTCAAGTACCCCAGCAACAGCCTCCTCAACTACAGTAAAAACCGACTTTGTTAGGCTTCCTTCATCATCAGGAGATGAGGTGCGAACAACACTTGCGTAGGCACTCTGTTGTTTTGCTACTAGGGCATAAGCCACTGTGCGCGAGCACCTGTCGCGTTGAATAATGTCTAGGACACTCTGCTCATCGACCCACTTTGGAGTAGTGGAATCATCAACTTTGTGACTGCAACTTTGTGACTGCATTCGCAAAAGCAACAGTTAATAGACTTAGAACTGCAGTGATCTGAATCATGATTACCGCTTCAAACGCGGCAGCACGTTGCCGACTTGCAAGCTTTGGCACTGTGCACAAAACGCCAACATTTTTTGCATTGTAATGGCCGAGGATGCTAATGGTCAACATGGTATATAATTGGCCAAACATTAATTTCACTTGGGCAAGAGGAGCCTGCAAATGTGGCAATGACTGACTTCGTTGGTACGCGTGAGCCTCCAGCCTCTCCACTACAGCGGTACATTCATATGATACGAACACCGGCCTCATGAAGGTCCTCAAGAATCTCTGCTGGCGTAGCGGAGGAACCAACCCCGCGGATTATTCCCTTCACGCTCGCAAGTTCTGCAATAAATGCCTTTACAGGCAATGAGGCCAATGAAGTGCAATGCAGTAAGTTAGCAACGCAGTCCAAGTCATAAGATGTCCATAATAAACCTCTTCTACCAAATGCTCTCACCTCCGAAATCTGCCGGCATCGACTGGTTGCAGCTTTCAGTTGACCTTGGATTAGACGAAGATTTTTTGGTTTAATTAATCCATCTCCAACAGGAATAAGTGTCGCAGCGATATGCTTGATACCATTGGCAGAAAAGTATTTTATACGTAGGGTATCTGTCGGCAAACTGGCAAAGTAGTTTACAGGACCTGAGCCTGAGGAAGATAATGTCAGGCTCGTAACCCTAGCTAGGCGTGAACCCTAAGCCATAAAGGGGAAACATGGCAAAATCCCCCACTCACGGAATGGCCTCACCAGTTCACAATAAGTGGAGTCCAAGATAGGCAGAGGACCAAGCCGCAGTGGGTCTGGCAACCGGAAAACATTCGCAGAATAGCAGAGCGGAGAAGCACAGGCAAAGCACAGGCGAGCTTGCAGAGAAGCGCCGAACAGTGTACGATAACACGAAGCTTTAGTAAGTGGCCGACTGTAAGGTTGGAACATAATCTATTGAAGCATGTTATCCTCTTATGCAATTTCAGAAATCCTATTTCGACACACAGTCCAGGCACGTGTTTATGGACATCGCACTATTAAGTCTGATAGCAGCCTTCCTATGCCGCTGCTTCTTTTTCTATTATAGAAATTTCGTGAAACACGAATGCAAATTCCTACTCCAGATATTTTGACTTCCAACTGAACAAGCCCGTAGAGAGTGATTTTTTTAGCATGGTCGGCCGCCTCCGCTATTTCATATGTGTGCGGCCGTATACATTTAACTACCGCAGCCGGGGCGTGCGGCGGTTTTTGACCCATTAGGTTTATTTTGAGTAGAGTAAGGACGAATCCTTACATTGGCTGTTGCACATCTCAATACCAGGACCTGAAAACATCACAACAACGTACCAACGTGCTCAGATAGAGAGAGCTGGAAAACTGCGCAAAATAATCGCCGGTCTGGCGTGAGTTGATCGCAAAGCAACCGCAGCGCCACTATCCACCTCCCTCCCCTCCTGCAAAAGATGAGTGAGGCCACAGACCTAATACACAAGCGGAGATTTTAAAATATTACTCACCCTTTATTTTCAACAACGCAATGGAAAATAAAACTGCGCCTGCTTTTTATAAACGCTTCTTTGTACGCATGAAACGCCAAGGCATTTGCAGACATATATCAAGAGGCAGGTAGCAGACCACCCTCTTAAGCCTCGTCTGCAACATCCTCGCTTCAGACGCGTAAGTAGACGTAGGGGCTTTCATACGCGTAAAATAGTGTGTTCCAAAGCGCAAACGCAATTTTATTATAAATTGCATTGCTGAAAGAAGAGGGTTAGTGGTATTTTAAAATTTCTGTCTGTGTATTAGCTCTATGGCCTGACCCATCTACCGCAAAGGAGGAGAGGGGCTCTGTAGTCACATCGCCATCAACTCACGCCTGACCGAAGATTGTTCGGGCCCACTTCGCTGCGCGGCGCGCCAGCACAGCTTTCCAACTGTCTCTATCTTAGAACGTTGTCTGTACGCCACATTATTCGCCCTTTAATGACTGGAGGCTGCTTACGATAATCTCATGCAAAAAAAAATTGCTGATATCAATACATGATTCAGTTGGCATTGCAAAGACAGGGGCTCCATGCAGAAAAACCGCACAAATCATGACGACGAAGAAGAAAACTGATGTGGCACGCGATCTCGCGCTATTTCGAACTCCCGCACGCACGGCTCCGCGCACCACCGCCAACTGCCGCGCAGGCCGTTGCTGACTGCACGGGAACGCCACCGGGTCCACGTCCATCACCCAACTCGGCTATGTCGGCGGCCTGCAGCGTGTGCCTTAGCATCGTCCCGGAGAGCGCCGACAGCGACTCGAGTATGGACCATAGCGGTGCACCAAGCACCAGCGAGTGCGGCACGGTTTTGCGCGAGGCCTGTCTGCACCGTTGCTTCGAACATTGCAAGGTATGTCCTACACGCTGGGAACATATTCGCACAGACCATGCTATCCGCCTCTTCCAGGGCACCAGAGAGCGGGAGCAGCCCTGTGTCAGAGATGAATTACATTCACTGCGGCTGGAACTGGCTAAGGCCAGGTCCGATGTGGCGAAGACCGCCAGGATGTTAAGCGCAGGAGCCGAGGAGCTTCGTCGGAACCTGCACCGTGCAAAAAACATTGCACGCTCGTGCAAAATTATGCACGAAAACGCAGTTAGAGAGACTCGCCTCCTCAGGGCAGACCTAGGGGTCCCGAGCGGAGAGGCGGTGGACGGATTGAAGATCAGCAGGGAGAACGCGGAGCTTCAGGTGGCGCTGAGCAGCAAACACAGGTGAGAGAATTCCCGAAGGACTACAACGTTATCCAGTGGAAACAGGCCATATCCTGTGGATTGTACCACATACATGTCAGCTGGTCGCGACTTAACGGGCTCGTACGCAGAAGAGGTTGCGTTCTGCTCATCCCTGCCTAAAGCCTTAAACTTGCCAAAACCGTAGCATCAAAGAAAGCGGTCATGGGTGTGTCGAAATTATTTTTTCCTTTTAATATGGAGAATTATGTGTAGTGTGCGAGAAAGGGTCACACATGCACAGCACCTCGTGGGCGCGAGCGCTTCAGAGTGAAAGGTGATCGTGGCGGGATTTTCACTTGGAAAGGAATCCCCGTCCCGTTTTGATGATGAGAATGACCCTTATTGCAGTTCTTCTAATTGATTTGCGAGGAAATCTTCAAGAGATGAGGCGCATCGGCATAGTTACTAGCTCAAGTTTGCTTGCACGCGAGGAGGGAGAATGCTCAACGGTTGACCGGCACATCATAGATAGATTGCGGGCTTGTGAGAAGTAGCCACGCGCCCAACGGCACGTCTTGCAGCCCATTCCTCTCGTTTTCAAGCATAATGCGATCTTGGCACTAATGAGCGTCCCGTGAACGTCCTGCAAAAAGCATGAAAAGCTATGTGAAAGTGAAAATGGATGGCGTAGGGTCTTCCTACGCCATACAGTTCAAGGCATTTTGCGATCTTAAATATCCTCCCTCGAGGCTGGCATTGCGTGCCATTCGAGTTTTTGCAAAAACGTGGGATAAATTGAAAAAAGTGTTCTTTGAACAAAACAGTCATATTCAAGTAGTTTGGATTGTGGGGTTTTTACCTTCTAAAGCGACTCACTCTGCGAGAGAGGCGGTAGTGGAGGACTCCGGAAATTCGACTATCTGGAGCTCTATAATGTGCACTGATATCGCCTTGCACACGGGGTCATAACTGCTGATAACTGCTTATCAGCTCTTTCTCCCTGTGCGTACAGTAGGTCTGCTTTTTAACATCAAGTGAAATATACATACGCAAACCGCATCGGCGACCGGTACATAGCGTCAGATATCGACTGGCATGCGGGTTTGCATTAACCCACGAAAGTAACAGTTACGAAGCATACTGAGCACGAAAGTCAAAAATACTTGGCCTCCTAAATTGTCTTGCGGTGTTCCTTCGCGCATAATATAACAACCAAGTAGACGACGCTGATGCCAGCAGCTTGACCAGTACGCATGTTCGTCTCCCCATTTCCGCTCATTTGCGCCTTGGCGAAGCGACACCTGGAAATTGCGGCATGCGCAAATGTTTTAACACAGTGACCGACAATTCAGTGATTGCCAATTTGTTGTGTTTGACGAGCATTGCGCTCTGCCTAGATTTCTGGCCTGTGCGTCGGTACATTTCAGGCGGATACTGCTTTTTTTCTCAAGTGCTAGGTCGTAACTACCGCGGTGGCATGTTGTACAGGCAAGCAAAGTCATGCGAGCCAGCCGCTTTACTGGCATTACCAGTCAGCACCTGTGTAACTATTTCCAATCAGCATCGCTGTATAACCTAATACATTGCTCTGGCTGTCCACAAAGAGTCAACCTCACCGCGTTTCACCGCATAATAAATAAGAGAGGGCCCTCTGACAGACCCTAGCGACCTAATCGACTCTAGGAGGCCTAGCGCTTGGTGAGAACGGACGCAAACTTTCAGATTCCTTTACTGTGGCGCGAAGTTTAATTCGCTTAGCCGCCGTCCAGTGGATTTGAGCGTCCCGAAGGTGCCTGAAAACAACGGGCACACTTTGCTTCTGCTTCGCTAGCGCAATTATTTCTTGCGCATTCCCCATGTTCGTCTGCGGCCTGAGGTGGATAGAATAGCTCATTTAATCCCTTCTGCGAAATTCGTCTTCCCGAAATTATTTTGAATGTAAGTGTGACAACTATGTCGGCGTGACTAC
Source organism: Amblyomma maculatum (assembly GCF_055883805.1). Classification (NCBI taxonomy): domain Eukaryota; kingdom Metazoa; phylum Arthropoda; class Arachnida; order Ixodida; family Ixodidae; genus Amblyomma; species Amblyomma maculatum. The sequence continues at coordinate 10,708,631 of NC_139350.1, forward strand.
AAAGTTCCAACTTGTGGGGGTTCTTATTAAGCCGTCGAGCCTCTTCTGAGGTCTAGGCCGCAAACACAGAGCTCCCGCGATCACACACCACGGGCAGCCGTTCTCACGGCCGCAAAGTGGCAATGCGAAGTACGACACAACACAGAACAGGACTTTGCCCGGAACCAGATGTTTATTGGGTCTTCCCAAAAAGAACGCTGGTGAAGGTCTTGCTGGAGACCCTATCCTTTTGGATGGGGCCTGACACTTCGAAGGGCAAGATGGCGACAACAAAGAAGTATAGCGGGGAGGTATTTACCTTGCGTCCTTCCGTTGTCGTGGCTCGCTGTCGTCTCTCCTCGGCGTTAGCCGGTTCCCGCCGATCTTGGCGCATCTTGCCCTTTGTCCTTTTTCGGCCAATGAGCGTCGCGTCTGCGAGGCCTACCGATGCGCTCCTGCGCCCGGCGAGGGAAGAGGGAAACGCGGTGCTATCGAGAAACCCGTTTGGGTTACTCAACCTCGGAAGAGAAGGAATACTTTTGTCCCCTTCATCCTCCGCGGCGCGCAGTGCTTCGGAGGGATGCGCGGTTCTCCGCGATCGCTACAAACTGTGAAATATTCGGCATCCTTCGCTCAACGACCTTTTTTTAATAGCTGACACCGCAATAATTTTGCAGGCGGTAAAGCTCGGAGTGAGAAATAACCCCTTATAGCATTCACTATTTAGAGAAAAAGCTGTGCTTTGTAAAAGCAAGAATGCCGAACCTAAGAAACTCTGCGAGATATTGAATTGTGGTAGAAAATACCCAGTGAAACAGCTCGCAGGCTCTGAATCGCTCGCCAAAGGGATAGCAGTCTCTAGCGGCAGTTCATTTGAAAACTCCTTGCATGAACGAAACGCCAATGGAAAAGGAGTGGAAAATTGCAAAGCGCACATTACTTATGAAAGCACCAAACGTATCCCAATAACAGCCATGCGCTCTAAAAAGCGTCGACAGAGACTTCTTCCAGCGTCCTTGTTTTCTCAGGTTCTGCCAATTCCATTACACGTAAGAGATAAGGAGGGCAACGTCATTACCAGCATGGTTAATATGCGTGCAATTATATACGCGAATAAATCTACACAGGTCTTTACATTGGCCGAAGCGATGAGATTACAATTGATGAAGACATGCAGGCATACGGACGAACTGAAAATCCACTCAGTAACGATATATGGAATCATAAGAGCCTTACACATGAGAAGTCAATCCGGTGGAATTCGGGGTAACAGCAGATTTGCTGAAATGGAAAAATTTTCGCCCTGTTTCTGCGTGCCTCATTACTTCGAGAAAACGGAATCTTGGAAGAATGCTATCATGACCTTAATTCCTAAGAAAAGGCACATTAGAGGCTCCAAAAACTACAATCGGATGAGCGTCCGTCGATTTAAATATATTTGGTAAGGTAGAAACTTTAGATTTCTGTTAGCGAAAGAACAAAGCTGGCTCTCGGAAAGGGTATTCACATCCTCGTTCGGTAATAGAGAGATGCGTTGATGAGAACAAACCGCGGCATATATTCTTCACAGACTACAACAAACCACCGATTTCTCCTACATCTCAGCAGTCAAACATGGTGGCGTAACCTGAGGGAAGAAAAGGAGTTTGTAAAGAGGCTGGAAAAATAATTTTTAGACAAGCGCCACATGAACTTAGCATTTGTTAAGGCTCGTTCTAAGGATTGGTTCCATGGATTAATACCGAAAACCTTGCTTTGCAGCAGTCGAAAAATATTGCCCGGCAGCAGCGCAGATGGAACGCCCTGCACTCATTTTCGATATCGAACGGGTGCTCTAAATTACTCTGAGGCGTTCCACTGTTCCGTCCTCGGCAGTCCGTATCGCTTTGGGAATTTATCCCACATAATTTTTAAAAACTCGACACTGCGCACCTTCCACTTTCTGCAGTTTATGTCTACATAACGCTATGTGTTGAATCCCCACCAGGGACATGCGCCCCTACCCCATCAGCATGGAGGTTGCTCTCGGCGAGGAGCTGGTGCGGCGAGAGGCCCGAATCCAGGCGCAGGCATTGTACCTGCGCCGCCTTGAGGAGATGGTGCTGCGCGAGCAGAGTCTACTGCGCTCCACAGAAATGAGGCTCAGCATCCTGCGTTGCAAAAGCCTGGAGTGGAGACTGGCCAACGAAGATAGGTGAATACGCCAACTCGTTCACGCACTAAGGCGGGGTGCATAACAGGTCAAATAGACATGGCTGCATCCGTGATTGAAGCTATCTTCGCTATTTCTGCAGGAAGTGTAATCAAAGTTAGCAAATCATGCAACTTTCGGTAAATATTTCACAACCATATTCTACTTGAAGCGAACTCTAGTAAAACGCCCTCGTAAACTTGTTTCCGAAGGGTTAGATGTAAGGCGAAACTGTACAACATTTACTACGCAGTATCTCCACGTAGCTGAGTTGGATGTAATGAAGCTCCGTTTTTGTACACAATGCCTTCTAGTGCAAATTTAACAACAGTTGCACAGATTGTTGAAAAATCGATAACTTTGTTTCACTTCTCGGTGTTCTCGTTGGGATTCATTAGGTAGAATCACTTTTTCTCATGCAACGGTATTCAGAGCGTTTGAGCGAAGACTTCAAAAATAATGGGTTTAAAATAATTTATATACTGGTGAGAACAAACTCTATGCCGCTTCAGGCGTACTATTCAGCAAAATTCTTGTATATAGGCAGCAAATTATTATCAGCAAGAAAACAATTTTATTAACAATTTGTGTGATGTCTGTCCGAACTGAAAATATTTTTTCAGGTGTTTGTGCAATGGCCATTTTATGCAGTTATCACAGACTGTACAATTGTGTATTGAAAGAGAAGGAATTAGTACGTTCTCGTGCTGATGTCTTCTGATCTTCAAGATAGGTATACGGATTTCTGCTAAATTATGCTTGCTTTTGAATTATTGAATGCCCTTATTATTTGATGTGTAATGCTTTCAAAAAGGTTGAAACTACCCTCTTAAGTGCCTGAGAGTCTTTGTTGTGTTTGCTGTTTGGGCGGCGAAAAGCTATCAAAATTGAAAGCCTGGATCCAAAAAAACGCGACATTAAAATTTTCGTAAATATTGTTACGGACAATTCAAGGAAGACGTGGGGAATAGTGGGCGCATAAAAGATTATTATACATAAGTGGGCGCATATGCTAGGTCGCTTGAAACACCTTGAAAATGACTGGTTATCTCTTCCCTATCCCCCCCCCCCCCCCAGCACTGACGTGCGCTGGAGCACCCAAATCCCGTCATGTTTTCAATTAATCAATTTGGAACTAGAGAAGGTTTTCATCAGTGGGCTCAGATTCCAGACCCTCTGAACGCCATGCGGGCGAGCAACATGTTGTTCACAAAGGGTCGTTGCTCCCAAGTTTGAAGTGAAAGCCTTCTCGTACCTGCGACTGACCAACAAGGTGTTTGCGTGTCTGTGCCAATGCTACAGTATTGCAATTTAGTAATGCAACTAATATATCGAAATAATAATAAAACTCTGGAAGTGAAAAAGCGATGTTAAACGCGCTGCCGCATTTATGCTCAAAGATTAGCGTAAGCGTTCCTGTAATTTTTCAAAGCATTTTTCATGAAGCAAAGCATAGTTTTCAAAAAGTCGAACAGCATCTGTTCACACTTGAAACTCACGATGATGGAATGCCATTCCACTTGTGCATCATTAACCGGCCTCGGAACTAACTCTGTACGCATGTTTATTAGGTGGTGCGGGGCTCAAATCGAACTTTTTAACTAAAAACCTGTTTTTAAACTTTATTTCTTTTAGATTCTACATATATGGAAGAAATTCCTTGCCGAGTTCTGTTCTCCTCTTCACAGTACAAAAATGAATTTTTTTAACAAGATTGGGTGCACTTCAAATAGAAAGCGCCTATGAACGCTGATTCCAGGACGCAGCCGCATAGCGGGCAAGAAACTGAACGCGGAGTGTATCGCCCAAGTTAAAATGTTTAGTTTTCGTGTTGCTTAGACAAAAGGTACCTGCTATGGAAAATCCCGCAGACAGCTAAAACGAAAACGAGAACGAAAAGTCGAATATTTGGATGTGGCCATAGCGGATTGGCTAATAAATCAAAAAGAGAAGCCTGTATTGACTGAAACGCAGCACGTCACCTTCGAACGCTGTTCTCGCACCATTGGGAGTCTGGCTAACTAAATGTACTCTGCAAGTTGTGATAGAATATCGCGCCTAAAAGAAGAGGCATGCCCAGTAAGTAACCAAAGAAAGTATTTCTCGAGACCAGGCAAGGGCGCTGGATAGCTGTAAAGCTGATAAAAACACGACAGGCAAATCGAAGCGATCGCCACAGAGCAGTGTCTTCTTGATGAGGACGGCCCAACGTATGCATGAGGCCACTTTGATTTATTTATTTCGGACCAAAATTTGAATACAATGTTACGTAATCCTTCTGGCATTTTTGACCGTTTGCTTATTTTCTAAAACCAAAACAAGTATGCAATCTAAAATTCCCTAAAGTGTTTTAAATTAGTGTCGTTAATGGGGCTTTCTCGCGACCCTAATCCCGGAAGCGAAATAACAATACTGCATGAAATGGATCCCTTACCACGACGCAGACAGGAACGAAGCAGTAAACGAGAGAGAAGTGCTGAAATTATCCTTGTACCTGTTGCTGACTTCGCCATCTTTAAACAAATTCGTGACAAAAAGTTGTGGTGATCTAAGAATGAAATGGCTGCCATTTCCGACGACCGGTATGAACTTTGAAATATAGCTAGATTAGTACAAGTTATGTCACTGAAAACGAGGAACTGTTCTATCACAGAATATGAAAGCTTCCGCATCACACTTTGGCCACAAAGCTGAGCAAGTTTTAGGTACTTAACACGGTCTGAAGTGACACAGAAATGAAATGGAACTCAGTAGGGAGATGAGGTATAAAGATTACATACAGCACAACGGCGGAGTTGAATACTAGTTTTCATACATTTTATGAGTCAGTCAGTAAGCTCATGCCCTCCCCCCCCCCAAAAAAAAAAAAAAAACTCTGGTGGCATCGGAGTTCAGGTTGACTGTTTAAGGTCTCGCTGACTGAAACATGGATGCCTCTGGCAGGTGAAATTACCGAGCACTGGCGGTTGCACGATTTTCAGAGGTGACTAGACCAGGCTGCATGTTCAAAAAATTTGGAGTTGGCACATTGGCTGGATCAATTTGTGTGGATAGGGGGATAGGATTCGAGCAACGGGATGCACATTGAACGCCTTAATTGAAGGATCACTACCTCTACAACTGGTGGCTGGTGACATGCTACGTGATAATAAATGATTTGGAGACAGGTCCTAACTTTTATTGTAGCTTTACGTACGCGACAACACAATCTTTAGCATGCTGTAGGAATATAACGCTCGCGTGGACATGCCGGAATAAATTTCGTTTATCGTCCGCGAATCCCTCCAACCTCATCCCACATCCTATCGAATGGATGGGCTAAGTTCTGAGTGTTTATGCTGGGTATCAAATATAATAGACACACCAGTCTTACAGCGATTGGCCGAATATTTTTTACGCGATGCGCACCAGTGTTAACCTGACTCCGCTTCAATTATATAATTTTATTATCAATAGGAAGGCATAACATTCTTCCATTCTCTTTTACAATTCTTGCTCAGAAATCGTTGTCGGTCCCTTGAAGAGTTATGAGGTCCAGTGCTGCCTTTGTTTGTTCTTCAGTGTGTTTTTGCAGTCTATACAAATTTTGCTCTGTGGTACGTCTAGTGGCGCAGGTCCAGCACCGAAAGACGCACGTGCGCGTCTGTGATTGGAACAAAGGGAAGGGAAACGGCAACATCTTACGTAAGAATATTTTCGTCTTTTTATTCTCTTTCCGTAGTAGTATTCAGCGTTATTGTAAGAGAAACACTGAATGCTTGTAGCGCGCTCAGAGCAAAGCAGTTCTGATGCCTGCCTCTCAGATTCTCGTAGCGAATATATGCGGCGGCGGCTGCTAAACATTTCAGATTGGGATTGCTGTGCATCGACGAAACGAATGGCCGATTGCCTGGACGTTTACTGGCTGTAACGGCCCATGTGCGTAATAGTATCAATTCCTTATTAGCACGCGCTATAGTTGACGTCAGCGCCTATTCTTGGGGGAACTTACGGCTACCCTCTTCTGAACATGGGTTGATTAAAAACAGTAATGAGGAGTATACCTTCGTAGAACACCCACCTGCATACCGACAATGTCTATAAATGAGAAGGGGCTCAGTACTAGCACTGTTAGGCGGGCTAAAGAAGACCTGAGCAGGAGCACCTACACGCGGCGCTAGACCAATCGAATTACCTGGGAATCGCCAAGATACAACCTGAGGCCATTCGAAATTCTTCTAAAATGTCTTACAGCAGGTAACCCTCAAGGCATCCCTGTCTACCCGGGGAGCTTCAGCATGCAGTGCTGTATGTGAGTAGTGTAAATCTCAGTTCGCTCCGAAACTTCCATATTCGATCGTTTTCACAGGACACTACCGATTAAATCTAGTTTTTATTTCAGATTTGTTTATAATGTTATTGATATTTTCATAGAAGGGTTGTGGTGCACTGAAACTCCACTTTCCAGGCTTTGGTAAACGTAAACTGTTGTATGAGCAGTGATCTTATGAGCAGTGAGTATGAGCTTTGAATTTGCTGCGTACTAAATCTGTAATCAAGAGCTCGACGAAACATGGCCAGGTAGTGACATAAAGAAAATTATAGGGTCACTGACCAAGTCAAAGTTTATTTAAAACGTAATGACGTTTCGGAAGCCCTACGGCTTCCTTGTTCACAATGGGGAAACCAGATATAAAGCATACGTTTATAGCTTCTTTGAAATGAATCCTAATGATCTTGCGTAATCAGATGGTACCCAAGTAGCACACATTGCATGGCCCACCCGGGGCCCGTAAGGGCAAGTTGGACTTGGGCAGCCACAATAACACCCACGAGGGCCCGCTTTAGGGATCAAGCGGGCAAGCCCAAATTGGACTTGCCCCTGCTTTTTCCATCTGGGCATTATATAGGCGTGTAAAGGGCTAACTGAGTACATATTCCCACATCTGGCCCTCAAGGGTCCCGCTTGGGAAATTTTAGGGCCGATGCAAATTAAATTTGGGCTTTGTGTAGAAAACGCCTGGGCTAATCTATTTGGGGCTGCCCACTCAAAAGCCGAATAGGCCCCGCAGGGGCCACGGCGGGGCTAAATACGGGTATGCCCGCGCATTGACTACATGGGACCCTTGAGGGGTACTTGAGGGAAGGTCAGACGAAAATGTGGAATTCATGCAGAAAATTCCTGGGCTGCCCCAAATAGGGCTGCCCCCCAAAAACCTAGATAATTTCCGCGTGGGTGTTAGCGGGGTAGGCAATTGCTCCTTCCCACTTCTGCCCGCATCGGTCTCTTGCGGGGACATTTAGGGCAGATGCGATGCAGAAATGGGCCTAAAGCAAATAGAAGACGGGCTAGTCCTATTGGGGCTGCCCACGCAAAAACCGAATAGGTCCAGCATGGTTTGCGGCCGGGCTGAAAAGTGACCACACCGCCACGCTGCCCACACGGGTATTTCTTGGGGTACTTGCGGGAAAATGCAACATATATTCGTAGTCCATGCGGTAAAATCAAGATCAGCACAATTGGGGCGGCCCATGAAATGCCGCAGTGGGCCCCAAATTGGCCGTAGGCGGGCTTACCGCTCTGAAACGCCTCCACCCTATCTTTAAGGCACCATTTTATTTATGTAAATCATGTTATACCGGCTACTAATTGCCTCTTCTGAAGGTTTCACATAACTGTCCTAAGCATATCTATGCTATGAATAAAGACTACTAATTTTTACTCTAACAACTACGTTAATTATACAGCATCGACAGAAAATATGCAACAGTAACTGTTCCGCTTTACGAGTATGCACTGAACGACCTCCAAATGTTTCCTTCGACATTGCTATTCTACACGCACCACCGAAATAAATACTCAGACCAACATGTTGGGGTTGATGTGGGCCAGCCCACAATATTGTAGTGTTGGGAATAAATTTCTCTCATGTTACTGAGTGTTGCATACAAGCAAAAAAAAATAGCGCCTTATGTTTCGCAATTGATGATTATTACAACTTGGGCAGCCCCGAAAATGCCAGATTCAACCCATCAGGGCAGCACGTGGGTTAGCCCGAAACGGACTGGCTTTCGCAAATCCCACGCCTTTATAATTCAGGTATTGGAGGGATTAATCGACTTAAAAATTAAAACCTTGATCAGTGGGATGGCATTGCCGGCACAAATGTGGGACCCATTAATGATTCTGGTGTGCTGCCCACATTCGTCGACCTGGGCTGAATGCGGACAGCCCTATTTGGGCTGCCCACACGGATACAGATTGGGACCGATAGCGGCAGAATTGGGCAGCCCACGCGAGGCCCCTCTGGGTACGTGTTGCAAATCCCGCATGGGGCCCGTATGGGCTGCCCTGACGGGCCCAACGCGGGCCCCCACGTCATAGCCCACTTTGTGCTACTTGGGAAGATTTCCTTGCGTCCGATTGAGTGCGCCATCAATGGTCTCTAGGGACAAACGTCTAGAAACGATCAGTTCTCTGGCAAGAACACGTGCCTCGTCCCAATTGATGGCGTGTCTAGTTTCTTGCACGTGTTCGGCCAGAGCGTTAAAAGCATCGTGTCTTTTCGCCACATCATTTTTCTGCTGCTGTATCCGTTTGCACCACTCTCCTGATTCTCCGATATAACTGCAGCCGCAATCTGCGCACGGAATCTTGTACACGACCCCAGGATACTTAATATGGGGAAGGGAGCTTTCACATTGACAAGCTCGTGCCTAAGTTTGCTCGTTAGAATGTGGGCAACTTGAGCGCCGTACTTTCGGAATACCCGACTAAGCGCTTCGGAATTCCCGACCTCAAGTCATATGATAGGTGGAAAAGCCAGAACATGATGCTGCAACTTCTTATGGTTCCGTAGGGGTAACACACGGTTCTGGTATTTAGGCCAATCAGAAAACTCGTGCCGATGTCACGTGAGATAGCGAGACAATCTAAATGATGCAAACTCGGAATGCGGGCCGAACAGTCCCGCCTAAGTTCCTCGCGAAATCAGGCAGCTCGCCTAAATCTCTGAGTTTACTTGCCACATTCTTCGCGTCAGCGGTACGTCGAACGTTTTTGCCGACGCTCTTTCTGGTGACGAAGTCTATGCGATGGGCAATGGATGGCCAATTATCCACTTCACGACAATGGCTGCTGCTCAAAGAGCTGATGCTGAGCTGACACGGCTTCACACGCGCAACACCTCTCTGGTGTTAGAGGTCTTACTCCCTAACTACGCCGTTACTCTACTTTGTGATACGTCGACCGGTTGCCCTCGCTCCTATAGGCCTCCATCATAGCGCCGAGCTGTCTTTGACACCCTCTAATCTTTGGCTTATCCTGGCGTCCGCGCAACTCAACGCCTCGTCACAGCTTGTTATGTCTGGCCTCCCATCAACGTCGCCGTTTGCCGCTCGTCGGGCACGAGTCTCACCTGCCAGCTAAGCAAAGTGGATCGACACACTGCGAGTCTTCTTGGCAACATCGCGTCCCCGGTCGCCCCCTTCAGGTATCTGTATGAAGATGTTATCAATCCCCTTCATCCCTCCTGGAACAACCGCTACCTGTTACATGCATTGAGCAGTTGACTAATTGGTTTGAAGCGATGCCCCTTCTGAACATAATGGCGGAGTCGATTGCAAGAGCACTCATCACACTCTGGAGAAGCCGCTGCGGTGTCCCTTACACCATAACAAGGGATCATGGTCGTCAATTTGACTCCACACAATTTGATAGCCTATCTCGGCTCCGCGGCATCAATCACACCAAGCAGCCCTCTTACCAACCTATTTCCAATGGGGCCATTGAGCGTTTTCACTGCCAGTTGAAAGCTTACCAGCTGGAGTCCGCTTTCACTTCAGCGTGGATTGAGAGCCTACCCTTCGTCGTGCTAGGTCTCCACACCACACTTTCCAGTAGCTCTTCTATGTTTTCAGGAGAGCTAACGTCTGACACCACTCTGTGTCCTTGGCGAATTCTTCTAGCCCTCGCTACCCATGCCTGCTGGCGTCAAATCTTACGACGGCGCCTACGTAGTGCGATGAACTCTATCATTTCACCACGACCTCAGCGCCAGTGTGCTCGTTGTGTCCATGTCCACCCCACCCCCGCCCCGAACTTCAGCGGTGGACTCACGTTTTTGTTGCCCACGACGCCGTAAGCCCACCCTTACCGCCACAATACCATGGTCCATTGCAATTACTTCGGCGTGCTCCTTTACACATTCTTCTCTATGTCAACGGCCGCGAGGGCATCACCGTCTTTTTACCCTTCCGTTTTTACCCTATCTTAACTTGAAAAAAACTAACCAAAATGTAAAAGAAGAGAGAGGGAGCCCGGAGCAGCAAATCCTTGCCGGGTAAGATTATTGAACACGAGTCAAACGCCAATATTGTAATTTAGGAAAAAAAGAAGGCGTGTGTATATATATATATATATAAAGAAAACAACTTCCCATTTGCAATAAATAGTTCTATGGAATACAAAAAGGAGAAAGAAGGCATAGAAGAAAGTGTTCATGAGCAGCCTGAAACTACAAGGGAAGATAGAACAAAACCATGCGAAGCAAAAAAAACAGCGCAAAATAGTGCAACCGAACCAGATAAAAGGGAAAGTAAGAAAGCAATACAAAATTGGTAGAAAGAAGCACAAAAAACTTCTGCAAAAAGCCCAAAATGTATTTAGTGGCCATATGAACAAGAGACGATAAAGCAAGTACCGTTGATATGAGAGAGAGAAAATAAAATATTGTATAGGACGTTCGAACATTTCGCGCCTACTTTTACGGTCGACATTTCATGGTAGTCACTGACCACCACGCTTTGTGCTGGCTCATCTCTGAACAATTCAACCGGGTGGCTCGTGCGCTGGATTATAAGATTGCAAAAGCTTTAGTGGCGTATTGGAGATACTGTAAGGAAAGAGGAAGGGGTTAGTAATACGACATAAGACATGTAGCTATATTTAGTGGATTTTAAGGTCATTATCGAATTGCTTTAAGGTATTCCCTTTGGGCTCTCAAACGCGCCATGAAGGCATGAGTGAGGGAGGGTGTAAATAAAGAATTTATAATAACGGGTCGCATTAAGCCCTTTAGCAGTTTTTTCTACGCACAATAGAAGGTTATTCCAATCACCTGTGTGGATATATCTGCTATCATTACCTAAGATCTTGGAATAACGAATTTCGAATTTCGCATTGTAGGGTTTGAACGTATATCACATCTTGCATAGGCCGTCGGGAACTTCGTCAGTGGGGACGTACTCTGCGATCTCTTGGCTTTCCTTTGTTTTGAGTCTATCTTGAGGGCAGCTTGAGCAAACGATGTTTTGCGCTTCGGTATAATATACACAGCCTGGCGAATTTTAATGCCTGTGCTTCTCTTTGAACACGAGAGTTGTAATCATGACATCATTTTTGAGCCGGTCAGCATATTGTGCTTTCAAAGCGATTGATCTCTAAAAGTTTGCCAGAATGCTTTTGACGATTTTTTTTACTAAACCGCGAACTCCTGCTTAGAAGGAGAGCGATTTTTAAATGGCCCTGCACTCTGCAGCTGTATTGACCTTCAACACCTATGCTTAGTGCTCTTATTTTTATTACTGTTATTTTTCCTCCTACTGTTTTGCATACGGTTCAGTTGCGTGAGGCATTTTGTTGCCTATGGAAGGAACGTAAAAGCCCATTACGCTGTCCGAGTAGGACCAAGGAACGGGTGTGCTCGGTGAACGAACGTAAGGCAGCGTTGGTATTCAAGATATTTCGGTGCAGCGCGCTCATGGTCAGTTGACAGCTTTGTAAAATACAATGTCACCAAATATCCGCCACACTTCTGCGTTTCGTGGTTTTGTGTAGGAAATAGTACCAAATGGGAGGTTAGTAACATCTACGTTCCGCCTTTTCTGCTCCAGGATACGTGCGGACTCTATCTGCCGGCGGTGCGCATGGCAGCCTAAAATATTCGATGACGGGAAAAAGACAGACGGTTACCCTCAACTTGCCCTTCACAACAACATCTCACGACTCAAACTGACGTGCTCTCCTAGAGCAGCGACCTGTGTGAAGCAGTGTTATTATATAACCGCCTGAAAACGATAGGCCAATGTGCTGTTGCACCCTTGAATACACAGCACTTAACAGCGGAAGTTTCAGGAAATATCTCACACTGAGCAGCAATCGAATTAGTTTCGCTATATACGGCGTTGGCCGTTTATCACGTGTGCGCAGCGCGACCAGCGCTTGCCTCCTTTAATTGGGGAAATCTTGGAACAACTGTCCTATGCCTACGTTGAATAAGCAGCCCTTCTTTCGATTCTTAGAAGGATTTACACACTTGGAATGAAATATAACCTACCTCCTTTGTGATTTCGCGTATAAGCGCTGTTGTGTTTGAAACAAAATATCGAATTTTTGTGGCCTCCAAACCGGATTTCTGGAGCACCTGCAAAAACGTCTCTAACTAGGATATTTTAAGCCCAGCAGTCGGAAAATATAAAAAGTGAAGAAAAACCGTTTTTCCACATCTCCTCCCAACTTGTGAGCTCATCGCTGACTCGTAACGCTTTTCATCCCTTTCGGAGGATCCTGCGCAATCGTCACAGAGCAAACTTCCAAGCGGCTTCTTCATCTCTGAAATTCGCCACACGGTTTGGACGACACTAGCGAGCTCCTTTTAACACAAAACGTCTCGGAACAAAATTTAACGAGAGACACCTGGACAGGCTGCCGCAATACAAAAAAAAAAAAAAAAAAAAAAAAAAAAAAAAACATGCGCATCATAATTCATGAACTTGCCTTTGAGGACGTGGAGCACGAGATTCGAACGGTCAGCTTCTGTCTTTTTTAGAACCAGTGAACCACCCGCTATTCTGACGTTTCGTGTGCCTTGCCACGTTAAAAGGCGAAGCTCTCGCAGCTGGTCGCTGCGAGGCACAAGAATGACCATTATAAATCAGTATTTCTGAACTACTGGCTCACTTCTTGGACGCGGCATCACATCTTAGAGGCACTTTCTCTACAGAGTGTATGCATATACTTGACACTTGAGCAGATTTTCACTAACCCCCGGAATTGCTTGAAGGTAACTGCAGCGCGGAGGTTTTTAAGTGTGACGCAGCCTCTTCTCTACTTCATTTCCAGGTACTGCCTACGTTGACAGGACACAAACCCAACTGCGAAAATACGAAAAAAAAAACGGCGATAACACCTATTCTTGGGCAACTTTCTGTGTACTTGAAGTGGTGAAAAAATTGCGCCCAACCATGCACACCACAAGAAAGAAGACGTAACATGGCCGCTGTGTCACGTCTTCCTTCTTGTGGTCTGCATAGTTTGGCGGACTTTTTTTAACCACTTCACGAAAAAAAATGAAACCTTTGGGACGTCCAGTGCTAGGCCGGGCTGCAGCCATTCCCGGAAGTGCGCCTTCATGCTGAAGACAACGGGGAATAAACATCATCGCAACCCTCCGTGAAGTGTGTGGAACTGAGATCCAGCGCAAATAAAAAGACGCGTTAGAGATGTAAGGCGGGCATGGCTCAGTCGTTCCAGGTTCGCAACAAGCTCTAAATTCCTAATAAGAAGCGGTTGGTGAGCCTATTAGAGCTCGAAACCAGTAATGTTCATTCAAATCTCGTATTATATGCTAGTTTTGGTCGTTCCGCGCCGCCGCTGTCTGCCATACGCACTCGCTGCAAACAATTCTGCAGACACGCGCATATCAGGGCCCGCTTGCACGAAACATCTAGTCTTATTCTGATCTTCAGGCCTAATCAAAAATCTTGTTGGAGTCTAAATGTTCCCTAGCTGATAAGACGCTTGCACGAAACAAACTAGACTGGAATAAGACTGGAGCCTAGGCTGCCTCGAGCAGTCGTATCCCAGTCTTATAGTGAGTCCAACATGGCTGCGCTAGGTCTGCCTCGAGATGCCGAACTCTTGTTGCGCCGCGAACGTGTGTGTTCCGTGACAGCACGAATCCCCTCGATACGTTCAGCGAGGAGCAGCGGCGTCTACGCTTCGGGCGGCTCATTGCCGACATGCTTCGTCCTGAAATCGAGCACCCGACGCGCCGGAGCGGTGCTTTGAGCGCCCAGCTGCAGTTGATGCTGGCGCTCAAAGTTTTTGCCTCCTGTTGATTACTGCCGGATATATGATCGGGGCCCACGAATCGACAGCAAGCGCATATTATGTCGAGTTGCTCTCGTCCTCGTCCACCGCAGCAAAGACTGGATCCGGTAAGCATCTTTATCTGCTTCCCTCGCTTGTTTCATTGCCGCTTGCTTATCTTGACTCAGCGCGTTAGCTTACGGTCGGGGCAGCTGAGCATGCGGGCTGTACGTGGGATCTCTCAAGTATGTATACCGTATGTCCCAACTAACTTGAACCAAGGGATACAAAATAATACATTTGAGGTAGGTCAGTGGTTTGAGCGAACGAAATTAGCTGCGGCCGTGTCTCCTTTGCCCCGTTAAAGCGGCAGGCCGATATGCCTGCGATGGCTTCTTCGCCCGCGTCCGACAAAGTAGCACCGAGAGCGGCGAGCCGACACCACCGGGATTCTAACAAACCCTCCTTCTCTCCCATCAGCGAACATTACGGTAAGCGGATGAGCGATAAGGTATCAGCCACTGAATCTGCGCATACATGTTTGGTAAAGGGGCGAGATGACATGTGACTCGACTAAAATTAGCGCTGGCTGCACCTTCATTTGCCGGTTCTTTATCGTCATCCGCCTGTCGTGATGTAGGCTGCTGCGGCATGGTAGAAGAACAAATGGTAGCGTAACTCCCATAGAAGCCTGCGTGTCGACTCTGAGCAAGGCTTTAGTTTCCCGGCGCCCCCTGCGAACTGTGAGGCAAATCAAACACGTGACGTTGCTTGTGACGTCACAGTAACGTACTTTTGGCGGGGAATTTGATGGTCTTTTTACTTATGAACGAAAAACAAGGCCAACAACGACGGAGGCAGAACGATGCTCGGATAAGGCAGAAAAATGGACACCGTAACTGTTCAGCCAACTTTACTTGACATGCATTTCTACTGTGAAGTTTTACGTTAACTGAAATGTTACGGCATCTTTAACCACCTTATCATTGCATCGTTCTGCCTCCGTCGTCGTTAGCCTAGTCTTTCGTCGAGCGTCATGTAAACGCATTCTGGGGCTTATTTCTTCGGGCACGTTTGTGAACAAGGGCCTTCAAGTGAATTAGGCAAGCACATGGATAGAACCACATGGCTTGAGGCATTTCACTAAGGGCATAAATGAGTGAAGCTGTGCTGCACAGAAAGAAAGGCTTTATTAATTCACGATTACTTACATAGACGCTTCACGACAATGAAATCTTTAAGTGTAGGAGAGCGACCACCGCTCATTCGTCACAGTCTTCATGAAATCCTCGTGATAACAAAATGACATGAGGGTAGGTCTCCAAACGAGACGCGGTGAGATTATAAAAGGGTAAAAGATCTTGCTAACAAACAAAGTATACATATCAGCGTCAAAGAACAAAAACAAACGAACGGAATAACTAACGCTAGCGCTAGAACGCCAACCTGTAAGAGCTTAGGTAGGCAATTCAAATTGGGATTGCTAGTATTTAGAAGTTAATGCGTCTGAGAAGTGAAAATATCTACGATATAGCTTCGCCCCAATAAATCTCGCCCTGTTCATGATTCCCATATTTTACTCGCGCTTCATTTGCCACTGAAAGGAGTCAATGTCAGGTTACAAATTTACAACTTAAGCATTTAACATGTTCATGAGAAAGATCCCACTGACAATAGGAACATCACTGTAATAACAGCTAAAGCACGTTCAGCGAACGTTGGTGCGGTAATACGACGCAGTAAGCAAAACACGCAGCAAGGGGAGCGGAACGGAAGGCTTTGAGCAATGCGACACGCGTCCTGGGGGCAATAAAATCTCACCTTCACCGCTCAATTAAAACAAGCAGCGATACGCCGCTCATGCAGACGTGTATCCGTAAAACAAGCCACAACTTTTGCGACATGCCTGGGAGGCCGAGCCGAGCCGCCGAGCTGTGACGCAGCATTGTCCCATCGTCCGGAAATGCTCACATGCAGCGGCAATCAGTTTCTCATCGAGCACAGACAGTCTTCGCCTTGCTGTAAAGCTCTACCAAAACCAGCAGAATGAAATACTGACTGTTTGTTACAGATAACCCACTCTGTACGCAGCACGCAACGATGAACGTTGAACCGGAGCCGACGACGCACCCATTCCGCGGATGAAAAAAGCTTCGGTCTGAACCATATCTGAGCTTTGGGCAACTACGCAGCGGATAATAAGTGGCCGAGAGAGGCCGTTAGAAACAAGTTAAAATATTATTAAAAATGTGACACGTTTTTTCTTACGCAAGAAACAAAAACTGCATTCATTCCTGAGAGCGAATATAATGTTTACTTTCTAGTTCTTTGGAGTTCTGGCAGATCTTATTTTCTGTGCGCTAGTAATTTGCCTCACAGTTCGCAGGAGCCCTCATCATCGAGTTGATGCCGCTGGCAGTAGGCAGCTGCACACGTTTTCTTCCAAGTTGCGCGACCAGTTGTACATTGACCTTGGCTGCGGTGCACAGGCCTGGCCAAGATCGCGGTGACGATGGGCGAGCTCGAGCTCGCTCCAACCATCGCCAACATTTCTGCCTGCCGCTGCAACGGGACCATCGGGTCGCGGCCGCAGCTGATTTCGTTCGCTCAAACCACGACTGAGAGCACCACGATCGCTGCGCTCAAATGCGCTAGTCACGTGGTATTATTTGTATTTCGCGGGCTTTCTTTCGAGCCCGGAAAAAAAGATACACGTGAGACTTTCTTTATCGCAATTAATGGAATGGGGGTTTCTGAAGGTGCTCTACAAGTTTCCAATTCACATTTTTGGTCTAAGGTGAATATTTATTAAATTAGAAAAATTAACATAATTAGCCAATTAACTAATTGCAAAACAAAAAATTGCCTGTAGTGCGTAAGCAGGCTGGTAGTTGTAGCCAACTGGTTTCACTGACCTACCGCAAATATATTATTTTGTAACCCTTGGTTCAAGTTAGCTGGGACACCCGGTATATGTAGTACCTGCTTTTTGAACCTATATACTGGACTCGCAGAGTAACGCAAAGGTATCACTCACCGTGCGCATTTCACGACTTAGATCGGCCGACGTGTTTTTCATATGTGCGCGCGCGAGGGTGTGCAAGCCTGCGCATGACATAGCCGGGGAACTAAGCATCACTACGCTCATTTTTTTCCAGTTAGCCGTCGCAGAACGAGCTGCGAAATGTATACAAGGAATTTATTACGCTGTCGCCAGTTTTTCACGCGTTGTGGGTGCGATCGACGGCACTCGTGTGTGGGTTTTGACGTTGGACCGGGCCTGTGTACGTGCGTGTACCCTGGAAACACCCAACCCGATACCCATAGCAAACACCTGCTCGGGAACGTGTCAGACGACACCCGTCAGCGGCCGCGCCGCCGCATCGCCTCTGTGTATATGCAGTTCACTCTCCTTTCCCAAGCGAAGACCCTACGGCAGTCTTTTGTCTTTTTCATTTATCTCCTATGCCTCTCTCGATCCTCGGCGCAGTCACGCTTGCCTCGCACTTTCAAAACGCCGAAACGCACGGGATGCCTGTTGCTCAATGGAATGGAAATCGGTCTGAACACCACTCGCCGACTAGAAATAAAATAAACATTAATAATTAGACGGACGCCTTTAGCAAAACCAGGCGCTTTAAAAGAGGAATTGAGAGCAAATGTACCCAAGGGTGTCCAAGCGGTTGCTACCTTTTCTTTTTCTCGGAAAAGGCAAAGTCATTGTTAAAATTAGAAACTGTTAAAAATATAAGCCTGGAGACGCCCACCGCATTTTTGGAAATATGTGCTTTTGATATGTTTTTCTACCAGTCGTTGGGCGCGATTGCTGCGTTATAGTGTTAAAAAAAAATGCTACTTCATACGCACTGCGTGGTTGAGTGCAGAGCGAATTTAACTTCAAAGCAAACCTTTAGGAAAGAGCAGGCAGAAAGCAAGTTACGATGCTTAAAATGCGGGCACGGGAGGGGGGGGAAGGGGGGGGGGGGGGGCTTGCTTTGATGAATTTCTACGACCTACGGAGGGAAGTGCCTGAGAAGAAACGAGGGGAGCTCACCGAACTCAAGAGGTCGGTGAGCGCTGCAGACATCTACTCACTCTCCTGCGCGCTTCGGCTCTGCATTTCAGCTGGGATTAAATACATTATCCTCGTGTTGAAATCGGTCAGGGAATTGTAGAACGCAACTAAGCGAAGCCTCATAGCCAGTGTCTCGCACTGTTAAATAAATTTTATACACGCTCAGACAGGCAGCGCTGTCAAAATGTTCCGTTTTCAACTTTCGAAAAGCGCGCGCAAGAAAAGCAGCCGGATGTTTACATGGAACTGTGATCACCTATTGGTCGGCGCGAACGCCGGCCGCGTTCGCGGCCGACTTCCGCCAGCTCCCCGTCTCATTCCCTGCCGGTGGCTAAAATACTCGCCTAGGGACCAAAACTACCTACAGTCTTCAATAAGTCTGGACTGTAATTCAGTCTTATCGGTTCGTGAAAGCGCCCGGTGGCCACCGGGAAGCTCAGTCTTAATTTAGAGTCGGATAAGACTAGACTCGGTCTAAGACTGGACTTATACCCTCACGTTCGTGCAAGTGGGCTCACGTTTCTCGCGATGGCATGCACTAAATTTTGCTATTTTAGGGATAACGTTAAAGTTAACGTTAAACGATAAAAACTGCATAGAGTTTGTATGTGAGCAGCGTCACCTGGCGAAAAATAGCGAAAATAGTGTCGAGCAGAATAAAACCACGTCTGAACACCGCCACTAACGTCGGTTTTATGCGGCATGGAATGCATACTGCTTATATCACCTTTAAAAACGTCTTCGAGTCCCGTGAGGGCTATTTTTTCCAAAATTCACCCTTAAAAATGAATTGCATCTTTCCTGTATGGTTTGCCCTTTAAGAAGCATTATATGATGTCTTTGACTGCTAATTGCCGCAGAGCCAGCAGTGAACAGAGCCTGGAAGTGACGTTATGAAAACGGTTACAATACGCAATCCCGTTTACCGTAATCATTTCCAGCCCTCAGTGAGATACGGCTTAGCAACAATCGCCGTTCAACACGCAGTAAGGAGAACGAAGTTGCGCGACCCTACGGTTTAGATAACGGAATTACGCAGAGTGGCTGAAGCAGATAACTAGATATAGTGACATTCTAGTCGCAATCAAGAAATGGGCGTGTGCAGGGCACGTATTACGACAGAGGGCAGCTGATGGTCATTTCGCGTTTGAGATTGGATTCCTATGGAAGGAAAGCGTTGCAGGGGGCGGCAGAAAATTACGTGTGATGATTAATAAGTTCGCTGGGGTCATGTGGATGCAGCTAGTACAGTACCGAGTTAATGGAAGGATGCGGGATACATTCGCCCTACCGCGGATTTTCTCTGGCGGATGATTGTGATTTATAGGTTTTATGGTCCCAAATCGACTTAGGCTGTTCTAAAAAATTGGACTAACCTGCATCGGGATAACACGTACACGTTCACTAAGGCACCTCGACTCGACGCCCCACCTTCATTCCGTTTAGTGGAGCAAACAGCCGCTCCTCCACTCCAGGGCTGATTCGGATTTAATAACGCCCCTCAGCGTTCGCTCCGACAAGATCTCCTCGACAATATCTGCTCCGCTCGAAGCAGCGCAAGTGGCGTATGAGAACGAGTAAAGGTGATCTTTTTGTCCTAAAATGAGTGCTTAAGTGTGTAACAATCTCAGTCTTTCATGTCGAGTCTTCTAAAACACTTTCTCAAGAACCCTCGACTTTAACAGCGGAGGGGAACTTGTTTTGCAGGCTGGATGAAAAAGGTGGCGGTGATGACAGAAAACGCTTTTGCATCTGGCAAGAGGCGCTGCTGTGGAAGCTCAGTTTACGTAGAACATAACGAAGGATTCGAGAAGGAGTGTGAATACTTCTGTTGATTTGTTTAGTGGGATATCTACGTTTAACCTCTGCCGCCCTGCCTTCTCTTTTTTATTGACAGTTTTGACATACATCAAAATACAATGCAGGAAAGCATAAAAGCCGCCAACTCCTACGAATATGGCTCTGGCCTTCAGACACCTTGAGTGTAGATAGGGGGCGAGCGATGAAAACATGAGCGTTGCTTCGCAGCGAATTACAGCGCATACGCACTGAATTCGCCTCTGTAGAAGCAAATGCTGCCTGTGGTTTCCAAACAATTTAGAATCGCCATACAAACCGTGTATAAAAAGCCATGCTCTCTGCCGACTGCGGATATCCTTCGGTAGAACGCGTTCCCTCGATAGCGGCGCGTGTCCGAAGGTAATACTACGTACCCTCAGGCGACAGGAATACCTTTGATGCTCGGAGTAAAGCAAAGATGTGCGCACAGATCTACTGCACCTCTGAAGCCCATACCTTACTCCATTCAACACGCTGTTCCTCCGGAAGTCCGCCGTCTGCGGAAGCCACCGCGCTGGGCGAGCCCCGAAAGGAGCGCGCCGCCGCCGCCGCTGAGTACCACCACGGGCGAGCTTAAATTTAGCAGTTAAAAAACCGATATAACGAAGTCCACACAGCCAGCGAACGGTGCGTAGTACCCCGTGTTTACAAGTAGAGTGGCAGTCGAGGAGCGGTCAAGGTCGCTTCGTTCGGTTCCGAAATTCTAAAGAAATTCTCGAGAGATTCTCTGTAAGAGGAAGAATGGTTGCTCCTTTCAGATGCTCCCTGAGAGACCAACAATTGATCCTCGAAATTGATTATAAGGAGAGTGCATGCTGCTCCATTAGGGACCAAAAGCGACCCTCCGAAATGTTCTGTGGCACTGCGAATGTTACTCCCGCCGGATTAACTGTTTATTTACAGGAATGATTGTTGGGAGAGCAAATATTACTGCCTTAAGAGTCACTGTTTATCCGTACGAAAGGATTTCAAAAGAGTGACTATAAAAACTCTGAGACCAACTTTTATATCCGCAGGCTGGTTACCCTCACACGCCATCGACATGCTTGCTCCGGAAGACTGCGCTTTAATCAGTGCTGCATGAATGTGTGTACGAACGTAAAACTAGATAGCTCAATTTCAGTTGAGGAAAATCGTTTTTATCTCAGTTATCATATCGGCTAAGTCTGCATTGGGTTGGAGTGGGACTGGAGAATTAAAAGGAAGGAAGGGAAGGACATGGCAGTATGGCAGTGTATGGTGTGAGGTAAAATGTTGTTTGCATTGCAGAATTCCCACACTGAAATACTAACTACAAACAAAACAATGATTAGGCAGTATGTAGAAAACTAGTTGATGCCAGAGGCACATGACAAGGTGGTTTTAGGATTCTAAAGAAGCATCACTGACTCCAGGGATATAACACAGTCAGCATTCCTAATAAAAGTAAAAAGGTAGCAGAATGAAGTTTGCAAACTCTTAACATTATCTCCGGTAAGCCGAAGTACACCGTCAATCCTACAAGACCATGACCTCAAAGTAGTTATTGAGAATCAACCTTTGTTGAACAGCACATATTGTTTCTTTCGGAGGCCTTGACATCGTCGGGAAGCACCAGTGTACCAGGCAGGCATTTCCATTCCGATGCTGTTTCATATACAAAGGCATATGCGGACTGGTGCGGACTTGTTCTCAAGCAGAGCACGAAGGAGGAAAGAAGGAAGAGGAAGAAGTGTGCGCGCCCTTTCGGCCTTTGTCTTGTGGCACCTGTGTGGCTCCCCGCTAGCCGTGTGTACCTGGCGTACTGAACCGGCTATAACGTCTCGGTCGCGAGGCTAAGGGCGTAACATTGTGGTGGAAGTGCTGGGAAGTGTGGTGCTACACGCAGCACCGATACAACTCGAGCCTCGTCGGAATCGTCGGCTTGCGGGCCTCGGACCCCAAACCAGCGCCACGTAATCGGCCAATGACCCGCAAGTAGCCCGTGGCGACCCGGTGATCAAGGCTGAAGACCGGCCCGCGGACGCAGCGAACAGTTCCTCGCATCACTATCGTGAGCCTCGGACTTTCGCTGGAGCGGCAGGCGAGCACGTCGACGAGTGCTTGACCCACTACCAACGGTTGAGCAGCTACAATAGATGGGACGCTGCCGCTCAGATTGCAAACGTGGTTTTCATCCTAAGCGATAACGCTCTTGTTTGGTTCGAAAACCACGAGGACTCTCTTACCACCTGGGACCGTTTCGTTACCGAATGGCACCAGTGCTTTGGCGACTGCCTTGCACGAAGGAAGCGGGCTGAACACACGCTTGCGCAGAGAGCTCAGCTACCTGGGGTAACATGCACAACTTACACAGAGGAGGCCCTGAAGCTATGCAGAACAGCAAGCGCTAATATGACTGAGGAAGATAAAGTGGGACATCTTCTGAAGGGCATCGCAGAGGATGTTTATAATTTTCTCATTGTTAATGTGACCTGAAAGCCGTCTGTGATGTAATTCGGCACGTTCGCACATTCGAGACATTGAAGACTCTCCTTGGCAATGGCCCCCACCTTCGTAAGAATATCCCCAGACCGATGGACCGCGCAGCCGCCTTCCTGCTTCCGACCGAAGTTTCTCACCACCTCCTGACTCTTCTGCGCGCCGCTGTCTGTCGCCACCGCCACGGAGGTGGTCGCCATCGTCATTGTCGGAAAACTAGTCAGCTGTTCGCTGGAGGTCAGGCCGCTGGAGACTGTCCGCTGCCTGTAGAAATTCCTCCATCTGTTATGTTAAAGAACATTGTCTATGTGGTTGTGGATGGTGTAGCGACAATGGCTTTAGTGGATGCCGGGGCAACCATTTCAATATTGAGTTTATCGTTTAATTAATAAGCTGTTGGGACACAAAGGTATCTTTGTTTGGGACAGAAATGTGAATTTTCATGGCGCTGGTGGTGAGGTGTTGTGTCCACCTGGGAATGTGTAATGCTTCGGTGTCCCTTGGTGGAACGGTATTCGCAGCGGAGTTTGCAGTGCTTCCTTGATGCACGCATGACATAATTCTAGGTATTGACTTTTTGAGAATGTGTGGATCGATCGACTGCCCCTCTGGGGAACTCTGCGTTGATGTTTCCCTTTTTTCTTGACTTTTGGAGGAGCCACACGTGCGTGAGGATATTGTTACGATGAAATAAGAAGGGGTGTTTATTTACAGTGCTGATGTAGCGGAACAAGATGAAGCCTACTAGCGCCCAGAAACCAACGCTTCTTCCTCCTCTTCTGTCACACCATCACCATCCTTCATCGTCGTCATTAGCGTGACATTTCCCCCCTACTAAGACGAAGCCCTCTGGGCGTGTTCGTGAGTCGTGCGAGGCTGACACGGCTTCAAGCGGGCAACATGACACAGTTCGGTTTTGGCAGACCGGCGACCCGATGCTGTCAGGCGGGCTATTCCATAAGTTAAATCACTAATGCGTTTGATAACCACATATGGGCCGTCATAATGGGCCAAGAGTTTTTGATGTAGGCCACGGCGCCGATTTGGACGCCATAGCCAGACTAAATCACCTACAGAGGACGTGACCCGCCGGTGACTGGCATCGTATCGCACTTTAGAACGTTCTTGTGAAGCCGCAGACCGTAATCGGGCGATTCTCCGAGTTTCTTCGGCGAGACAGAGGGTCTCAGCCAGGCAGGGGTCTTCACGGCTTGTGAAGGGCAGGATAGTATCCAGAGAGTAGCGTGGTGGTCTGGCATAGAGCAGAAAAAATGGACTGTACCCAGTCGTCTCATGCGTGGCGGTATTAAACGCATACGTGATGAAGGGCAGTATGGTGTCCCAGTTCTTATGCCCTGCGTCCACATACATGGCTAGCATGTTGATAAGCGTTCTGTTGACGCGCTCAGTCAAGCCATTTGTCTGGGGATGGTATGGCGTCGAGTGTCGAAAAGTTACGGCGCATAAACGCATGAGCTCTTCAACAACATCAGCAGTGAATTGTCGGCCCCGGTCAGTGATGACAATTCGTGGCGGCCCGTGTCGTAAGATGACTGAGTGCAGCAAGAAAAGCGACACCTGATGCGCCGTAGCAGATGGGAGAGCGGCGGTTTCACAGTAACGTGTGAGATAGTCCACGCAGATATCAATCCAGCGATTTCCATCCACGGACTTCGGAAACGGACCTACACGAGGTCAATGCCTACTTGATCAAACGGTGCTGTCGGGGTCTTCACAGGGTGCAGCAAGCCAGACGGAGTTGCAGTTGGACGTTTGTGGCGTTGACATTGCTTGCAACTGGCAACGTATTGTTCAACCGTCCAGCGCATTCTGGGCCAGCAAAATCTTTCTTGAGCACGGTGGAGTATTCGAACCGATCCCAAATGCCCAGAAGTTGGATCATCATGCATAACACGCAATACGTCCGTGCACAACGTCTTGGGAACTACAAGTAGGTATCGCTGGCCGACAGGCGAATAACTCTTCTTCCATAGGAGGCCATCATGCACACAAAAACGGCTTGTAGGTACGTTGGCTTGGGCAAAAAGAGGCTGCAGACTGGTATCATTTTGCTGTTCCGTTTTGAAAACATTCGTGTCGGGGAACGCTGGCTCGAGGGTCGATATATAATTGTCGAAATCGTCGCTTTCAGATCCAGTCTTGTCCATTGGCATCCTAGAAAGACAATCTGCGTCTGCATGACGCCTCCCGCTTTTGTACACCACGGCAAAGTCATATTCCTCTAACCGGAGGGCGCAGCGTGCGAGGCGACCACATGGGTCTCGAAGGTTCCGCAACCAACAGAGTGAATGATGGTCAGTTACGATACTAAACGAACGTCCGTACAAATATGAACGGAAACGCTGCACAGCGAAAACTACAGCTAGACATTCCTGTTCGGTGACTGTGTAGTTTCTCTCCGGTTTGCTGAGGGTACGACTTGCGTACGCGATAACATGCTCTCGTTCATCGTGCCGTTGGACAAGGACTGCACCAAGACCGATTCCACTAGCGTCCGTGTGTACTTCTGTCATTGCAGTAGGATCGAAGTGACGTAGGATGGGTTTCGATATTAAAAGAAACTTCAGTTGACGGAATGACGCGTCGCAGTCTGGTGTCCAGTTAAAAGTAGAGTTTTTGTGGAGAAGGCACGTCAATGGGTAAGCAACGTCAGCAAAGCGATGTATAAGGCGTCTAAAATACGAGCACAACCCTAGAAAACTGCGCAACTCCTTCACTGTCTGCGGGGGTTTAAAAGACTCAACAGCGGCAGTTTTCTGGGGATCCGGCATTACACCATCACCATTGACAAGGTGTCCTAGCACCAGCGCTTGGCGCTCTCCAAAGCGGCACTTTTTGGAGTTCAGAATTAGGGCGGCGTTGTGCAGACAATTCAAGACACGTACTAGACGGTCATTTTGTTCTTGGAAGGATTTCCCAAATATGACGACATCGTCCAGATAGCAAAGACAAATGTCCCATTTTAAGTCGCGCAAAACTGTGTCCATAAAGCGTTCAAATGTGGCTGGCGCATTACACAGCCCGAATGGCATAACATTAAACTCATAAAGGCCATCTGGCGTTACAAAGGCTGTTTTTTCCTTATCCGCAGGGTCCATTGGAATTTGCCAGTAGCCAGATCTGAGATCAAGACAAGAAAAATAGGACGCACCAGAGAGGCAGTCGAGGGCATCGTCTATGCGAGGAAGAGGATAGACGTCTTTTTCGTAACAGAATTTAGACGCCAATAATCGACGCAGAATCGCCACGAACCGTCTTTCTTGCGTAGAAGAATAACAGGGGCAGCCCAGGGGCTAGATGACTTCTGTATCACCTTCTTCCGTAGCATGTCCTCCACTTGCTCATGAATGACTTTGCGCTCAGATGGGGATACGCGATATGGCTTTTGACGAATAGGACGAGCCGAACCAGTGTCGATGCCATGATGGGTCCGATGTGCAGGGCGAGAGGTTGGTCCATCTGTTTCAGAAAAGTCAAACATAGGCAAAAAAGGTAGAAGAATATCCACAAGAGTACTGCGTTGTGGTGAGCTGAGATCGGCGCTGATCAAGCGGATGATCGAGGTTTCATCAGCAGGCAGAGGTGCGGTGGCACTCGTAGCATCTGTTATCAAAGCAACGACGTGGGGCGCATCGGTTCCACAGGAGGCAAGCTTCAATCCCGTTGGTAAAACTGCGGGCTCGGACGATGGATTGATGGTCCATAACGAGGCACTACCGTGATGCACGGAGATCATACAGTGAGGGATAATTACATTTTTCTTCAGGCATGCTGAGTGAACTGGGTGCACCACGGCCTGGAATGAAACCTTCTCAAGAAGTGGAACGGATACGGGGACGAACATGGCAGACAAGGGTGGAACTACGGTGTCTTCGGTAATACTAAAAACTGTTTCTTCATCACGGCCACTTTCAAAAAGTGTCGGCGGATGCGAGCCATCAAAATGAACCTCTTGACTTCGGCAGTCCACGGTAGCGCCACAAAACTTCAAGAAGTCCATTCCTAAAATGATGTCATGCGTAGAGTGGGGTAAGATTACGAATTCGGCTTGAAAACTTGCACCACCCACAGACACTTGCGCACTACACACACCCAGTGGTCGCAACGCCTCTCCACTCACACCACAAAACGTTGAAGCACGGTCATATTCAAACATCACTTTGCGTCCCAACAAGCGCCTAAACTGATGACTCATCACAGACACAGTCGCACCCGTATCTACCAAAGCTAATGTACACACACCATCAATGAACACACGAATTTTGTTTTTGAGCATTGCAGTTGGAGGGATGTTGGCACACAGCACATTTCCAGCGGCCTCACCCCCATCGGTCGCGCTGGTTAGTTTTCCGGATGGGGCGGCATGGGGCGCCGCCGCGGTGATGGAGAACGACGTGCGCGGAAGGCGGGTGGAGGAGTAACACTTCGCTCAGATGCTGGGGAATGGGGAATGGTCGCGGAGATTTCCGTTCTGGATGTTGCCGAAGTACCCACGGGGAGTGGATTGGTGGAAAACGGGGCTGTATTGCCGATTGTTGGGTACTGCTGGAGGCACCGGGCGGTTATAGCGTGGCGGGAACCTACTGCGGCAGTACCTGGCGATGTGACCTTCAACGCCGCAGCGATAGCATATCGGTGGGGAAGGTATAAAATGCTGTTGTGGATACGAGCCAGGCACAGCAGGGCGCATCGTAGGTCTGGCTGAATGTTCACACTGCACAGGAATCCTTGTAGATCGAATAGAAGATCTAGGTGCGCTTGAGGGGACGTCATACCTTGGGGCTTCAAGCATCGACGCAGTCGGGTTGGCAAAATGCATGGGCGGGTAGTCAATAGAAGCTGCAATTTCAGGAGCTTGAGAGAAATGCTGTACTTGAATCGCTTGTGGTGGTGAAGCCGGCAGTCTAGAGGCCCTCTAGACAGAAACCTCAGAAGATTCATGCAGGGGAAGCGTGTTGATCCGTAGAAGTTCTTCGCGCACGATTTGCCGGATAGTTGACGGAAGATCTAGTTGGGCATGGTCATCAAGGCTGGCCACGGTAGGCACGTTGGCCAGCCGCCCAAATTTCGGCGCAATACGACGTGTTTTAAAAGCTTGAAACGCGCGGATGTGTCTAATGACATCGGAGACAGTGTCAAGGCTGTCTTTGGCGATTAAGAAGTTGTACACGTCCGCCGCGATACCCTTCAAAATGTGACCGACTCTGTCTTCCTCGGGCATGTTGAAATTGACACATTTGCATAACTTGAGGATCTCTTCTGTGTAAGTTGTACAAGTTTCATCGGGCAATTGAGCTCTTTGTGCAAGGGTCTGCTCAGCCCGCTTTTTGCTGGGAACAGAGTCTCCAAAACGCAGTATTAACTCGGTGGCGAACCGTTCCCAAGTCGTTAAGTTATCCTCGTTATTCTCAAACCAGGTCAGAGTCGTGTGAGTGAGAAAGAAAACGACGTTTGTTAGCATGGTAAGGGGGTTCGCCGTAACTGAGGATATCAATGTGCCAGCCCTGTCTATGGTGTGCGTCCCAGTTTTGTGCCCCAGCCGTGCCTCCGACACAAGCTTCGACGCTACAGTGGCGCCGCTTCATTCTAACCCCGCCGGGGTGGCGCAGTGGTTACGGCGCTCGGCTACTGTTCCCAAGGACGCGGGATCGAATCCCGGCCTCGGCGGCAGCTTTTCGATGGAGGCGAAAAGCAAGGCGCCCGTGTGCTGTGCGATGTCAGTGCACGTTAAAGAACCCCAGGTGGTCGAAATTTCCGGAGTCCTCCACTACGGCGTCTCTCATAGCCTGAGTTGCTTTGGGACGTTAAACCCCACAAACCAACCAACCAAACCAACCATCATTCTAACTGTGCAAAAAATACATTCTGCTTCCTCATTGCCTACTGTCGTTGTTCAAGGGCTGCTCGCGGCTCCGGGTTATCAATTGTTCTTCGCAACCTTTAGTTTTGCCTGTGAATATGAAGATAGCGACGTGCAGCCAAGACGACGCTCCGCCGGTGGCTTTGGTTACTGATGCACCTGGCTATAGTGCTGCCGCTCCAGCCCCTGACTCAACTGCATCGAATGATCAGCCGCTCCCTAACTAGTGAACAGGAACCTTTCCTCGGAAAATGCAGGCATCAAAGGTAATAGTGCTGATTAAAGGAGGCGATAAAATTAACTTGTCAAACTACCGTCCAATATCTATTCTACCAGTTTTTTCTAAGCTTTTAGAAAAATTAATACAAACTAGAATCACTGCATTTGCTGATAAATGTTGTTTTATTACTCCCGCACAATATGGTTTTCGTAAAGGCAGATCTACTGAACTAGCTCTATTAACACAAAAAATTCATTCTACGAAGCTTTGAAAACAAAGAGTTAGTCGCTGGTACTTACATTGATTACTCCAAAGCATTTGATCGGTTAAATCATAGGACATTGCTCAAAAAGTTAAAAGTATACGGAATCCGAGGTGTGCCCCTAGACTTAGTACGTTCATATCTGGAGCATCGTACACAAAGTGTTAGAATAGGCGAAAATCTTTCTTCCTCAAAGCTTGTTACTATGGGCGTGCCTCAAGGGAGCATCCTGGGGCCCCTCTTATTTAATTTTTATGTGAATGATATTGTAAACATTAGTGCAAGGACAGAGTATATAATATATGCGGATGACACAACGCTCTTATTTCGAAGCAATGACTACAATGAGCTTGTAAACAACATAAATGAATCGTTGAATCATTTGAGCACATGGAGCAAACTTAATTCATTAGAAATAAATGTAACCAAAACAAAAGCAATGTTATTTTCCGTAAGACAGTCATCGTTGCCAATAATGTCTCTAAATAATAGTATAATTTTTGGCCATGCTCCTATTGAAATCGTTGATGAAATAAAAACACTCGGTGTTTATTTTCACAAAAATATGTCCTGGGATAGGCACGTAAATGAAACAATTTCACGCCTGTCAAAAGTAGTGGGTATATTAGCAAAATTCCATTTCTTTCTACCGGCCAAAATTAAGCTTCATATATACAATTCATTGTTCTTGTCTCAACTAAACTACTGTTTCCTTGTAAGGGGTAAAACTACACAAATTTAAATCGATTATATGTACTTCAGAAAAAGGCGGTCCGCCATATAGCTGGAGCAGACTACTACACTCATACCATGCCGCTTTTCAAGAACTTTAGAATAATGCCAGTGGCCCATCTCTATTCATACAACTTAGCCATTCCCTTCAAACAGCACATTGCTACCTCTGAATCTGCAGTACTTTCCATCGCCAATTTAAGAGCACTTACACTAACATACCCTTCACGTTCTACAGATACTTGGATTGTGCCTTTTGCGAGAACAACATTTGGCCAGCAAATGCTCGCATATCTTTTGCCTTCTCTCTTAAATTGTCTTCTCCAAAGTAAAGTTGATATTGAAAAGGTTAATAAGAGAACAACACATTTATTTTTTATGTCACAGATGTAAATATGATTTGCTGTTTTCTTTCATTCTTTTGTATTTTCTGGATTTCATGCTGCATTCATTTTGATGGTATTCACTGGCCCTGTTGATATTTCATGTTGTGCAGTTATATTAAGCTTTTCCGCAGACTGAATTATGTGGAAAAGGAAGATGTTTGTAACTCTTGTTTGAAACCACAATCTGAACTTTGGATGCACCGATATTGTAATTACTAACCCCTCGCTGTTGCCATGTATTGGGGCCCGAGCGCCATCAAGTGAATTAACGTTCACTTTTTGTCTCGGGTCCCTCATTTCTTCTTGAAATGAAAATAAACTTCAAACATCAAACATCGTGATGCTTTGAAGGCCTTAATGGTCAAGTATTTTTCCATCTTTGATTTTCCCAAGCCCAGCGATTCACGGTACATTAACGTGACGCGCACCCGGCATCGCATTGACGCAGGCTACTCACACCAAATTGGACAGAAGCCGTACAGAGTGTCGCAAATGAATCGCCAGGTCATCAGTGAGCAGGTTCGGGATATGCTGGAAAAGGGTGATATTCAAGAGTCAAGCAATCCCTGGGCCGATCCTGTAATTCTGGTGAAGAAAGATGCTGCATGGCGCTTTTGCGTCTACAATTGCCGACTGAATGCTGCAACAGAGAAAGACGTGTATCCCCTACCCCGGATCGATGACACCATAGATTGTCTGTTCTGCGCATTATACGTTTCATTCGTCGATCCGCGATCCGGATATTGGCAGATCCCTATGCACCCTGACAAGGAGAAAATGGCTTTTATCACAGCCAATGCCCTGTTTGAATTTTTAAAGCCTTTCGGGCTCTGCAATGCTCCTGCAACTTTCGAGAGATTTATGAATGCGATCCTACGTGGACCCAAATGGAAATTATATATGTGCTACCCCGATGATGTCGTCATTTTTGGCTGGACATTCAATGAGTACAATGCACGCTTCACTCTCGTGCTGGACTGTTTCAAAAACGGCGGACTAGTACCTAATTCGAAGAAGTGTCGCTTTGGTAAGCGTCGGATTTTGGTAGTAGGACACCTGGTCGATCGTGAAGGCGTCCGACCTGACGCTCAAAAGACCGCGGCCGTTTCCAACACCTCAGTTTCCTAAGATCATATTTTCGCCGCTTCATTCCCCGTTTTGCTGACATCGCTAACCCGCTCACGTGCCTTCTCCACAAAGACGCTGCCTTCGAGTTGACATCAGAGTGTGACTCTTCTCTTCACTAGCTCAAGTTTTTACTAACATCACATCCGATTCTCAGGCATTTCAACCCAACGGAACTGCACACGAACGCCAGCGGTGTTGGCCTTGGTGCTGTGCTGATTGAGCATTACGGCGACAAGGAACATGTTATTGCTTACGCCAGTGGTTGCTTAAGCAAACCTGAAATCAATTACACAATCACTAAGCAGGAATGCCTCGCTGTAGTTTTCGCCGTTCAGCGGTTTCGCTGCTACCTTTACGGGCGACCCTTCTCTGTAGTTACTGATCCTCATTCCCTGTGCTTTCTAATAAACCTCCGTGACCCTTCTGGCTGTCTTGCACGGTGGTCAATCCGCTTACAAGATTTCGATTACGCAGTTTTGTACGATTGTGGACGTCGGCTCGCTGACACGGTCTGCCTCTCACGTTTGCCGCTTCCCACGACGGAATGTGACGCGAACAGTTTTGATCATTACATCGCGGCGGTTGTACCTCCATTCCCCGATACCCCTATGTTCCGCATTAAGCACAGGAAGGACGAGAATCTGCAACCATTCTTTACCTCTGCAGGGGACCCTACAGCTTCCATTCCCTATTGTATACGGGGTGGTCTTTTGTACAAGAAGGACTATTCTGGCACTGGTCTCCGCTACCTTCTGGTGGTGCCCGTCAGCCTACGCTCCTCTGTTTGGCGAGTTATGCACGACGACCCCACTTTTGGACACCCGGAATCTGCCCAGACGCTCTGTCGCATCCAAGAACGTTTCACACAGGCCACGAATGCGTGAAACCACTGAGAAGTATGTGGCAACTGTGCTCAGTCTGCGAGACACATACGCCCCACCGGCACTCTTCCTGGTCTCCTTCATCCTGTGACGCCTACAACATCCCCTTTTGAGGAGGTCGGGGTAGACCTCTCGGGACCCTTTCCCAAGTCTCATTCTTGCAACCGCTGGACCGTCATCTGCACTGATTACCACACTCGTTACTCTAAGACGGCAGCCCTTCCATCGGCTACTGCACACCAAGTCTCCTTCTTGCTGCTGCACTCTGTTATACTGCGCCATGGGGCTCCCCGAGTGTTGATCAGCGACCGAGGTCGTCAGGTCACCGCTGATGTTGTCGAAGAACTCCTTTGTTTGTGCCAAACGCATTTTGGACATTCTAACCCTTATCACCCGCAAACAAATGGGTTCACCGAGTGAACCCATTGGACACTCACCAACATGCTTTTATGTCGGTCGCCGCCGACCACAAGAACTCGGACTCTGTGCTAGAATTTTTAACATACACGTACAATACCGCCCGATAGGAAACAAGTTACAGTCCATTCTTTCTCCTCTATGTCCGGTCTCCTCGACACACCCTCGACACTATCCTCCCGTTCTCCAGAGATTATCCTGGGATTGCTGAGATCCTTTGCCGGGCTGAAGAGGCCCGCCGGATAGCCCGCCTGAGAACTAGCGCCTCACAAATGCGCTCAAAAACTCCCTAAGACGACCACCATCGCCCCGTCACCCTGTCGAGGTGGACTGGCTTTGGCGTGCACTAAGGAAGCGTGGCGTAAGTCAGAAACTGCTCGCGCTCGATGTCGGTCCCTATGTTATTCTCGAGAAAATTAGTGACCTCATTATCGGATTGCGGGCCTTACCAAAAGTGGCCGACGTTCTTCACGAACTGAGCTTGCTAGCGTCGCGCGTCTGAAACACTGTCATCCTCGTGCTGACCATTGACTCATCCGGAGGGCTTCGTCTGCGACAGGGGTAGTGTTACGGACTTGTTCTCAAGCAGAGCACGGAGGAGGGAAGAACGAAGAGGAAGAAGTGTGCGCACCCGTTCGACCTTTGTCTTGTGGCACCTGTGTTGCTCCCCGCCGGCCGTGTGTACCTGGCGTACTGCACCGGCTAGTACGTCTCGATCGCAGCGCTGAGGGAGTAACAATATATATATATATCTATATATATATATATATATATATATATATATATATATATATATATATATATATATATATATATATATATATGTGTGTGTGTGTGTGTGTGTTTGTGTGTGCTGCAGCTCAAAAGTGATGTATTTCCCCCATACAAAAGTTATCGATACGTGATGAGAGAGAAGTTTGCCAGTCGCGTGGTAAGTGAATTTTTAAAGCTTCCAACTTTGTGATCCATTACAATAAAAAGACAAGAACCGGAGATCTTGCACCTTCGCGAAAACGATGCTAGTGGCAATACACTATATAAACATCATTTTCCCGGTGAATAAAATGTTATTGACATTTTTATTGCGATGCGCGCAGTTGACGTCGACTCAATTCCGTTGTAACCCCAAGTGAAAGCAGCCACATTCTCCATTCCAGGTGCTCATGCCTGCACAGCTGCGCGAACGAATGCCAGCAAAAAGCGAATGTAGCCGTGTCTTTGACGCTAAGAGTGGACGCTAGCTTCACATATACATGCTTCGCCCATTAATGAGCGTTCGCTTGAAGCAATGCACGACTCACGCACTTGTATAACACACCACGTAGTTATAGAAAGTTCTCAGTCTGCACTACCTACCGCAATCAGGTGGACATGGTTCGAGGCTGAAGTCACTGCACCTCCATGACGCGCTCTCGTTTCTCATCTCTGGTAGTCTTTTCCGGGCCAGGAGAAAACAATAACCCTACAAATTTCCACAAGGCACGCTTCTCCCCCCAGTTGCTCCTCTCGCGGAAGACCGATCCGATTTGAGGACCAGACCGGACATTACTCCCCCCTTCGGCCAGTTTTTTACTTTGAGTGTATGAGAAAAGCCTTAATCAAGGGCACATTAAATTTCGTCTACCGAGGGTTCTTTAACGCGCAATGACATCGAAAAGCACACGGGCGCCGTGCTTTTTAATTCCACCAAAAAGCGGCCGCTGCAGCCGGGATTTGATCCCGCATCTTTGGGCACTACCGAAGCTGAGCGCCCTAAAGACTTCCACTTTGGCAGTATATACAGGTAGCAGATAATTGAAGGGGAAATGAAGGGCTCGTTACGATACACAAAGGAAAGAAGCCAAGAGTGACGAGGCCATGGAAAGGGAAGGAGAATATATTGTTTAATTGTGGTCATGCTACTGACCCGAATTAGTGCTCCAGTGAGCTTATGTTTAAGGATAACAAAATACAAAGTAGAAGGAAAAACAACGCGCCTCTGGTCGGAACCGAGCCAACGACCCCTGAACGAATGACGTCCGGTCCTTTTTCAGAATTATATTGTTAGCTGTCCAACATTATACTTTCTTGGGTATTAAGGCTGCCTGTAAGTGAAGATTAAGAATGTTCACCAGCGCCACTGATCCATAACGTTGAACGTGGAACGTCCATTGTTCCGTAAGCGTCACCTGAAACGTGATGAATAGGGGAAGGCGGAAACTGGCCGAAACCCTTTTGCGCTGTGTACCTATAACGTTCGGTTATACGATCGGTTGCCATCAAGCGCCCGCTCTTTTTATTGCGTAAAAAATACTACGCCAGGGTTAAGCCCGTCGCGTATACCCGGCCAGTAGCCACGTTTGACCTTTAGAGCGACCGCAGATGAGGCCCTTCTTCAAACCGTCTGGTAAACCCGGTCGGTAGCCACGCCGTGCCTCAGACAGCGTGTTTTTGCCTTGGCAACAAGAGCGACCGCAGTTGGGCCCCCTGTTCAAGCCGGCGGGTAAAAACGGGCGGTAGCCACGCCGCGCCACAGCTACAGCTGCGCCGCTGCCGAACGGAGGCGCTGGCGTCGGTAAGGGGGAGGCGCTGCGCCGCGCTCTCGACACGTTTCGGAATGTGGAGAGGAGGTGAAAACTGAGTTTAAAAAGTACGTTTTCTTTCGCTTTGCCGGCCATTCGACATGCTGTCTGACAAACAGAATCGTCGACTATTGCTCACAAAAGCTACCGGGTTTAATTAAAGCGAAATCACAGCTAATTTTGCTTATTCCTCCTTCTTTATATTTAATTATATCACTCAATTCATGAAGTCACTCATCCACATTTTTCACAAATTGTGTCGTCCTGTGAATCAGGTTGAAAATTCGTCTGCTACTGGTTGAAAACGTCTTTGGGAGAACCAGCCGCCAGCGAAATGGCGATGTGTATTCTTGACAGCTACCGCCCTCTGTCGCATACCCCAATAATGCCAGAAAAGACATATTTCAGTGCACCGTGACGCAACGTTGTGATGTACTGCTCTTTTCATTGAACTATCTATTTCCCCTGTGGCGTTGACAAATACCTGCCCTCGGTCAAAAGGGATGTGGACTTCTCACTTGCATACTAACTTACGATTATTATTTGCACATGACCTCAAAGATTATCTGCTGCTCCGCCGATTGTGGAGGCCACGAACTGCGCATGCACAGCTTGGTTTTGTGGGTTTCTTACAACCAAGGGAGAGACGCGCATGCGCAGATCTGCCTTCTGAAAAAAAGCGGATTCGGGTAATTAGAGAAAATACAATAAAAACTATATGGCCCTTCGCATACATTGACCTCATCGACTGTTGGCTTCTTTCCTTTTGGTCTCATCACAAGCCCCTTATTTCCGATGAATTATCTGCCTAATAAATTGCGGAGGTTTCGGTTCAGGTAGTCTTGAAGCGACTTATACGTAAGAGCGCTCTCGCACACGTTCCACGCTCCCCTGTTCATCGCGTTCCACGCAGCTTAGTATGAATGACAGCTTCCTCTTCAAACCAAAGCTGCAAACACCGAAGGATGTGTCAAACCCCTGGCAGGTGAGAGTTGGCAGGGCACATGACCCCTCTGGCTTGTTGGGCCTTTCATGACGTCATTCAACTAGTTATCTCGAAAGAACTGCAATGCAATGTCAACTATGTTGCACAAGTGGAACCTAAGACTAAGATAAGAGTCCAGCCTTCCAGGTTCTTTTGACCCCATTAGGACACGCAGTCACCCTACAGCGCAGGTGCATTCGCACGGCTTTTCATCTATCACCCATGTCACCTAGGATGGGGAGCATATATCTCGGTTTTGCAGAGACCGTGTCTCCGTCAGGCGGTAGCTGAAAGGTGGCATTGCGGTACACTGTGTTCGGTGATTTCTGTGACCTCACTTGTTTTCAGATGACTTGCCTTAGCGTTTGCTTACGTTAATATTGTGTAGGAGGTCAGCACTATTATTCTTCGCTGAGGTTGTCGGCAGCAGAACTACGCCGTACCAAGCGTCCTGAACAGAGGGCGGAAGGCAAGGACAGTGTAACATAGATGTGCCATATAGCACGTTAAACAACCAGAAAAACGTCAAGCAAAACTTGCTGGCAAAGCAGCCTTTCCTCAGGGAGAAGCCTGAGAACGCTTGGCGTCACATCTTTAGCGACCGCAAAATTCGTGCCTGAAAAACAACTCTTCGTAAAGGGAATTTCTGCCCATCTGATTCAAAATAATCAAAGTAAAACCAAACAAAACTTTGCCTAACGGAGCTTTCTCCTCAATATTTGGCTTCGCCACGTAAATGGCGAGCGTTATTTTATGTATGTCGAAAGAGTGCCACATCACGTGGTAGTTTTCGATTGCATGATAATCAGCACGTGTGATATAACAAAGGTACATGTTAAGTAATAAGTAATTAGGATAGAAGGAAAGGAAACGTGCCCCAACGAGGGTCTTCGAAGGAGCAGCAGACGAGACCCTTTAACACTGGTTCTTCACACTTCACGGCGCCTAAGTGAGCCCCAGTTTTTTTAAACGTCTTGTTCGTCTTCGCGGCGAAATATGGTGCAATAGCTTCGTTCCAGTTACCCAAGGGATCTCGTCATCGAAGGCTGCCTTTCGCGGCTAGGTTTAAATGACAGATCAAGGAAAGGACTTGGATGCAAATGTCCTGTAACGGAAACTCTTTAACCAAAGGTGTCGTCAGACTCTCACGATGTCGTGGGTAATCTTTCGGGACCTACTCGCAAGACATCGCGAAATTTAGTACATGAATGAAGATTCACCACAGCCTACATTGATTATTTGCGATCTAATGAAAATGATTAGGTTCCTTTGGCTAAAGGGCCTCCTTCGAAAGTGATCTCGTACTCTAGTTGCATCCGACAGTAGTGTGCTCACTAGGTTCAGCTCCATGCGCTTTGTTCATTTAGTCGCCGCTTACAATCTTCGAGAAAATATCGACCAGTCAACGCAGCCATATATTCCCGCATACAAAAACAAAGCCATGCATGTAGACAAGTATGAAAATGAGCAAACCTCAGTCTGCTCCTGTTATGTATTAGATTTAGACTAAATATGCACTTCTTTCTCGAAGTTTCTTCATGCGCTTCTAGGCTTGCAGCGACTGGACAACACATTCCTCGGTTGCTGTTCTTTAGAGTGCCCTGATAACGCAATCACATGGCTAGATAGTTGTGCACTTAATACCAGTGGAAATGCTACCATGGCAGCTGGTTATACATAGGGAACGCATGCAACATTGATTTTTGTCAGGTTGGGCTTAACACTTTAATTCTTTCTAGCAGTTTGATCGAAAATGTCTTCAGGATTAATCATTTACACGTTGCGTGATTACTGAACCTCGATGGCCCACAAGTGAACTAAAATAAGGGACTTCGTAAACGTGGATGGGTTTCAAGCCCGAGGCGGTGCAAACAGAAGAGCACTGCTTCCTTTGCATTAGACTACTACAACACCGCGGAGACTAACTTCCTGTGTGCTTTACTGCCACTTTCACGCACTTTATTTCTGCAGGTATGTTTTTTAATGAACCTCGTTCAGTGCACAATGAATCGAAACACACCGCTATAGCACTGACCTCATAAACTGCGGTCACCTGCCTCAAAGTATTCTAGTGCGATGCCACCAATTCCCACAATCTCCGTTTCGCCGATCTTTCTCTGAAGCCTGCCTCACCTTAAAAAAAGCAAACTTTGAGCCGAACCGGGACCGAGGTGAGACTAGATGAAATTCGCGCACTTCATTCTTATATGATCCAATAAAAACTGAAGAGATTGCAGTGAGGCATAGAAAAGAAAACGACAGAAATTAGACTTAGTAGCACGTTTTTGGCAGGTTAGTGGGTGCAGTATTGAAATTGGTTTAGAGCGCCGACACACAAGCACAAGAAAAAAACGAAGTGACCGGATACAGCGGTTAGTACCAACTCGGGCATTTATATGATCGGCCAGCCGCTTATATAAAGCAGCTCCTCATATCAACGAACCAAATGGCATAAACAAACAGGAAGAAATCAAAACAACTGATACCCCACCATCACACAAAATGAAGGCGGTATGGAGTATACGACGTTCTTCGAACATCCGACGAAGCACTTTTGATGTCGTTTTAATATACAGCTGATATGTGGTAAGGGGTATATTGAACGAAATGGGATGTGCTTTAACTAGAGGTTAAGGGGGCACGCGAAAGATGTTGGAAATATTTAGGGCAACAAAGTGAGAACCCAAAATAACAAATGTCGTAACTGTGCCTAAGGCAAATATTATGAGACTGCTGAGATGCAGGACGCAGCAGCGAGAATAGGGCTTATTGAACATTATAAGATTGCAAACTCCAGTGACTCGTCTGTCAGCAATCCCTTAATTTTGCATTGAAAAAAAAAAAGAACCGAAATATACCCCGCTGTAAGAGATCTAGTTGTACAGCTCTACATCCTGCTATGACGGGACATCTGTTTTTTTTTTTGTATTTCTTCATCGTTTACCCGTCATTCGGTTTCTTTATATGAGCGGCTGCTGTATATAATCTAGTTTTTAGCTAGCGTACAGTGCCGTTACTTCGTTCTTTATGGTGTTCGCCTGTCCGCGCTCTAAAACAATTTTTATTTTGTTAGAAATAAAGTTAAAATACCGGAAGCTCCATAGTGGATACAAAAACGTGGATTGCTAACATTCTAGTCGCAACCTGGAAGAAATGGGCTTAGACAAGGTTTGGGGTTTTTGGTTTATGGAGTTTAGCGTCCCAAACCGACTCAGACTATAGGACAGGCTGTAGAAGAGGGCTCAAGACGTTTCGGCAATTTTGGATTCTTTAATGTGCACTGGCATCGTATAGCGCACGGATTACTTGTTTTTACCTCCATCGAAAAGCTCCCGCCGCGGCAAGGATTCTATCTCCCATCCTTGAGTGCATCATTCGAGAGCCTAACCTATGCGCTATTCCGGCAGGTCGCCCAAGCAAGGCGTGTAACACGACGGTAAGTTAAGCGATGGTAGTTGAATGTAAGAAACTGGGCCACAAGGGAAGTCAAGCATAGTGGGGAGTTGGAAGAACGTTGTATAGACGAGTACGATTAGGAAGTTCGCTAAAAATATGTGTATGCAGCTGGCAAAGGAACGTGTCTGTTGGAGGTATATGAGAGAGAGTTTTACATTACAGTGGTGATTGTCTGGGCATGTCGATAATGATTGGAAGCTTCAGCTAGCACTCCGTATGCTTTTTTCTGCTTCAAGGAGTCTCATCAAAGGGCAAATAAATATCGGTTGTGCAAATTTTTCTAGATCACTGCAGTCATACTTTGTCAAGTACCGCAAGCCCGGTTTTAAGATCGCGTTCTTTGGCCTTTCCATAACGAGTGTTGCATACGCGTCAGTGAGGCCTTGTTGTATGTCAATGTCATGATTTCTGTCTTGCATTGAGGATAAAAATGTCCAGAGAGACAACTTGAATTATTATCGAAACCAACATTGAATGAAAATACGTGCTTTCTTCGGATATGGAGCTTAATCGTGGGCATTAGTGGCTGGCCGTTCTGCTGAACTTCATTTCAAACATTCACATACGGCAATCAAGATAATGGCATTATTATGGCTGAACAAGACGTGTCATTGCTCCCAGAAAAAATATATTCACTCCCAGGCTTGAGAATGTGGCTACCACCACGTTCCTCAGTATGTGTAGTACCTTAGAGAACCTGAAGAGGAGATCAAGCAGCAGAAATATTTTGTTACAGGGAAGCCAGTAAACCTGCCGCACCATGATCCATAGTTGCCACTTCAGCTATCCAACAGAGGCAGTCTCGGCTGGAGCCTTTTGAGACCTTTAGCTGACCGAATTAACGTTGAGCTCCGCCGAGAGCCCCCAGTGCAACGTAATGCGAGGCAAAATGCTCAGCGTGTAAGAAGATTTCGACTGTCGAAAAACAAGCAAATGTTTCTTCCAGCAGTTATGTTCTCGTTCAGTTAACTAACCTCCTATATAGTTATGGGGAGGAAAGCCGATGAGTAGAGGAGAACATTTGCTATTGTGGGCCGTATAAAATATGTTGCCCTGCCCGCTCCGTCTTGCGACACAACAGGCTCATAAGGAGAAGAGAGATACGATGGCCGACGAATGTTGGATTACAAGGCTACAACACCTTGCGGCCATCATGATTAAACGAGGAATCCTGGTACGGGATGCTTTCTGGCCTCAGGCTTCCATGATGAGCCAGCAGAAGCCCAGGAACGTCCTTCTTGGCAATGGCGGTGGGGATTTCGTAATAAGTGGAGTCGTCTTGGGTCCGTGGGGTCTTCTGTTCATCGTCTCGGCTGTGGGGTCATCAGGTTAGTCGGGTCTCTTATAGTGCCCTGTGGTCATTTGGATGATGATTTAGTCGGTGTTATCATTTGGTCTCTTCTTCGTTGTGTCTTGTGGTTGGGGCAGAGGAAAGCCACGGCCGCGTCGGGTCCAGCAAGTAAGGGAACAGCCAGGCGATGTGCTCCATGGAACAAGCTGCTGACAGCGCTAACAGACGCAGGACGCTTAAGCTCCGGGCCAGGATAACAAGTAATGCTGACGTACCCCAAACCTGCAACCAAAATGTTACAGTCCTCAGGCAGATGAACATAGGAGAACAGAGAGAAAATGGCCGATGATTGTGAGATGAGTTTAAGGAATCGTAGTAAGTGCCACGATGAATCTAAAAATTGTATGACTCTGCTTCAGCTCTAAAACACTGTGTGCAGCCGATAAAAATTGCTTGTGATTTACCTCTGGGTAATCCTAGTTCAATTGCAATAGGCGACGGAGAACGCTTATTTTGCCTGTTACATTATAGCCCTATCACGACCTATCAGTGTAAGGTGCTACATGATTGAAGACACGCTGATCTTTCACGAGTATGGCGCGAAAGTGTAATCTACCAGCCCACATATAAATGAGAAGGGTTCAGTGCTGCTGAACCAAATTTGGAGCGAAAGCATTAGCTGCCGGTGACTAAGCGTTCTTCTTCTTATTCGTGGCTGTTTAATGTCAACCGTGGGCCTTCCTTGGACCACGGGATGGCTTGAAACCTGGTGCAGAATTGCTATCGCAATAAAAATGTGATCGCAGCTTCATGGGGATCCATAGAAAACGGCCAATTACGTGCAAGAGTGCCTTCGCACTAAAAAGAACCGCTTTTCAGACGTTCATCCAGCGGAAGAAATTGTGGGCTCAACCTTGATAATGATGATGATGACCTGAGAAGAATGGCATATACCCACGGCGGCGTATTGGTCAGGGTGCATTGTAGATAGTAAATATATATCGTCAAGGACTTGAGTATTCAGATAACTATGGATGTTTAACTAGAATTTGAAAACAATAAAAAGGAAAAGAAAAAGTAATGAATTCATACCTTGCCTAGGAATCTACCTGTTGAAATTATCTAATCATGAATAGAATCGCACACTGCTTTTAAGGAATATACCTGGATGCTTGAACCGAAGGAGTGAAGAACTGGAATAGTTAGCGGAAGGCCAAATCCCGAAAGGGGAGTCGCTAAGTAAATTTTTCCGGAGAGATGCGAACCTCCGGCAGAAGAGAAAAAAATGATCTATGGATTCAATTTCTTTGCAAGACTCACAGAGGTTAGTAGCGAAAAGCCCCGAACGACATAAATACAGATTTAGTTTCGGTAATCTGCAGCGCAAGAGAGTCATTAACACTTCACATAGCCTGAAACACATATGCGGCCACGCCTAGGCCATCTCAGGTGTTGATAATCTAGTGCAGAAAAGAGAGGCTCGTTACTAAGGTGATGGAGAGATTGGAAATTTTCAAATCGTGCTAAATTAAGTAAATGGTATTAGGTATGCATGGAACAAGAGGTCAACTAAGAGCGGATATTGCTAAAAAATCTGCCCTTTTATTATATGTAATACAACACTGGCCAGGGACCCATTGAAATCGCAAATCTGAAATGTGAGGAGGAAGAAAAAATAAAGGGAACGGCAAAGCAGAGCGTAACTAAAATTTTCGAGCGATGACAGCACTGATTGGCTGTCAGAAAGAAAAATACCCTAGAAATATTACTACGGATTTCAGTCAATGCCCACTCAATCGCGAGAAACTCAGCAGCGATAATTGGCGTATAGTCTGGGACTCGAAATGCATAACGCCAGTCAAGAGCCTGGGAGTATATGCCAATAGCTGCTTTTTCATCCTGCTGACAGGCATCTGTAAAAATGGCAATATGGCTCGAAACATTGTCTAGGTAATTCTCTATAAAGGCATTCATCAAGTGTCATCAAATGAGATTATAGTATCACGCCGCCGGTGGTTAACTTGTACTAAAGAGGTTACTGATACGGAAAGTTTCGACAGCAGGCAATTAGTAAACACAACCTGATGGAGCTTATACCTAGGCCAAATATTATCAAAGAAGTTTGATGCCATCGAAGAAAATATGGGCTTAGCCACTTCAGGGACATACTCCAAAGACCCTTAATATGTTCGCACAGTGATAAGCTCAAACTGCAAATTGAGATTAGGTATCCGAGCTTTCAAGTATACCAAAGCATTGGCCACTGATTTGGGCAGACCTAAACAAAGGCGCAGAGCTCGCCGTTCTAAAACAAACGGGGGATCAAGCTTGTACCTTGGGCACCCAGAAAAAAGAACGGAGCCGAATTCAAGTATTGGTCGCACGTAGGTCTTATAAAGCAAGAGCAAAGTGTCCCGACGCATACCATATTTCTTATTGCTGATTCTTATCAACCGGCCAAGGGCACTTTCGCCTTTAAGCACAAGGCTTCTAATTTGAGGCCTCCAGTCTAACAGAGGGTCGTATAATATACCCAGATATTTAATAGAATCAACCTGCGGGATTAGTGCAGAATCATAAGACAAAGAAATAATGTTAACGGGGGATGTCTGTGGGAATACTAGGACGGCACATTTGTTGACATTTAAAGCTAGCCTTTGGCTGTCCAGCCGGACCTCCAGGGCATTTAGATAACCTTGCAACAAATGATATAGGTTGTGAATTTGTGACAGAAGCAAAAAAAAGCAGTGTCATCTGCATAAACATAAACTTTGACTGCCGGGTGAATAGGAATGTCACGCATTAGTATATTGAACACTAACGGTGAGAGGACTGCTCCTTGGCGCACACCTCTTGACTGGGCATAAGCGTTGGAATTTAATGCATATTTTGTGCAGAAGAATGATCTATCCACAAGTAGCACACATTACGTGGCCCACCTGGGGCCCGTATGGTCAAGTTGGTCTGGGGCAACCACAATAACACCTATAAGGGACCCCTTTAGGGATCAAGCGGGCAACTCCAAATTGGGATTACCCATGCGTTTTACATCTGGGCATCATATAGACTTGGAAAGGGCTAACTGAGTATATATTCGCACATCTGGCCCTCTAAGGTCCCGCTTGGGGAAACATATGGCCGATGCAAAGACAATTTGGGCTTTGTGTATTAGAAGCCTGGACTGATCTAATTGGGGCTGCCCACTCAAAAACCGAAAAGGTCCCGCATGGGCCGCGACGGCGCTAAATACGGGTATGCCCGCACATTGCCTACACGGGACCCTTGAGCGGTACTTGAGGGAATGTGAGACGAAAATGTCGGATTCATGCAGAAAATTCCTGGGCTGCCCCAAATAGGGCAGTCCAGCGAAACCCTAGATAATTTCCGCACGGCAGTTACCGGGACAGGCAAGTGCCCCTTCCCGCTTCTGCCCGCATCGGTCTCTTTCGGGGCAATTTAGGACAGATCCGATGCAAATGTGGGCCTAAAGAAAATACAGCCCACGCAAAAGCCGAATAGGTCTCACATGGTTTGCGGCCGGGCTGAAAAGCGAGCACGCCCCCACGCTGCCCACACGGGTATTTTT
This sequence comes from Amblyomma maculatum, assembly GCF_055883805.1. NCBI lineage: Eukaryota > Metazoa > Arthropoda > Arachnida > Ixodida > Ixodidae > Amblyomma > Amblyomma maculatum. The sequence continues at coordinate 10,753,031 of NC_139350.1, forward strand.
GGGGTACTTGCGGGGAAATGCAAGATATATTAGTAATCCATACGGTAAAAATAAGATCAGCCCAATTGGGGCGGCCCATGAAACGCCACAGTGGGCCCATTTTGGCCATAGGCGGCCTTACCGCTGTTAACGTCTCCAACCTAGATTTAAGGCTCCATTTTATTTATGTAAATCATGTTACACCGGTCACTAATTGCCTCTTCTGGAGGTTTCACATAACTGTCCTAAGCATATCCATGCCATGAATAAAGATTATCCATTTTTACTCGATAAACTACGTTAGTTATGCAGTATTGACAACAAATATGCAACAGTATCAGTTCCGCTTAATGAGTATGTACTGAACCACATCCAAATGTTTCCTGCGGCATTATTATTCTGCTCACACCACCGAAATAAATATGCAGACCAATATGTTGGGGGTGATGTGGGCCAGCCCACATTGTAGTATTGGGAATAAATTTTTTTTTAAGTTACTGAGTGTCGCATACAAGGCAAAAAAATAGTGCCTAATGTTTCACCCTTGATGTTTATTGAAACTTAGGCAGCCCCGAAAATGCCAGATTCAACCCATGAGGGTAGCACGCGGGTCAGCCCATAACGGACTGGCCTCCGCAAACCCCGCGCCTGTACAATTCAGGTATTGAAGGGATTAATCGACATAAAAATTAAAACCTCGATCAATGAGACGGCACTGCTTGCACAAACGTGGGACCCATTAATAATTCTGGTGTGCTGCCCACATTCGGGTACCTGGGCTGAATGCGGGTAGCCCTATTTGTGCTGCCCACACGGACACAGATTGGGACCGATCGCGGCAAAATTGGGAAGCCCAAGCGGGGCCTCTCTGGGTACGTATTGCAAATCCCGTATGGAGCCCGTATGGGTTCCCCCACGGGCCCAAAGTGGGCCCCCACCTCATTGCCACTTTGTGCTAATTGGGTCCTTTATAAATTTCCTAATCCACGCAAAGATATATAACGTAGGATGTACACCAGCTAATTTATTAAGCAAAATGCTGTATTCTACGCTGTCTTACGCCTTGGCTTTACCTAATTAGCTAGAGCTGAAACTTCTTTTTGCCTCATGGTAACACTAATACGACTCTCCAGGTCTACGTGTGCGTTCCAAATCGAGCATCCCTGTCGCAATCCAATCTGAGCCTCGCTAAAGCCTTGAAAGGATAGAACATGATCCGTGAGACGAGAGTAGACTATTCGTTCCATAAACTTAACTAAATTTTAAGTGATGCCAATCGGCCGAATGTTGTCGAGATCAAACGATTTTCCCCTGGTCTTTCAGTTGTAAAATTAGTTTCGATGTTTTACAGCCTTGTGGAATCCAAGCATTTTTCAAAGGGCTTCTTTGAATATTTTCAGCATGGCAACTGATATTCTGTTACCTCCAGGGACAGCCGATTGCAGGCAAATAACTACAGACATTAATTCAGATATAGTTACCTTAGTGAAGTTTGTACCAAACTGCAATCGAGCTGAAGAAAAGGTAGTGCAAGCTTGAAAGCGCGCCGCAAGACCTCGGGCAATTGATCCCAATTGATCTAATTCATCTTTTTTAGACAAAACAGTGGACTGCGTGGTATGCAAGGAAGGAAAAACGTTTGTGCATTGCATGTATTGTCACGTAGTGGTGACAAGGCCGTACACGCCAAAAGAAGACACAGGCGTGATGGTACTGAAATAACTTTATTGGGGCTGACTTGCGCCCGCAAAAGAACTAAGCAACTCGGCGGCGGCGATAGCACCAAACGAGCTCGTCGGTCGTCGGACAAAGAATGCCCGTCCCACTCGTCAACGCTCAATTTAAAGGCTGCTCAGAACAATCTGGATGACATCGCAAACAGCTACCAGCACAGGCTGGAACATTGTGGAAGGACACACGAGTTGCCGGAATCTTCGAGATAGATCTCGGTGCATCTTGCGCTACAACGAAACTGATAAAGATGTGACTAGCGACATCGAGCAATAACAAACAAAGATTACGGAACTGATACGCGATCCAGAATCAGAGCGATAAGCCTTTTTGCCAGCGGCTGTTAAAAAAACAACAAATACAGTTTGAAGGTTTCGCGGCAGTATCTATAGAGAAATTTCCGTTTGACTGGGTTAGACAAAAAGGTGTTCAGTTTCGCATTATATTCCTAATTAGCCTTGGACATTGTTCTTTTAAAAGAAGCTGCAAATAATGTGTAATTAATCCAGTTCTTTGGGCACAGAATATGGGCTAGGCGCTTCCATGCAGCATTCATCAGATGATAGGCAATTTCTCATTCTTCATTCCACCGGCTCGAAGGAGTCTTGTTAAAAAATCAACAAATACAGTTTTCAAGGTTTCGCGGCATTACTTCCCCCTTAAAAAACATCGCCTCGATGTTCCAAAACAAAGCAACTTGAACATAAACAGTGCAAAGTTTAAGCACCACACATTTTTTAACGCGCGTAATATGGCTTCGGTCGTACAACATGTACAATTTCTGGGCGTGCGCGTCGCAGTTGTGATGCTGACATTCCGTCGGGAATGACTTCATAGTCCAGTGGTCCGACGCGGCGAATGATTTTGTACGGCCCAAAGTATCGACGCAACAACTTTTCACTTAATCCGCGACGGCGAACTGGTGTCCAAACCCACACTTGGTCTCCTGGATTGTACTCTGCGTGACGTCGTCGTAAGTTGTATCGTCGGCTGTCGGTGCGCTGTTGGTCCTTAATACGCAGCCGTGCGAGTCGTCGGGCTTCCTCTGCACGCTGCAGGTAGGCGGCGACTTCAAGGTTGTCCTCGTTGGTTACGTGCGGCAGCATTGCGTTGAGCGTCGTCGTGGGCTCCCTGCCGTACACAAGCCTAAACGGGGTCGCTGTAGTCGTCTCCTGGACTGCCGTGTTATACGCGAAGATCACCTACGGCAAGATGGCGTCCCAGGTCTCGTGTTTAGCGTTGACGTGCATGGCGATCATGTCCGCGATCGTTTTATTCAGGCGCTCCGTAAGACCATTGGTCTGGGGATGGTGCGCAGTTGTTCGTCGATGGCTTGTGTGACTGTATTCCAGGATGGCTTGCGTCAACTCTGCCGTGAACGCCGTTCCCCTGTCCGTGATGAGCACTTCTGGGGCGCCATGTCGCAAAAAAATTTGTTCGACAAAGAAATTGGCGACTTCTGCCGCGGTAACATTTGCCAGGGCTTTTGCTTCGGCGTAACGGGTAAGGTAGTCAGTGGCCACGATAATCCACTTGTTACCCATAGACAAAGCTGGGAAGGGGCCTAGGAGCTCCATCCCAATTTGTTAAAAGGGCAGGTCTGGGGGCGGATTCGGATTTAGTAGTCCTGCTGGTCTGATAGGCGGCGTCTTGCGTCGTTGGCACTCACGACGTTTCTTCACGTAGGGGGCAACTTCGGCAGTCGCGGCCAGTAGTACTTCTCCTGGATTCGACGCAACGTGCGTGCAAATCCGAGATCGCCTGCTGTGGGCTCATCATGCAACGCCTGCAGAATTTCCTGCCGGAGGTTTTTAGGCACTACAAGAATTAGCGCAGTCCTGTTGGGTGCGAAGTTCTTCTTCACGAGGAGGCCATTGCTTAACTGGAACGAAGATTAATGTCGTCTGAACACACCAGGAGGGGAAGCGGTCTTTCCGAGTAATCGGCCAGCGCTTTAAGCTCAGGGCCTGATCGCAGTTGTTCTTTGGCGCTTACCGGTCCCAAAAAGGCGTCGTCGTCGTCGTCCTTCGGGGGAGCATCGACGGGAGCGCGTGATAAGCAGTCTGCGTCGGAATGCTTCCGGCCCGACTTATAGACTACAGTCAAGTCAAATTCTTGAAGTCGTAGGCTCCACCTGGCAAGGCGGCCGGAGGGGTCTTTCAAACTAGCCAGCCAGCAGAGCGCGTGATGGTCGCTTACCACCTTGAATGGTCGGCCGTATAGGTATGGACGAAACTTAGAAGTGGCCCAGATGATCGCAAGGCACTCCTTCTCGGTCGTCGAGTAATTGACTCCGGCTTTTGCGAGAGACCTGCAAGCGTAGGCGATTAATTTCTCCTGTCGGGCACTCTAGAGAACGGCTCCTAGGCCCACACTGCTCGCGTCGGTGGGAATTTCGGTCTCGGCGTTTTCATCAAAGTGGCCAAGTACAGGCGGGCATTGCAGGCGGCGCTTATGTTCATCGAAGGCTTCTCCTTGCTGCGCTTCCCATTTAAAAGGTAAGTCAGTCTTTGTAAGCTGCGTCAATGGTTCGGTGACCGGCGAAAAGTTTCTGACGAATCGTCGCTGATATGCGCACAGCCCAAGGAATCGGCGCACAGTTTTCTTGTCGGCAGGCGGTGGGAATTGTGCGATTGCAGCTGTTTTCTCCCGGTCTGGGCGTATACCGTCCTTGCTAACGATGTGGCCTAGGACGCGGAGTTCTTCGTAGGCGAAATGACACTTCTCTGCTTTTAGCGTTAGTCCCGATGACTTGATGGCTTCCAGCACTGTCTGCAGTCGTTTTAGGTGGTCTTCAAAGTTTGACGAGAAGACAACAACGTCGTCCAAATATACCAAACAAATTTGCCACTTCAAGCTTGCCAGGACTGTGTCCATTACTCGTGGAAATGTGGCTGGTGCGGAGCAGAGGCCAAATGGCATCACCTTGAACTGAAAAAGACCGTCCGGTGTGGTGAATGCGGTCTTCTCGCGATCTCTTTCGTCGACATCAATTTGCCAATATCCGCTCTTCAGGTCCATCGATGAGAAGTACCTTGCATTGCAGAGCCGGTCGAGAGTGTCGTCGATGCGGGGAAGCGGGTAGACATCCTTCTTAGTAATGCTATTCAAGCGGCGGTAATCAACGCAGAAGCAAAGTGTGCCGTCCTTCTTCTTCACCAAAAGGACTGGTTCCGCCCAGGGGCTCTTCGATGGATGGATTACGTCATCACGCAGCATTTCCTCAACTTGATCGCGTATGGCCTGGCGTTCTCGCGGCGATACACGATAGGGGCTTTCGCGCAGAGGTCGGGCGTGTTCGTTCGTTATAATGCGGTGCTTGGCCAGTGGTGTTTTTCGTACCTTCGATGATGACGAGAAGCACTCCCCGTAGCTTCGAAGACTGAGAATCTGATCTTTCCTGCTGTGGGTCAATGCCGGGTTAATGTCAAATGTGGGCTGACGGAATCCGTCCGGTGCATGTTCCAGCGTTTGGTCGTGGAGGGTGAATACATCTTTGAGGTCCGCTAATTCGTCGAGAAAAGTGATCTTCGTGCCTTTGTTTAGATGCCGGTATTCGTCGGTGAAGTTGGTTACCAGCACCTGAGCTTGACTTCTCCGGAATTTCGCGATGCCTCTTGCGATGCCGACACCTCGTTCTAAGAGCAATTGGATATTTCCTTCGATGATGCCTTAAGCGGTTTCGACATTTGTGGTACCTACGCAGACTGCGACGCTTGATCGAGGCGGCACGGTCAATTCTCCATCGAGGACGTTTAGAGCGATGTGTTGCATCGAAGTCGAAGTAGCAGGAAGGGCTTTGTCTGCAGAGAGCTTGATGAGCTTGGATCGCAGGTCGATGATAGCCCTATGTTCATTTAGGAAGTCCATGCCTAAAATCACGTCGCGGGAGCACTGCTGCAAGACAACAAAGCTGGTGGGGTAAGTATGCGCATTTAGGGATGTTCTTGCAGTGCATCGTCCCGATGAAGAAATCAAGTTGCCACCTGCGGTGCGTATCAGCGGGCCATCCCAAGCGGTGGTAACGTTCCTGAGCTAACGTTCCTGAGGTAACGTTCCTGAGGTAAGGTCACTTGTTTGCGTCCTCGCATTGCGCGTGGACCTTGGTGTCTGATCTCGGCTCCGTCGTTTCTTCAGGTCTTCGCCGGGGCATACCGTTGTTACTTCGCTGGGCTGTGGTGTCGGCTTGCGCTGTGGTCGAGTTGTCGTCGATGTTGTCGTGTGGAGCGGCGGTGAAATGGCTGCGTTGTCATTAGTGGTCGTCGGCGGCGGAGGATGTTCGTCTTTTCGCCGTTGAGGAACCTCACCTCCAAAGGTTGCTCTATTAAGTTTCCCCTGCGCAGGCAACTAAATAGAGGCTGTAGGCTGGGCCATTGTCAGCGTCGATGCCTTCCGAGATCGAATAGGGTCAGGCAGCAGACCGTGTTCGGGTTGTAGGCCCTGAAGTCGGCGGCTGGCTCGGTGACCTGTAGGCTGGTCTTCCAGGGCGACAGGAACACGGCTTGGGTCTTCGCTTGAAGGATCAATGGCAGCACCTCCACCAGATGTCACGTAGTGGTGACAAGGCCGTATACGCCAAAAGAAGACACAGGCGTGATGGTACTGAAATAACTCTTTATTGGGGCTGACTTGCGCCCGCAAAAGAACTAAGCAACTAGGTGGCGGCGATAGCAAGAAACGTGCTCGTCGGTCGTCGGACAAAGAATGCCCGTCCCACTCGTCAACGCTCAATTTAAAGGCTGCTCAGAACAATCTGGATGACGTCGCAAACAGCTACCAGCACAGGCTGGAACATTGTGGAAAGACACACGTGTGGCCGGAATCGTCGAGATAGATCTCGGTGCATCTTGCGCTACAACGAAACTGATAAAGATGTGACTAGCGACAATGAGCAGTAACATACAAAGATTACGGAACTGATACGCGCTCCAGAATCAGAGTGATAAGCCTTTATGCCGGCGGCTGTTAAAAAAACAACAAATACAGTTTTGAAGGTTTCGCGGCAGTATCTATAGAGAGATTTCCGGTTGACTGGGTTACACAAAAAGGTGTCCAGATTCGCATTATATTCCTAATTAGCCTTGGATATTGTTTTATTAAAAGAAGCTGCAAATAATGTGTAATTAATCCAGTTCTTTGGGCACAGAATATGGGCTAGGTGCTTCCGTGCAGAATTCATCAGATGATAGGCGTTTTCTCTTTCTTCATTCTACCAGCTCGAAGGAGTCTTGTTTTTAATGGCAGACTGAACAATAAACTCTGATCGCCGAGTTGCGTCTAAAATTGAACACAATTCTTCAAGACCGCGATTCAATTTATCAGAAGGGGCAGATAACCTGAAGGCCTCTCCTAGTCATATCTTGAACAGGATAATGTTGACAAATTTACATGATGTACGAGTTGACCTAATCGGTCTACATGCAGTGTTGAAAGTGACAGGGTAGTGGTCACTTGACGTACCGAAGTGTATTGTAGACCGCGATAATACTCCAATACCATTTGTAGCCAATGTTAAATCAATAGCTGAATGAGAATTTGCTCTCATATAAGTACAGGCGCGATTATTATAACATTGAACATCATTTCTAGACAACCAAGACCAAAGTAATCGCTCGCTATAGTCTGTTTTGAAACCCCATATGACATAATGGGGACTGAAGGCCCCAGCCAAAACTACATTTGAATTATTTTGTTAGCAATGCTTCTAAACAATCTTCCTACGGACGCCTCTGGGGAAAACAGATATTTGCAATTATGAGCGGGACACACTGCGGCACAAAAACCTCAACGGCAAGTATCTCACAATCAGGCCCAATAAATTCATGAACCACTTTAGCACGATGAACTATATTTCTTAAAATCAATGTTAACACACCTCCGCTTCTGCCATGTGGGCGATCAGCTCTAATAACACTATAATTTTTAACTGTGCAAGGACGATTAGGAGAAAGTCAAGTTTTTTAAGTAAGATAATATGAGGTGTAATTTTAAGACTAAGGTGCTGCAGGTCGTCGAAAGATGATAAGATAGAGCGACAATTCTACTGGAGTACAGAGTTTCAAGCTATGAACATTGCTTTAAAAATGCGGCACCAACAGCCTCTTTTACACATACGTTATCTTTGTAATTCGTTGAGTACCTTTCTTAGATTTGACATGCGCATGGTCTGATTTATTAGGAAAAGAGGACACACGACGCTTCTGAGATGGGCAGGGCATCTCAACATCTGACTGACATGCGGTAGAAATAGGGATCGGGTCAGTATCGTTCGCATCCACAGGCGTGGACGCAGAAGAAGAGGTAGGTTGAATGTTATCTATTGTTTTATAGGAAATTGAGTAGGCAGACGGGGTTAGAGTATCTAAGGACGAAGATGCAGCCTGCGCGGAAATTACTTGCTGCAAAACATCGCTGAATGTATTAAGCGGTCAAGTACCCCAGCAACAGCCTCATCAACTACAGTAAAAACCGACTTTGTTAGGCTTCCTTCATCATCAGGAGATGAGGTGCGAACAACACTTCCGTAGGCACTCTGTTGTTTTGCTACTAGGGCATAAGCCACTGTGCGCGAGCACCTGTCGCGTTGAATAATGTCTAGGACACTCTGCTCATCGACCCACTTTGGAGTAGTGGAATCATCAACTTTGTGACTGCAACTTTGTGACTGCATTCGCAAAAGCAACAGTTAATAGACTTAGAACTGCAGTTATCTGAATCATGATTACCGCTTCAAACGCGGCAGCACGTTGCCGACTTGCAAGCTTTGGCACTGTGCACAAAACGCCAACATTTTTTGCATTGTAATGGCCGAGGATGCTAATGGTCAACATGGTATATAATTGGCCAAACATTAATTTCACTTGGGCAAGAGGAGCCTGCAAATGTGGCAATGACTGACTTCGTTGGTACGCGTGAGCCTCCAGCCTCTCCACTACAGCGGTACATTCATATGATACGAACACCGGCCTCATGAAGGTCCTCAAGAATCTCTGCTGGCGTAGCGGAGGAACCAACCCCGCGGATTATTCCCTTCACGCATGCAAGTTCTGCAATAAATGCCTTTACAGGCAATGAGGCCAATGAAGTGCAATGCAGTAAGTTAGCAACGCAGTCCAAGTCATAAGATGCCCATAATAAACCTCTTCTACCAAATGCTCTCACCTCCGAAATCTGCCGGCATCGACTGGTTGCAGCTTTCAGTTGACCTTGGATTAGACGAAGATTTTTTGGTTTAATTAATCCATCTCCAACAGGAATAAGTGTCGCAGCGATATGCTTGATACCATTGGAAGAAAAGTATTTTATACGTAGGGTATCTGTCGGCAAACTGGCAAAGTAGTTTACAGGACCTGAGCCTGAGGAAGATAATGTCAGGCTCGTAACCCTAGCTAGGCGTGAACCCTAAGCCATAAAGGGGAAACATGGCAAAATCCCCCACTCACGGAATGGCCTCACCAGTTCACAATAAGAGGAGTCCAAGATAGGCAGAGGACCAAGCCGCAGTGGGTCTGGCAACCGGAAAACATTCGCAGAATAGCAGAGCGGAGAAGCACAGGCAAAGCACAGGCGAGCTTGCAGAGAAGCGCCGAACAGTGTACGATAACACGAAGCTTTATTAAGTGGCCGACTGTAAGGTTGGAACATAATCTATTGAAGCATGTTATCTTCTTATGCAATTTCAGAAATCCTATTTCGACACACAGTCCAGGCACGTGTTTATGGACATCGCACTATTAAGTCTGATAGCAGCCTTCCTATGCCGCTGCTTCTTTTTCTATTATAGAAATTTCGTGAAACACGAATGCAAATTCCTACTCCAGATATTTTGACTTCCAACTGAACAAGCCCGTAGAGAGTGATTTTTTTAGGTATGGTCGGCCGCCTCCGCTATTTCATATGTGTGTGGCTGTATACATTTAACTACCGCAGCCGGGGCGTGCGGCGGTTTTTGACCCATTAGGTTTATTTTGAGTAGAGTAAGGACGAATCCTTACATTGGCTGTTGCACATCTCAATACCAGGACCTGAAAACATCACAACAACGTACCAACGTGCTCAGATAGAGAGAGCTGGAAAACTGCGCAAAATAATCGCCGGTCTGGCGTGAGTTGATCGCAAAGCAACCGCAGCGCCACTATCCACCTCCCTCCCCTCCTGCAAAAGATGAGTGAGGCCACAGACCTAATACACAAGCGGAGATTTTCAAATATTACTCACCCTTTATTTTCAACAACGCAATGGAAAATAAATCTGCGCCTGCTTTTTATAAACGCTTCTTTGTACGCATGAAACGCCAAGGCATTTGCAGACATATATCAAGAGGCAGGTAGCAGACCACCCTCTTAAGCCTCGTCTGCAACATCCTCGCTTCAGACGCGTAAGTAGACGTAGGGGCTTTCATACGCGTAAAATAGTGTGTTCCAAAGCGCAAACGCAATTTTATTATAAATTGCATTGCTGAAAGACGAGGGTTAGTGGTATGTTAAAATTTCTGTCTGTGTATTAGCTCTATGGCCTGACCCATCTACCGCAAAGGAGGAGAGGGGCTCTGTGGTCACTTCGCCATCAACTCACGCCTGACCGAAGATTGTTCGGGCCCACTTCGCTGCGCGGCGCGCCAGCACAGCTTTCCAACTGTCTCTATCTTAGAACGTTGTCTGTACGCCACATTATTCGCCCTTTAATGACTGGAGGCTGCTTACGATAATCTCATGCAAAAAAAATTGCTGATATCAATACATGATTCAGTTGGCAATGCAAAGACAGAGGCTCCATGCAGAAAAACCGCACAAATCACGACGACGAAGAAGAAAACTGATGTGGCACGCGATCTCGCGCTATTTCGAACTCCCGCACGCACGGCTCCGCGCACCACCGCCAACTGCCGCGCAGGCCGTTGCTGACTGCACGGGAACGCCACCGGGTCCACGTCCATCACCCAACTCGGCTATGTCGGCGGCCTGCAGCGTGTGCCTTAGCATCGTCCCGGAGAGCGCCGACAGCGACTCGAGTATGGGCCATAGCGGTGCACCAAGCACCAGCGAGTGCGGCCCCGTTTTGCGCGAGGCCTGTCTGCACCGTTGCTTCGAACATTGCAAGGTATGTCCTACACGCTGGGAACATATTCGCACAGACCATGCTATCCGCCTCTTCCAGGGCACCAGAGAGCGGGAGCAGCCCTGTGTCAGAGATGAATTACATTCACTGCGGCTGGAACTGGCTAAGGCCAGGTCCGATGTGGCGAAGACCGCCAGGAAGTTAAGCGCAGGAGCTGAGGAGCTTCGTCGGAACCTGCACCGTGCAAAAAACATTGCACGCTCGTGCAAAATTATGCACGAAAACGCAGTTAGAGAGACTCGCCTCCTCAGGGCAGACCTAGGGGTCCCGAGCGGAGAGGCGGTGGACGGATTGAAGATCAGCAGGGAGAACGCGGAGCTTCAGGTGGCGCTGAGCAGCAAACACAGGTGAGAGAATTCCCGAAGGACTACAACGTTATCCAGTGGGAACAGGCCATATCCTGTGGATTGTACCACATACATGTCAGCTGGTCGCGACTTAACGGGCTCGTACGCAGAAGAGGTTGCGTACTGCTCATCCCTGCCTAAAGCCTTAAACTTGCCAAAACCGTAGCATCAAAGAAAGAGGTCATGGGTGTGTCGAAATTATTTTTTCCTTTTAATATGGAGAATTATGTGTAGTGTGCGAGAAAGGGTCACACATGCACAGCACCTCGTGGGCGCGAGCGCTTCAGAGTGAAAGGTGATCGTGGCGGGATTTTCACTTGGAAAGGAATCCCCGTCCCGTTTTGATGATGAGAATGACCCTTATTGCAGTTCTTCTAATTGATTTGCGAGGAAATCTTCAAGAGATGAGGCGCATCGGCATAGTTACTAGCTCAAGTTTGCTTGCACGCGAGGAGGGAGAATGCTCAACGGTTGACCGGCACATCATAGATAGAATGCGGGCTTGTGAGAAGTAGCCACGCGCCCAACGGCACGTCTTGCAGCCCATTCCTCTCGTTTTCAAGCATAATGCGATCTTGGCACTAATGAGCGTCCCGTGAACGTCCTGCAAAAAGCATGAAAAGCTATGTGAAAGTGAAAATTGATGGCGTAGGGTCTTCCTACGCCATACAGTTCAAGGCATTTTGCGATCTTAAATGTCCTCCCTCGAGGCTGGCATTGCGTGTCATTCGAGTTTTTGCAAAAACGTGGGATAAATTGAAAAAAGTGTTCTTTGAACAAAACAGTCATATTCAAGTAGTTTGGATTGGGGGGTTTTTACCTTCTAAAGCGACTCACTCTGCGAGAGAGGCGGTAGTGGAGGACTCCGGAAATTCGACTATCTGGAGCTCTATAATGTGCACTGATATCGCATTGCACACGGGGTCATAACTGCTGATAACTGCTTATCAGCTCTTTCTCCCTGTGCGTACAGTAGGTCTGCTTTTTAACATCAAGTGAAATATACATACGCAAACCGCATCGGCGACCGGTACATAGCGTCAGATATCGACTGGCATGCGGGTTTGCATTAACCCACGAAAGTAACAGTTACGAAGCATACTGAGCACGAAAGTCAAAAATACTTGGCCTCCTAAATTGTCTTGCGGTGTTCCTTCGCGCATAATATAACAACCAAGTAGACGACGCTGATGCCAGCAGCTTGACCAGTACGCATGTTCGTCTCCCCATTTCCGCTCTTTTGCGCCTTGGCGAAGCGACACCTGGAAATTGCGGCATGCGCAAATGTTTTAACACAGTGACCGACAATTCAGTGATTGCCAATTTGTTGTGTTTGACGAGCATTGCGCTCTGCCTAGATTTCTGGCCTGTGCGTCGGTATATTTCAGGCGGATACTGCTTTTTTTCTCAAGTGCTAGGTCGTAACTACCGCGGTGGCATGTTGTACGGGCAAGCAAAGTCATGCGAGCCAGCCGCTTTACTGGCATTACCAGTCAGCACCTGTGTAACTATTTCCAATCAGCATCGCTGTATAACCTAATACATTGCTCTGGCTGTCCACAAAGAGTCAACCTCACCGCGTTTCACCGCATAATAAATAAGAGAGGGCCCTCTGACAGACCCTAGCGACCTAATCGACTCTAGGAGGCCTAGCGCTTGGTGAGAACGGACGCAAACTTTCAGATTCCTTTACTGTGGCGCGAAGTTTAATTCGCTTAGCCGCCGTCCAGTGGATTTGAGCGTCCCGAAGGTGCCTGAAAACAACGGGCACACTTTGCTTCTGCTTCGCTAGCGCAATTATTTCTTGCGCATTCCCCATGTTCGTCTGCGGCCTGAGGTGGATAGAATAGCTCATTTAATCCCTTCTGCGAAATTCGTCTTCCCGAAATTATTTTGAATGTAAGTGTGACAACTATGTCGGCGTGACTACAAAGTTCCAACTTGTGGGGGTTCTTATTAAGCCGTCGAGCCTCTTCTGAGGTCTAGGCCGCAAACACAGAGCTCCCGCGATCACACACCACGGGCAGCCGTTCTCACGGCCGCAAAGTGGCAATGCGAAGTACGACACAACACAGAACAGGACTTTGCCCGGAACCAGATGTTTATTGGGTCTTCCCAAAAAGAACGCTGGTGAAGGTCTTGCTGGAGACCCTATCCTTTTGGATGGGGCCTGACACTTCGAAGGGCAAGATGGCGACAACAAAGAAGTATAGCGGGGAGGTATTTACCTTGCGTCCTTCCGTTGTCGTGGCTCGCTGTCGTCTCTCCTCGGCGTTAGCCGGTTCCCGCCGATCTTGGCGCATCTTGCCCTTTGTCCTTTTTCGGCCAATGAGCGTCGCGTCTGCGAGGCCTACCGATGCGCTCCTGCGCCCGGCGAGGGAAGAGGGAAACGCGGTGCTATCGAGAAACCCGTTTGGGTTACTCAACCTCGGAAGAGAAGGAATACTTTTGTCCCCTTCATCCTCCGCGGCGCGCAGTGCTTCGGAGGGATGCGCGGTTCTCCGCGATCGCTACAAACTGTGAAATATTCGGCATCCTTCGCTCAACGACCTTTTTTTAATAGCTGACACCGCAATAATTTTGCAGGCGGTAAAGCTCGGAGTGAGAAATAACCCCTTATAGCATTCACTATTTAGAGAAAAAGCTGTGCTTTGTAAAAGCAAGAATGCCGAACCTAAGAAACTCTGCGAGATATTGAATTGTGGTAGAAAATACCCAGTGAAACAGCTCGCAGGTCGTGAATCGCTCGCCAAGGGGATAGCAGTCTCTAGCGGCAGTTCATTTGAAAACTTCTTGCATGAACGAAACGCCAATGGAAAAGGAGTGGAAAATTGCAAAGCGCACATTACTTATGAAAGCACCAAACGTATCCCAATAACAGCCATGCGCTCTAAAAAGCGTCGACAGAGACTTCTTCCAGCGTCTGTTACGACCAAGCATCCGCATTTGCGCGCTCTATTGTTCGCCTGTGGGCATGGATAAGTGTTGTGAATATGTGGTGATGGTCCAATGGCTCTAAGTGAGCCTGTTTCCAGGAATTCTGTTTTTGTAAGCCTGTTTTGCTTTGTGGACAACCTGCAAATGCCAAATTGACCCTGTCAAGAGAACGTCTGGAAAAACACAAAGAAACGTCCCCCTGCGGGAAATAGCAGGAAGTGCTTTCTTTCTTTTGTTCACCCTTCCAGTCGAGAAGTGCTATCCTCCAGTGATGAATGCCTCCTATCCAAAGGAGACGACAGCGTGATATGTCCGCTGACGTGCAGGACAAGAAAGGAGCATGACTCATACGGCCATTAAGTGATTTCCCGGGAATGCAGGAAAGATTTGCAATTGTCGAAAAGGGACAATGTTGGGAGCCCTATGCGGCGCCACGTGCACTCGGGTTTCTGAGAAGTAAAACCCCTTGTCAGAACCAGCCTGTGGTTTCTTTGCTGAAGAATAGAAATGTACCTCCTCTCCTCGCCGTTCCCAAGCTTTTCCCGCCAACAAGTGATCACGCCCAACGAATGAATGCCGGACCAGTCAGTGCTTCAGACCATCAGTGCAGTGATGTGTTCGATTGGATGCCGATACCTGAGGGGCGTGCCCTGGATTTGGTTGGTCAGCATCTTCAGAGAGGGGCTGGACATAGGGGGTTTTAAGGACGCTGCAGAGCACGAAATGTCTCTGAGCCCTGGGTAAACGGCTCA